>NW_023596746.1:403960-590912 GCF_011947565.3 Pollicipes pollicipes
CACGTACCAAACAGACGCTCGTCATCTGTTGGGCAACGACCCACCTTTGCGCACTCCATGCCATGATAGGCTGAACATTCAACTCTTTCTCACGAGTGTCAAAGTCTTGAGTCAAAAGAAACGTTTTTTTGCGCCCATTATCGGCCACATAACTTCTTGGCGAGATATCACCCGTGGGTGTTTTTCCCTATTGCATCATTTCTAAAATGAATCAAACTTAAAATCGTGTACGATCCAACCCGACCAAAATGGCAGAGTTTTGAATAGCCAAGCCTCTACCTACACAATGTTGTTTTGTATTTTTTGTGGTCCAAATGCTTGCATTGGCTTTTAATACTGTTGGTGACATGCATAACCATCAGGTAGCATATAATCAATAGCAGAGCCTGACGCAAGAATCCAAGGTAATTCACGAGCTCCAAGACCACAAATATGTATACCACCCAATCAAAAGCCCTTTCGCGTTAGGGTTATTTGGCAGGGACTCTATTTGACGTCGAATCTGAAATATAAAAAAGATAGGGCGCAAGCAAAGCCTACGGTTTGTCGCAACAGTCGCAAACATAGTCGTAAATTTGCATTACATATGCGTTTTGTTTCATCATAATGAGCTTTTTTGCCATTTTGCATTTGCGGTACTTTTTGCATTGGTTCGATTGCACAAAACATTGCTCACGAAAAATGACGAAGTGGGACATGATGACAACACAAAACGCGCTTCAAAATAAGGTATACTAACCATTTTGGTAGGGCTGACAATAAACGATGAATTGTTCCCTGTTTATTCGATTTTCCGCACATTCCAGATTTGGTACAAAATTAGGTATTCGTGAAACAATGCTGGAGTGAGTAAGTGCGGCTCCTATTTATTGAAATAGTTCTGGTAGCTCCACAGGCAATACATTGCACTCCGGAGGGGTCTCTTGAAATTTCTTCTCCTTTGCGAGCCCTCTGATCCATCATGTGTATATTCCTAGCAACTTTGATAAATATTTTGATGCCTTTCTACTGCTAGATAAGGCACCATTAATTCGCGTATGTGGTTTGTGCTTTTAATTTGTTTCGAACAAAACTTACAATGGAAATGTGGTGTTCATGTGTCCCACGTGTCATTGCGGTGCGGTTATTGGTCAATTCAATAAACACCGACATAATTTTTCACAATGTGATAATATCTGATTCATGACATCATACCGCACTTGGTGCCAGAGACAAACTGCGTTTACTTACCGGCATTTCCCATAACGCGTACTCTAAATTATCGAACATGAACCCGCGGGGGCCGTCTTTCCGTCGGACGTCTGGCCTGCGCATTGTTAAACACGCTGAAGTACTCGGTGCCATCCTCAGCCACCAGGTCCACGCGCAGCTGAGATTGCTCCTCCAGACGCTGCATCAGGTACGACGTCCATGGCAAAGGCAGGGGACGTGAAACCCCTGGTAACGGAGCAAGCAGGTACGATACCCGTGGTAACGGAGCAGCACGCACGACACTCCTTGTAACGGAGCAGGAGGCAGGAAACCCTGGCACCGGAGCAGGAGGTGCAACAACCTCGGCAGCAGAGCTGGAGGCACGAAACCCCAAGGAATGAAACAGTCTTAAGCCCAGAGCATAAGACACCGATGCGCCAGAATCCACATGCAGGTCTACACCAGACCAGGAGCGACATACGATTCATATGTTGAGAGATCTCGTAGCAACAAAATACTTTTGGACAATCTGTTTAGTGCAACGGCGGTGCTTGCTTCCGCTTTTGTGCTGACTGCAACTGAGACGCCCAAAACTTTTCATACGGTGCGGGATGAGGAAGTCAACCATTGACATTGCAGCAAACGTGTGTAGCGATGGTAAGACGTTGCCAAGGAACCGGCATTACAAGGCTTGTTTCAAAATTTATGCAGAAGTTCTGTGAAGGCAAAGTTCTGTGACGGTTATTTTTTATGAGTGGTGTTAAATTTCATGTGAGCATTGATGAGAGCATTTAGTTTAGATGATAACACCTCTGCTTTCCATAAATGCTTGCCATCACTATCCTTGCCATTAATGAAATCCTTGTCGATTCCTCTCGCAGGGGTTTTTCACGATGATTTTCAAACATGCCGGTGCAATCGCGCCAACCTAACTTTGTTTAGGTGTAAGGAAGGAAATAGCCAAAGCTTTGGTGTTGGTAAATATTAGATGCCTTGCAAGGTCACTGGCATATATCAGATCAAAGTCATGCCGTGCCAGTCAGCGAAGACAGCTCGGGGAGTTGCTTAATATGATGTGACAACAAAGCTTAAGGCAAGGTCATACAGCTTAAAGGTAAGTATTATGGAATTAGACATTTTGAATAAGGATTACCGCTGATTCCATTGACATTAGGTCAGGTTTGAAGGTTAGGCAAAGTTCACAACTAACATGTTTTTAATAAAAATCTAGCATTTTGGGATATTTTTGACGCTCATTTGATTTCGAATTCCTGGATCACAAGGTCAAAACATTTATTGTTATGACTTCATAAGAGTCATGGAACGTCACTGACCGAAAAAAACGTCTCGATCATACTTTTACTTTAAGGGGCATGCGGCATAAGGTAGTACTTGATGTCCCTGTAAATGTGTTTATTCCAATAATCTCTTAAGTTTTCGGTTACATTCACCTTTTAAAGATTAAATAAGCTCGACATTTTGCCTACAGGACGGATCCGGGTTAAAGCTGCCTGCGTGAGGGGGGTCCGATGGCATTTCGCACTCTGACCTGGAGCTTGCCTGTCTGGTGTTATTTGACCCAAAGGTCATTACAGAGTTGCTTCCAAATGTGAAATAGATGATTCAACATAAAGTCCTATCTGTCTCACGAGTTTGGTGTTCACGGACGTATTGCCGTTTGAGAACTCAGGGGGTCAGTTTAACCTATCACCCGAGCGCACCCCATTCCGAACCAGCCCCCGGGTGACGGAATGTGCACACCAGGCCGACCTGGCGCGTGGCGCGTGCCGACAGGGTGACACCTGGGAGCGCGTCTTGGTAAGGCGCATAAGGTGTGAGGCCTTATCTAGGAAATGACTTTCTAATCGGATTCTAATCTAATCGGATGACTAGTTAAATTTGGCCAAAACGATGAAGTGGTGCGATCACAGACATAGGTCAAGCTCGATGGGCCCCTGGACCACACGATGCACTCTCATTCTGGAACTGGCTCCCAGCTCCGCTCGATGCGGAGAGCGGGATCGTCTCAGCTTCTGGGTAATCATGCGTTTCTTTTGCCATGACGCAGCTTACCTCTGAAGTGTTCCTCCGATGCAGGCTCTCCGAACCCCAGCTCCATATGACGCAGGTTACCTCTGAAGTGTTCCTCCGATGCAGGCTCTCCGAACCCCAGCTCCATATGACGCAGCTTACCTCTGAAGTGTTCCTCCGATGCAGGCTCTCCGAACCCCAGCTCCATCTCGTTGGAGCTCAGGTCGGCTGATGCCAAGGACTTCTGCTGGTCTTTTAAGTTCCCTGAGCCGTCGATGCCCCTGGTGAGGACGTTGGTCCATCGGCCTTTGTCCATGTCACAGTATACCTGAAGCCAAGCACCCGATAATTGTCACCACATCTGCGTGAAGAGTGCTGTTTGTGAGAGCCGAAGTGGTTTGCCACAGTCTTCAGCGGGGTGTGCTTATGGTAGTCCGGGTTACATATGTAAAAAAAATGGGTGCACCGGAATTTTGCAAGAGACGATTTCGAAGCGTCACGAGAGCTTCGCCGTGAATAAATCGTTAAGGAGTAAAAAATGGCACGTTTTTTTTCTGGAAAGATTGCTCGCATGGGTCAGCTAGCAGGTGTCGGAGAATAATACATCCCACATGGGACATTACACATAAGACTGATCATTTTGGTCGATTGTAATGCGTTGAGGAAAGTACTGTTCCGACTAGGATACAATATTCGCGGCTCATGCACCGCAAGGCATGCCTGACCGTGGCCTCCTGTCACTTTGACTTGTGCTGTTCGTGGTGTTGCCACAGAGGCAATATATTTGTTAAGATAGACAGGATTTATTTCCCGACCTCTGTTATGAATTTGGCGGCTTAGTAAGTTCCTCATCGGGCCTGTTACAGCCGTTGTTTCGCGAGACGGTGCACCAGCACCTGTTGCCGTGGCGACAAGGCGACCGCACTAGTCATGGCCCGCTCAGACACGAGCACACCATGCCTAGACATCAGAATAAGCGTTGATCACTGCTAAGGGCGGCCGCATCTATATGCCGCATCAGTACGCACGCAGCCGGGTGCGACCGCGTGCGTCACCCGCGCGAAACGCCGTCATATGCGGCTCTGCTTCCCACTCCGCCTCACCTTGGGGCGCCATTTTGGAGTGACAACGGCGTTTTCGTGTCAATTTGACTGCAATTCTCAGTGCAAAGACCGTCCTTCCTTGAAGCGAGCGCCTGCGAGACTGGGAGTACCGTGAGGGTGCTTTTGGGCTGACCTCTCCTCTACTGTCCTGGGCAATCACCACCTCTCCACTACTCGGGCCCGCCGGCTGCTACCCTAAGCGATCACCACCTCTCCACTACTCGGGCCCACTGGCTGCTGCCCTGGGCAATCACTACCTCTCCACTACTCGGGCCCGCCGGCTGCTACCCTAAGCGATCACCACCTCTCCACTACTCGGGCCCACTGGCTGCTGCCCTGGGCGATCACCACCTCTCCACTACTCGGGCCCACCGGCTGCTGTCCTGGGCGATCACCACCTCTCCACTACTCAGGCCCGCCGGCTGCTGCCTTGGGCGATCACCGGCCGCCTGACTTGTTCCACTGCTCTTCCGCACGCTTGTGTTGCCATTTTGTCAGCAACAGACCAGGGGAATCTTTCCCTACTTTACCTCATTGATATGAGTACATAGTGCAATGTAAAATATCATACAAAGCTTTCTGCAACACAGCTGCCACACTGCATCGATTCGACTTGGTTTCAAAATTATCACCAAAGTCGCATTTAAAGTGTTTGCCTTACCGACTGCCTCAACATGTCCCAAATTTAGACCACTCGAACTATTTACCAATATATTTTGGGGCTCCATCTCGAGGACAATAAATCTTTTTTGTTTTGCTTTCCAACGACCTCAGCCTTCATATCCCGGCTGCATTCATCCCCAGGTACGCCGATAAAACCACCCCAATCATCTGCACATCTGGTCCTTTCAATCTGTAATTTCCATCGCCATCATCACTTTCCATCTTACCTTCCTTCCAATTTCCTTCGCTTTTTATTTCTGGGTCTTTCCTACCAACCCTCACAAATGGGGGCGTAATAAATGACACCGCAGAACCAGTAGGTAATCGCTACCCATGACAGGCACAGGCCACTGGCATTCAAGGTCACTTTGGTTAACTTTGTGGACACGAAATTTAAAACCCGAGCTGCGCGAGCTGAACATAACTGTTAACCGAATCGATACAACAACGAAACGATGTTTCTTCTTACCATGCAACACGTTCCATTTCATATATTTAGTACTCTGAACGTGGACCATACAATTTTGAATGCGGTGGATTTCAGTCATTCGGTGGCTGTCAGAATGGCAGACGTGTCACGCTAAAAAGCGAGATATAAGAACCATCTATAACAGGCGCAAAAGGACAAGGTATGGTGCATTTATTGTCATGAAAGATATAAAATAATGGTTAAAAATGCAAAAAAAAATTATTGAACGTGCGACTGAAATGAGACGAGTTTGCCATTGTGTCTGTGATCATGCACAGCAGCAACGATAAAAGATCTGAACTTTGAATCGCCCTGACTAGAAAACGCAGTTGGGAAAACAGCTCACCACAGGCGCCGCACGTCGTGTGGCGAACTTCCTGACATGTGACGGGCACAGCTTATTGGTTGAAAACAGACATGCTGAAACGATCACATCCGGCCCCGGAAAGCTTGTGCCGAATTCGCTCAAGTTGTGCTACGTGTTTGACAGCCGCTCCTTTTCAGACCGCACTGCCAATGCCCAGGCTGGGCGTGCGTTTGTAAGGTAAGATACAGTGGATGTTTCTTTGCTTACAGCCCGCCTCCTACATCCTTGAAATGAGCAACTTAAGGAACGGTTGCTACGCTTGACAGCGAAACCAATGTGTGTCGAAAAGCTCAAAATGCCGTCGACAGCAAAACGCAGATTGTCTTTACGTAAGCGAGAAAAAACTGCGCAGCGCCGGTATGGACGCACACGGTGCAGTCTGCCTTGCAAAGTGATCCAAAAGTCTTTTGCAGAATCATCGCTCAATTACACCAAAATGACTTGAGTGGGTTGAATGAAATGCGTTAGAAAAAGTGCATTCAGAAATAACGTCGATCCTAGTCGTGCCGTGCCGAAGCTTGTGGAGGAGACATCCATTTGCGATTTAGACAGCGAAGCCGAAGTCGCATGACATATGAACTCGCATAGATTTGTTGTACATGACTTTATAATCACGAAGCCATGTTGAGGTAGCGTTACCGTTACTAGCGTAACGGTAACGCTACCTCGTGAATATAATATAGTTGTATATATATTATATATGTTTATATATATATATATATATAATAACATAATATAGTTAAAATAATGATGCCTCGTAATAAAGCGTGTTAGGTAGCGTAGCGTTACTCTCTTTTTATCTATGAACCAGCACAGTCCGCAGACCATCATGGCCCGCTTGTTCGAGCGGACCTCACACACAGGCCTGCTGACGATTCAAGATTCACGCGCTATTGCAGTGAGAAGTACATCCAAACATGTCGGCAAGCATTACCCCGAGAACAAATCCTGCTTGCCAGCTCTCGAAGTCAGAACATGTCAGATCCAGATCCGGATGTTCACAAACGCAAGAAACAGTCCACGCTTGGGTCTTTGGGTGGGCAAATGCTTAACAGCACCAGGCTGGCCGTTAGTCGACCGTTTCGAGCACCGCAAGTTGAAGTCACCGCAATCTACCAATAATGATCATCACAGAAGCAAGCGTACACTCACGCGCTTAAACACCAAGTCAATGCGATTCATTGTCTGTCGAACGATCTGCGGCGACTTTCGAGTCTGCCTGCAACACAACAAATTGAGCTGCCAAATGCTCGCAGCTGGCTTCAAGGTCGCTGCGTTGATATCTTGCTTTGTGAATGTGTATGTGCGTGTTGCTGTGAAATCCGATTGGTGAGTGATTGGTGCGATTGGTGCGCGAGGCACCAATCGTATTTTATTGGTGCTTATATCTGGTGGTGATCTGGTTTGGTCTAGTGGTGCTCGCGCGCTAATGGGATTTTACGGCAACCAGTGTGATGAAGTCACACTCGCTGAACGGTCTTTCCGAAGTAACGCATGGCGCGTAAGACCCATTTGGAGTTCGAGCATCGACAAATCTTGGGTTAGCAATGTCCCGAGGAAGTTAATGATGTTGAACTTGTGAAAGACTGGAGCGTCAGAGACAAGATGGATCCGGCTGTCAGATACAAGATGCAAGACGAATGGGATTGAGCTGTCTTAGGGTTCAAGGTTACAGTTGAAGTGCTCTCTGGTAGTGTCCTCGAGCCGAGAACCAGGTCCCACATGGGCTGGACATCTCCATCACGCCTTGCTTTTGATCCTGGTTTGTAAGTCGTACGACTTTGTGTTGTAGCTACACGAATGCGGGGCAAACAACAACCACAGTCCGTCGCATGTCGACTACACTCAAGAACGTCACATGCCGATGCACAACAGTCTTCTAATAGGCAGCTGTTCATGTCGATCCCACTCAAGAACGTCACATACCGATGAACAACAGTCTTCTGATAGGCAGCCGTTCAAAGAAAGATAGTGATTCATCGCCCAATCACCATTGAAAGCAGCACCATTTTATTAATAGTAATCATCAAGAAATAATAGGTCCTAATCGACAATACGCAATTCGATCACACTGTTCATTAAGCTATGGACACTTCAACCATCCAGGGTCAAGATCAGTCATGCTCATGGTCATACGTGGTCAATGTCCTTAAGATAGGCCCTTCGAAACGGTATGAAATTCGATCAGATCGTCTATAAAGCCATGGGAAAATTACACTTTGACCCCTTAGAGTCAAGATCATTCCTGCTCAACGCCATAAGTGGTCAGCGTTAATCCGGCCTCCGATGACCATGGCTGAGTTCTTCGACGCCATCGCGGTGTTGTTGACCATGGTTGGACTCAAAATGATTTTGTTCTTGCACATCGAAAGCTAACTCAGTCAGATATAACTAAACCCCACCGGCGTTGGTTCATGCGATAGGTCGCGGAAAATAAACCAAAGATTTTGGCGAATTACAGCAGGATGGTTTTCCACCCAACCAGATGAGAATAGCTGAGCTATGAAAATAGAAATATGCAGCAAGTCGAAGAAAAAATGCAGAGGCAAAGCAAGGCGGCATAAAATGATTAATTTTCTGGAAGTTCTCGTTTACCCGAACACTTTTGCTTTCATGCTGCAAATACCAGACGTCTTGGTGTGTAAAACTGTAACAAAAAAAGCTGCCGAGTATTCATCTTAATGCTTAATTTAGATCTGTCAGGTTAAAGGTCAAATCCACGCCACACAGCATGTCTTTCGTGCGTGGTCTCTGACCCTGACCTCAGAGGTCACCTGGAACCACAAATGGGTGTTTCCTTTCATGCGATAGCCAATCTCTGTCATGTCTGATCAAAACCTAAGGGAATCGGACCTGAAAAATACCCGCTTTTGATCCCTTTGGCATAGAAGGCCCCACGTGAAAGCATTGCTTAACTAGCATGCAGCACGCTTATCAGCCATCGGGAATAGGTGTCCTGCTCCGTTGGGAGTTAATGCCAACTGCTAAAGCCACAACTGCAGTCATTTTCAGCTTGCAAATCAGCCACATGCTACTTCTTTGGATAAGATCAGCAAATGGTACCAATATTGTTTTCGTCATGCAATATGTCCTGTAATATGAGTCGAGGAGGGCGCGGCGCAGCACAGGAAGGGGACTGGGTCCCATTCACGTGGTGTAGAATTGCGGCCGCGAAGGCAACGCCGCTGCCTGGGCAATTGTGTACCGTACTGCGCGTTTGCCGCCTGCCCGACTCAATGAATCCATGCCAGGCGGAATGTAGTGAATAGGAGCTATTCGATGGTGCCGGACAGACGAGACGCAATGCACTCCATTGCAACCAACTGTCGTGGTGATTCGGTGCGGCAACAGAAAAACACGAATGTAGCGTGCGTATGGTTTCCTTGGCAACAAATGTTTGCACGCGACCAATCCGTGTAGTCCGGCAATGCTCCAGGGACCATCAACAACTGCTAAACGAGCCGCAATGACCAAGTTCAAAACATACTAATCCACGCTGCCTCCGTTGGCGCTGCGAGGCCAGCAGGGCAGGGCTGACCCAAGACAGCCTTGCCCTGAAACGCCGGCGGTCGGCCCCTCACCGATATTGAGCCCTGGTCCGTCGACAGGACGTACACTCCCGACCGGTCGAACTGCAAGGGCAGGTTGTCGCACCGGTTCATGTTGAAGCAGGCGTCCCCAGGGTAGAACTCCTGCGCTGCCACCGAGGCGATGAGCGCGGCCACTGCGGCAACGCCAGGCGTGAGCGGGATAGCGTGGGGAGGTAATTCAGGCACACTAAAACAGACGCTGTGTAGAGGGC
The DNA here is from genome assembly GCF_011947565.3 of Pollicipes pollicipes. Lineage (NCBI taxonomy): Eukaryota > Metazoa > Arthropoda > Thecostraca > Pollicipedomorpha > Pollicipedidae > Pollicipes > Pollicipes pollicipes. The sequence goes on from NW_023596746.1 coordinate 413,587, forward strand.
TGAGAAAACATAGACAGTTAGCATAGGTTCGGAGGTAGCATAAGATGACTTCTACACAGGGGTTAGGATAGCCCATACGATTGACAACTGTCATACGATAGTGGCCTGTGTTCGCGGGAATGTTCGATTATGTACTGTATACCTCAGAATATCCCCAGTTGTCGAGTGATGATGAATTTGTCAGCCAGCAGCAAGAGCAAATAATTGGTGAATTTGAAAACGGAAGTGATTTATCCTTTGTCTATATGTAGTCGATGGTGCAGTAGCAATGCACTGCACGCTTTTCTCGTGGCTTGTAGTGCATTAGCGTAATATGGCAAGGACATCCCCAGAAAAAATAAGCATTTTGTCTAAGAAAGCTTCTGACAATATCTACATTGCAAGCGAGCCTGCAAACCTTGCTCTGAGCGTATTTGTAGTTGGTAGCTTCTCATCGCAATCACGAGCCGTGCGAGGTGTGAGGATTTTGACTGTTGGAGATCTCTTGAAAACTGTCACAGTTTTAGTCAGCCACACTGATACCGTGATGTTTCTGAGCTCTTATTTACAGAGGTCAGCTGTTGTCTAGATCCATAAAAGTAGCCGAAGCAATGGCCGCTCGTTTCAACAAACCAGACCTGAACCGATGTGTTTCATCGCGGCGGCCTATGCCTCCCCGCCATGCTCGTTTCCACCCTCTATGTTATGTTCGTTTGGAGGTCATTCGCTTGTATTCATCACATGCCGTCGCGTGTATTCATCACATGCCATATGTCATCGTGTCGCTTATGTACGTTGTGCAGGGCCAAAACTGTTTTCCGTTGAGATTGGTCTGTACGTCCAAAACACGTGCTTTAGGAAGTTGCTAGCTTGTGAAAGGTTTTTATTTAAAACGATTTACGAGGATGAAGCCGTTAAGGTAAACAGTTTGTCCTATTTTTGGTTCCTTTTCATATACGCTATGTGGCTTATAGTTCTTTTTCCTTTTATAATCATGCATATAATTTTTCAAATGGGAGTGTTTTATTGTGATTTGACCGAAGACGAGCGTTTGAAATGTAACACAAGTGTCAAAACCCTTTATGGGATTTAACCGTGGTAACACCATGTGTTGCATGTCGCTTCGATTCTTTGCGTGCGTGCGACCTGACCATGTCTTCGAAAATCTACTCGAAACAAAATTTGTCGATATTTGCCTTTGATATTGACTTCATAATGACCACAGGAGTGTGAATTCACCCTTGATGCATACAATTGTGCATTTTTGCCGATACCCACTGGCATGTTTAATGCATCCAAGCCATACGCTACCTAAACAACGGATTCAAGCATTCATTCAGTGCTTTCTGCTCAGGCCTTTATTATCATTTGCATGCTAGAAGGCTACGACCATTGATGATCTGGTTTGAAAGGCAACAAAAATGTCAGAGCATCTCGTTCAGTGGCGTTTGGCAGTGAGGGACGTAGAATGCTAAGAACGGGGCAAATTTGACTGCCATTCAGTGTCTCATGTTGAAACGTAGTGTCCGGTGTGCACAACTCAGTTACCAGAGCGACGGCACGAAGTCCGATCCTATCTTTCCTGACTTTGTCCCTGGAAAAGGGAATGTTTCACATCTGAAGATTTTGGAGCAAGCATCAGATATGATGAAATGGGTTCACCCATAGCCGTTGCTGTACTTTTCAGTGGAAAAGACTACTCTAAACAACACAGTTTCTCCGTTTAGTAAACATGCTTCTCAATGCGGCATCGTCTGAGTGCGTCACCGCACCATGCGCAACATCGTTTGCCACTAGACGGCAGTGATATCTGGAAATCGTGCTAACGAACGTCAGATATGAACAACTCTGCAATTATGGTTTGTTTGGCTTTGATCGTCGCACGGTCAATGAAAAGGCAAGATTCGAATAGCGTTATTAGGGTGGTATTAATGCTTGGGTGACCTTGGAATATCCCCTAAAAAAGTCTGCACATCTTCGCGGGCACGTAGCCCGGAAACTAGAAGGGCATAGGTCTCAAGAAGGGCAAGGCTGCGAGCTGCACTAAATTATTTTAAAGATTCACCTTACCTTCTTTGCGTACGCCTCTTAAATTGTTGAAAAATTACAAATGCAGATGAACATGATGCAATTGACCAAAAAAGATGAAAACATTGCCTGCGTTGCTAAACGGTGATTCCCGTTGCCCTCCTCTCCCCACTCCACCCACCTCCTCAATACAAGCGCATGGTGCCGGCTTGGTGCATCCAATTTTGATATATGTGTTTGCACTGTGTGTTGCTTGCACGCATATAATTATTGATAGCTTTCGGTAATCTCGACAAGTGAGTTCAGGTTTCCTTTCCTTTTCCTCCGGTTTCCTTAACTAGTTTAGCCTGGCTTACGTGGACAAAGGAATACTGTGAGTCCTCCTCTGCTGTTCCTCGATCCGCTGCTGGCGTTTTACATGTTGTCATTCGTGACGTAATGAACCATGGTATGAATAGAATGGGCCAGACCTTGGCCGGGTATGCTGGGGATACCTCAAAGCATGGTGGACGGCATGTTCGCTCGGAAACAGCCCATGCTTCGCACGATATGCCTTTACACTACCCGTCCACGAAAAATCCCGCCCCCCAAAAAATGTCAAGTTGGCTCCAGATCATGTCGGCGCTCATATTTTGACGGTCAAAGTCAAGTTTTTGCTGTAGTTGGAAAGCTCACTAAGTTCTCGCACACACTAATCGCAACGTAGTTGCAAAAAAATTCATCAGGATAAGTCAATATGTTGTCGTATATAGTTACCTTTTATGAGGGTTAGGCTGCTGCTACCTATCCGGACGCATTGCATTATCATTTGTTCACTGCCACGGCTCGTCAGGGGGGCGCGCCTTATCCAACTTGTATGAGGGTTGGGCTACTGTTACCTATCCAGACGCATCGCATTATCATTTGTTCAGTGGCACGGCTCGTAAGGAGGGCACACCTTACCCAACTTTTAGGTTTGCCAGGCATTTTAGAAACTGGTCGGAAATAGAAGGCTTAACCAATAAAAAGGTGCAGTCTGAAACCTTAATCCACACAGATGTGCTCGAAGTTTGAAAAATATGTGTATATCCATAAACATGATGATGTTCTGGAACATACAGGTCGCTTTCATTGCTGTTCAGGGAACACTTTTAGTAGGTGAACGTAGCTTAATACTTACGCTCAGCGCTGCCCGTCGAACGCATTTCAGCAATATCACGGTATACCATTTCTTTAAGAAGCATTGCATTTTATTCGTAATTTGGACCGCCCTATACCGAATGCGACGTTTAGACGTCTTTGACACTTTTATTTTACACTCAGCTTATATGCTGCAAGCACCTGGAATAACCGCGCAATATCGCTCAATTTGCTTCACGCGTGCAAAATGTGTGTAAAATGTTGTAGCTACAGCATCGTCAACACGCGAAAACTTCTGCAGTCCTGTCTGGAGAAAGGTCGGGACCAAATCATCCGGTGATCAGGGTGGCGGCAAACCTTGGGTGGTGAGTAAGGCATGCACGCAGACTACTTTGCTTGGGGAGTGCTGTAACCTCGAAGACACCGATGCAGACCATTCAGCATGTATCGAAAAAGGGCAATCCACAAATCAGCTATTATTTACGCTTTTCACTTCCCACCCTGAGTGTGTTCAAAAACAAACATCGACAAACAATGTAATTTCGACTGAATAATGCCTGGTAGAGCGCTCGGGATTGATCTAGGCCTCAGCTTTCGCTCTGGGTCCGTTTGCCGACGCTCCACTTACCAAGAAGCGGCAGGGGGTGTGCCATGCCGGCGGCGGACGACGACCGGGGCCAACAGCAGCCGACTCGCCACCGCCTGGCGCCGCCTGCACATCTACGCTGCGCCGCACGGTCCCGAGCCGCGGGCGGACGGTGACGTCAAGTGGCTAAACGCCGGTCATTGGTCCGGACGTTTCGCTGCCTTGGATACGGACAAACGGGGAGCGTGGCAGCCGGACGGGTGGTGCATAAACTTACCTCGACGAATAAATATCAGGCTTTTGCCACAGAGAAAAAGGGCCTCTGGCAGGATCTCTCGTACAGAATTTGCGTGCCTCGCCAACAGCGGCGGTGTGCGAAATATTGTCGTTCACCCTAAGCGCAATCATCAAAACGACGCAACTCCTGTAAATGATACACATCACTTCATGATAACGCCTAAAGTACGTAAGTTATCAAGCGCATTTGCGAGTAACAGTATACGTATAATCAATGCAGCACTAATAGCCTTATTTTTCGTAAAATTGCCGGAACAATGGATTGATAGATGCATTGATATTTCAGCTGCATGCCTTCATCAAACACGACTATCAGTAGTAAACTCAGAACTGCCTATCGATCCTACCCGATTTTTCAGGTTTTGTTGAAACAGCGAGACACAGTGTCACACGCCACCAACATTCAAGGGTTTCGACAAGAAGCGATTGCCAACCATCACTACGATACAGTGTACATGCAACTAAAAATTGAAATACGCGAACAAATACTGGTACATGCAAACAAATTCAAGTAGATAGACATCACGGATCACGTGTCATTCATACATGCAAACAACTCAAGTTAACAGGCACGCGCCACGCAACACTTATACATGCAAACGATTTCAATCAAACAGGCGTCGCGCATTGCGGGTCAGGCATCACTCATGCATGTAAATGATTTAACACGACAGCATACATGATTTAAGCTAGCACTCATCCAACATCAAGGTATTAATCACATCCGCATAACCAGCCATGATGAGCCATGTACATTAAGGTTTGGCCGCCGACTTCTGATAAGAATGAATTCACATTTTTGCTGTCGGGGTGGTCCTGTGTTCTGTAGATGATTTTGAGCTCTAAAAGGGGTACGTGGTCCGTACTCCCCTGGATTTCAGCCTGAGTGTATTTTGCCCAAAAATGGTCTCCAAAAGGGATCTTCTCTGCTTTTTAGCCTATTACATGTGTTCATTATATTTAAGGCGCATGGACTCCCCGACGTAGACTATGCCCGCCATGCTTTTCGCCCAGCTTACACTCAATTTCGAAAGCCACATTTTTTTCCAAGCAAACTCCCTCAAACCTAGACTTGCGTGGTGTCTAGACAAAAAGTCGACTCGTAGTTTGCCGAATGACTTTTTCGACTGCTATATGCTGACTTCCATGTTGGCGGCATGTAAAATATCGACATGCTCAAAATCCAATCGACAAAATCTCGAACGGTAAAATGGTGGCACACAGAATAGCGACATGTCGAAATGGCGAAATGCTGGATGGCGAATTCAAAATGGCCACAAACCATAAGGTCCATATGTCAAAATGCCAAAATGGCGAAGGGCAAAATCGCAAACTGCAAAATGGTGACATGTAGAAAGGTCGGCGCACCAAACTGGCGAATACTTCAAGGGAGTGGTCCACAGTTATATGGAGATGCCCCTTTGAAGAGCATTCGGTGCAGTTCACATCACATCTCTGCCATTCTTAAGACTTTGAGTCCATTAGCTTCTGAGCTTCACGCTCGCAAAGACGTGCAGACTATTTTGGGGAGTCTATTTCAAGGTCATCCAGGTTTTGGAACGCCATTCAAGTCCTACCATTCCATTAGTCGCGCACCGACAAGGTCAAGGAAAGTGTGGCTGTCGAGTCGTTGATATCTGGGGTTCATGAGCACGATTTCCAGTCATTGCAGCTGTCAATGGGCTCTCAATCAATGTTGTGCGAGGTACAGTGACGTAGTCAAACAATGATGCATTAATAAGCATGTTAACTAGGCGGCCAAATTGTGCTGTCCAGAGCAGCTTTTTCCACTCAAATGGATACCAATAGGGAAGGGACTAAACAGCGGACCAAACCCGCTGATAGCCCCATGGTCCGCGCCTATGGCACTGATCAACGTAACACCTTCGCCATTGGATACCGCTTAATCTAACCTTTCCAGAACATGGTGACCTTGGGTCGGGACAAATGTAAGCAAGAATACCAAAACCTGAAAAATAGTGTTGGAGACAACCCCGCGCTCCGAGTCTACGCGAATGATCACCAAGGAACCTTCACCAATAGAAGCGCAATAACAGATATTTTATCCTTTCCAGAACGTGGTGACCTGAAGTAAGGTCAAAGGTAACCAAAAACAGCCAAAGCCACCTGAACTTAGTTTGCAGACAACATCTCGCTTCGAGTCTACAGGGCCGATCGGCACAAAGACTTTACTAATCGATATGCCATAGTTCATAACCTATCCGTTCCAGAAATGGTAACCTTGGGTTCGACAAAAGGTCACCAAAAACGGTCAAAGCCACCTAAAATTTGCTCGCAGCCATCCCCAAGCTCCGAGCCTATGACACTGCTCAGCATGAAACATTCATCGATCGATGTGCAATAGTCGATATGTTATCCTTTCAGAACATGGTGCCCTAGGGTCAAGTCAAGGATCAACAAAATACAAAAGCGGAAAAAAAGGTTTCCAGACAACACCATGCTCCGAGTCTGTGACACTGATCAGCACGAAACCTCCCCCGATCGATGCGCCATCGCCGATATTCTATGGTCTCCAGAACATGGTGATTTTGGGTCAGGTTAGAGGTCACTAAAAATCCAAAAACGGATCAGTTGGGTTGTACACAACCCCGTGCTCCGAGCCTATGGGACTGATGAGCTTTAAACCTTCTACGATAAATGCACTAAAGGCAATATCCTGACTTTTCCAGAACACTATGACCCTTACTTAAGTCAAAGGTCACCAAAAACGCCCAAAACAACCAAAATTGGCAGCTGACAAACGTATGCCCCGGGCTTATGAGACCAATTGGTTCTGGAGAGGAAAGGATATCGACACATCGTTTCCCAAAGGTTTCCTACTGATTGGTCCCACGGGCTCGCAGCGTTTTTCAGGGTCTTTCTGCCAACTAATTCCAGCTGGTTTTGGCCGTTTTTGTGACATTTGACTCAACTCAAGGCCACCATGTCCTGAAAAGAACAGGTCATCGACTATGGCCCTTCGATTGGTAAAGGTTTGGTGCCATAAGCTCGCGGCGTGGGGTTGTTTGCAGACTAATTTCAGAGTGTTTTGGACGTTTCTGGCGACCTTTTAACCAACCCCAGGTCACAACGTTCCGGAAAGGATAGGCCATCGGCTATGGCACACCGATAATGCCGAACGAATATGAAAATGCCGATGGATCCCATAGGCTGGAAGCACGGGGTTATCTGCAAACTAATATGAAGTGGTTTTGGCCGTATTTGGTGGCATGTGACCCAACTCCAGGCTACCATGTTCTGGAGACGATAGATTATCGACTATGGCACATCGGTTGGTAAAGATTTAGTGCTGATCGGTCCCAGAGACTCGGAGCATAGGGTTGTCCGCCAGCTAATTTAAGATGGTTTCGGCCGTTTCTGGCGACCTTTGACCTGACCAAAAGTCACATACCTTTGACCTGACCAGATGTCACCATGTTTTGGGACGGATAAGATATCTATCATGGCGCATCGATCGGTGAAGGTTTCATGCTGATGATTGCCATAGGCACGGAGCATGGGGTCGTTTGCATCCAAGTTTGGTGATTTTTGGCGTTTTTAGTGACCTTTGACCTAACACAAGATCATCACGTTTTGTAAAGGATAGCGCATCGCTTGGCAAAGATTGCATACTGTTCGGTCCCATAGGCGCGGAACATGGGGTTGTCTGCAAACCTATTTTACGGTTTTTGGTGTTTTTGGTGACTGTTGACCTGACCCAAGGTCGTCATGTTTGGAAAAGCATAGGTTATCGACCAAGCGGCATCAAATGGCGAAGGTTTCATGTCGGTCGGTGGCATAGGCTCGGAGAATGGGGCCTTTCAATAGGTTTTGTCGGCCAATATTTGTCTCCCTCCTTACCAATAATTAAAAGGAAGCTTATTTCAGCGCATCTGATGCTTGCTTAGATATCTTCGAATGCGGAACATTTTCTTTAAATGTGGTTAAGCTGCTCAAGAGTCAGGTTTGACAAAGACACGCTAATAGGCGTCACGTCACACCGATACCCACCACGCCACGCCGCGCCATGCCATGACCTGCCACGCTACGCCACGCCACGGCAATACCCGCTCCGCTACGCCACGCCACGCCACGCCACGCCACGCCACGCTATGCAACACCACGCCACGCTGCTAGGGCCCCTCCGCCCGCCCCCAACCCACCCGCCGTATTACATCACGCCCCGCCCCGCCATGTTACGCCACGATACGCCCATGCAGCCAGCCGACATTTTGACTCGTCTACATTTTTCATGCCACCGTTCACCGGCGCCACATTCAAATATGTTCTGGTTGTATTTCTCCGCTTTTCGGTTCGCCAGCAACACATATCGATGCTTTGCTGGGTCGCAATTTTGCAGTTCGCCTTTTAGCCGTTCACCAAATGGGCATGTCAGCTTTTTACATGCCACCATTCTGCAATCGCCATTCGGCAGTCGACAAAAAGGAATTCGCAAAATGGGATTTTCGACTTTTTGTTCTAGAATTCATTTGCATAAATAACGCCTGTTACTCTCGGGCACTAGGGCTTCGAGATAGAAGATTTTAACAAAGACTTTTATAGCTTATTTTCGTTATTCCAAGCTATGCGTACGCGAAATTTTGATTTTCGAACGACATGCTTGATCTTCCAAAGGAGGTGCTCATCCATGTCAGCTTCGGTGATAACGAATTTTGTAGCGTCAATGAGCGCTCTCGCGTCGATCCGAATGGACATTCCTAATGGCCAGAGCTAAGGTCAAGCTGCGTCAGTGACCTATGATGATCACAACAGGCCATTGGAAGGTCATGGAGTGACATCACAGGGTGAACACAACATGGAAGCTACTGGAAAACCACGTTACAATGTATTGCCGGAATACATCAGTTTCACTCTCATTTTGATCAGACATTGTTTGGCCAAAACTGCGTTAGGTCACTAACCTGACATGATTCGGGCAAATCAAGTTTCAGAGGTATGTGTAGCATTGATACAAGAAATATATTGGAAAATCAGAGCAGGGAAAACTGTTCTCAAGTTATCCGCTATGTCCGAAGAGGGCGTGGAGGGGCGGTTGCGTACCCTGTCTCCTCATTGAGGGGATGAAGCTTTTGTCGCAAAACTACGCTAGTGGCACGGCCTATGACATCGGATGGTGACGCAAGAAGTACTGCATGATGTGGGCACTTAATCCAGAAATCAGTCTGATCAGAAGCTTCTGACTACATCCAGAGGTGGGAAAAGTTAGCCCAAGATTTAACTTATGTTAAAGGTTCGTTAAGTTCGTTCGTAAAGATTCGTTAACCGAATGTGTTAACTAAGCTAACGTCACGGCATCAAATCGTTAAAAGTTAACAGACGTTAAAGTCAATTCATTAACGCCAAGCTTTTCAGCATTTTCTTTTCAGCCCCAATATTCCACAGTGGAAACATTCAAATACGTGCGAATCTTTCAATCGAAATTGAGATTTGCCTTAATGTGAGAGTGTCTTACCTTTGGGGCTTACTTCAAAAACATGCTCTAGTGAAACCTCAGAACTAGCCACGTTTAATAACAGCGCTGGGTAGTACCGCTGCAGCACCATAAAGACATAATAGAGATGTTGATTTTAGTAATTTTCGTGTCTAATTTGCGCTGTCAGCACTTTGTAACAGCACTGTGCTTCCCTGCAGCCCAGACTACGTAGTCGTTACGACAAACTCCGCACGCACCTCTTATGGCGCGAATAAAAAAGCGTTCGTGATTGGCCCAGCGGGCAGGAACCTGTTACCGAGAAGTTGGTTGGTTGAGTTATCCCATGATCCGCGTGACGCGGATCATGGGATAATCCCATTCCCAAAGCCAAGGTTTTTGTGTGTTTCAAGCTTTTGTAGCATTTAGTGCCGAAATATTTTGACACATTAGCGTTTTGCGAACAAGTTACAGAACGCTCACTCTGGAAAAAGCAAGGCAAAGCAAATGTATGTCTTTCATAGTGGTGAACATGGAGCCAAGCGTGATTTCTCGCCTACGGTGGGTTACTCCAAATCGATATTCTGATCTATTCAGAAGGACTTGGAGAAATCTGTATTTTATCAAATCTTGCGCGTCTGATGCAACAATAAGTAAAAAGTACAAGGTGGAATACCCCCTTTACACTCTTGCCAGTGGTACATTTCTTACTCGGTCAAAAGAATAGAGGTAGATATTTGCGCCCATTTGGTTAGGTTTTGAAGTTTGGAGTTTTGGTGAGATATGCACCAAGTCATAAGTAACTCCAGATTATACGTACACAAGAATCATGCGGTGAAGTACCTACCTGTGGCATAGTACGTACGTGCCTAAAGATAAGTCATGCATGGAACCGCATCATTTCCGATAAATACTAGTTCACATATAAATTTTGACATGACTTTCCGAGATGCGTTCAGCATCATTCATAAGATTTCTTGGCCGGCACGACCTTTGCCTGACGGGAAAGATGTCTGACGGGAATCGGGTATTCGATGTACTGGCCGCCAGGGATGTATGTTGGTCATGGGGGAACTAACTCCATCTGTAGGCCAGTTTTTCGTGCAGCGTTATGGAGTGAGTCGCAGGCAATCTCGACGGAAATCGGTCGGTGACCGCTGCCCCGTCCCCTCCCCTCTTCCTCTTCACGTGTGTCTGCGTGCTGGGAGGTATGGGCGTCGAATTTTATTGTTTATTGGTGGGTCACTGCCCCTTTCCTAAAGCTCAATTTCCCCTCCCCAAACGGCATGTTTGCCCCCTTCCCAAGTGGTGAGTTGACTACCTCCTACCTTATGGAGCCAAATGTATACAAAGCACAGACTTGGCGCCAGAATTGTGGTACCAAACAGCCAGGTATGTACAATGTACATTGTATATGCAGAGTATTAATTAACCCTCGCCCCGTAGTAGAAAATTTATACGGTCCTTTTATATGCACCCAGTTCAAGCAGCTCTTTCGAGAGTGCAGTTTATGCTAAGCATGTTTAATGAAATAAGATGTTAAAAGTGGCGTACTAAGGACTTCGCCCAGGCGGTGCCAAGAGTAAGCCGCACCTAGGGACACGGGTTCGACCTCATACTTGGGGTGAAGGGGGGGGGGGGGGGGGCAACGAAAAATGGCCTGACAAATTCTCTTCACCATTTGTTCTCATCGATTTTCGGCCACTGCATTTTCAAATTTGATGCCGCAACGTGCCTCAATGCTCATTCCGAACAGGGATAAATAGCGAGCGCCTGAAGTGACCCAACCCACCCTGCCGGGTTTGGGTGAATCGAAATAAAGGGGCCCTAACCAACTCAGGTAACGTGGCGGATGTAGTGTTTCAAGACTGTTAACTATAAATGCTCCATTTTAGTGGAGCCCAGAGGGCTATTTGTAGAGATTTGTAGCTGATAATATTGTTACAATAGCAACGCGCGACTGACCGCCGCAAAATACGAAGTACCTGCCGCATTTTGTCCTGCTCGGGTGGGATAATTAAAATAGGGAGACACATTGGTGATGCAGGATATTTCGTTCTGTTGAAAATCAAAGGCATTTGTGGTTTCCTGGTAATCCAAAAGCAGATTCCTTGCAATGTTCTTGGGGTGCTCCCACGCGACACACGTGGTTGACTATCGGTGCAGTGAATGATACATTTAGCAGTAGAATAGGAGGAAGGAGTAGCGTCACTGGCTGAGAGTCATGACAAATATCGCGCTGTGGTGCGTCGTGGCGCATGTTTGTGGATATCTTGAGGATCATTGCTACTAGGGCTGGCCTGGGAAAACCGCGGGGAGGGCCAACGCGGGGGTGATTGTAAGCAATTGGGAAGGGTGTTCGCTGCACGCAATGATAAGTCTACCTTCTTTATTCCTGTTGTAATCGTTTCAATCGGCCAGTCATGTCGGAGGGTGTCCGGGAGTGGCACGAATTCGCTTTGACTCACGTGGAGTATCCAGTTGGTAAGTGGGAAGAGCAGTTAGGGCTCTGGAATGTGAAATGGTGTAGCCGCCGTCTTGTTGTGCATTCTGAATCTCTGTCCCACATGTAATTTATGTGGAGAAGTTGGATGTAATTTCATTCCAGCTAGCAGTACCCCCAACTGCTCATGAGTTATGCTTGAATGAATCTATGTCAGGTCACTGCAGGAACTGGCCTAGCTGATTTGTGATGGTTATTTTAGCCCCTGTGGCCTGTGCTAAAGGGAAAAATCCATCTAATTGTAAGCATATTATGGATGGCAGTAACCATGCAGCACCAATTTCAGAGCTTGCATGCCAAGTCTGAATGTCCTGAGAGTGATACATGGCTGTTGGTTACCATTAGTTTCTGAGTGTAATGCCAATGGTTCAAAGATCATTTGAAGCTGTTCAATGTTTCTAGCAAGATAATGTCAGGAAAAACCACTTATAAACTTTTTCCAACAGAAGTAGTAAAAAACTGGACAAAAAATTTAGTGTTTGAGGCGGAACATACCATAAATAATCTCAAAACAGGTAGAATCATGCTCCCACCTTAAAATTTAAATAACTACAACGGTGAGCTCTCGAGCGCCGCACGTACCACACCGCCTGGACTCCCAAGCACCGTTTCTGCATTGTCGTTGCGTAATTACCATATTTCTGCTTACCAAGAACTATCAAAAATGTATGGGACCAAGGTAACAATAATAATGCAATGAAAATTGTTTCTTGTCACATTTAGGTACGTTTATGAAACGCACAGGCCAGAATAGTCCGGAACCTAACCTAACCTAACCTAACCTAACCTAAACTAACCTGACTGAGAATAGACCAGAACCTAAGCTAAGCTAACCTAGCCTAACCTAACTAACCTAACCTAACCTAACCTAACCTAACCTAACCTAACCTAACCTGACCTAACCTAACCAACCTAATGTAACTAACCTAACTAACCTAACCTAATCCTAACCTAACCTAACCCAACCTAACCTCCCCACCCTATATCCCCTTCAACCCAGCATCCCATTGGCATCCATGTTCCATGCCATATATAGTTACCATATAGCGAGTTTTTTGTAGCTGCCAAGTTCTCATTTTGCTTTACATTCCTGACCCAATCCCCCATCATCCCGTTGGCGTGGAGGATCAAATTTCATGGATTCTTGTTACCTTGGCCCCATACATTTTTATGGCTTTTGATGCTGCTTGATGCTCAGTAATGTTGTGACCGCGCGCAGTAATGACGCCGGTGTCGCGGCTGCTGTGTGTTTGCGGCGGTCGGATGTTCGGTGTCACAATTAGTTAAGTTCCAAGGTAAGAGTATAGATGACCTGTTTTACGATTAATTATGATATATTCTGCCTTAAAAACAATGATTGATGTACAATGCTCTTTTGTAGCATGAAGTAGGAAAGTACACCCTGACCAAAATTTACCTGGCCTGAATGTTGAATCTGACTTATATTCAAGGAGTTCAATTAGCCAATGTCACGCGGATAGTATCAGGAACAGTGGATTGATTTTTACAGACTAATGTCTCACAAAAGATAGTGGCATGAACGTCCTGTCCCTTGTATGTGTTGACCACACATGTTTTGTTCATAGAAGCATGTCTTTGAAGTTTTAGTCCGGGTCTTTTAATTGGATAGTTATAAAATCAGGGCGCGTGCTGAGCGCGCTTGTTGGATGAGCCCTGGCCCCACCGTCAGATCGTGAAATCCCGCGTTAACGGCAAAATTTGTTGCCAAATGCTAAACGTCCGTGATATTCGGCATTGCCCGTCGTCACCTGGGTTTGGCGCGGCGGCCGCCGCCGCCGCCAGCCGTTCGTCCCGTAACCTCAGTTGACCTTTAGCGTCACCTGACCTTTAGCGCGGCCGCCAGTCGAATCAGAGGGCAAGCGCTCCATTTAACCGAGCTCCGGGCGGGCGGCCCGTGTCAGCCACCGCGCTTAAGGTCAGGTGACTTGACTTGGTGTCGCATCCTGAGACGTGGCGATGCATTTATGGCGATATGGCACGTGGCGATTTATCATCACGTCAACACATTACTATTGGTTTATCACGCATTTATGATTGCGGTGCGTGCTCGGTTTGTTCGTATGCCTTCACGTGAGTGTGATGGGAATGCTTAATCTTGTTTCAGGTGACAATGTTGGCAAAGTCCTGTGCCTCTTCAGCCTGCTACCACAGGCACTCATTGTCAGCTTCGTGACCCTTGTCATGTTCAAGAGGGACCTGCACACAGTGAGTCGTGTAGGCCTGGTCCAAGGCTGACAGTATTAACGAGTCATCCCTGTTGTGTGTTAATTCGAGACGGTAGATGCAGGCGTTTGTAATCTTCAACGCAGCCTGGCTGTGTCTTTAGCCCATATGTCGGTGCAGCCCAGATTGTGTTGCTGTTGTCAGATCTGGCGGCAGAACTTGACAAGTGGGACTTACTTTGGGGTCCCAAGAGTACACTGGCAAGGGTGATATAGGATTACTCTATACAATTTCTTACATCAGTAATCATGCTTATGTCTGGATTCCACATGTGCATTGTTTTGACGTGAATCTGCGCTGAGACTCAAGTGCTTGGGATCGATTTTTTGATATTGTATTGCGAATCGGGTCAAAGTTGTGTCAGCGAAGTCCTCGGCGAATTGGCCCAAAAATAAATGTAAGCGACAGGGTGTATCCATAGTCTGTTTGATTGTCTGTACACGAAGTATAGCACATTGGTTTATAACTAAATTGCTGTCAGAATAACTGTCCCAGTAATGCCTCACTGAAAGCCATGCAACAGGTTATGTCTTGAACTGATGTTTTTTGCTGTCGACATTATTGCATTTTTGTCCGGAACTTAAGCTTCTCCCTCTTGAGTCGGGATCGGGAATTGTAGTCGACCTCGAGTCGCGCTGAGTTACTCAGTCTAGGAAAGGAATTAACGCCATGTGTTTTGAGCTGCAATCGGAATCGATTGAGATGTATTTATGCATATAAACAATAAATCGGCTCCTCCCGGTTTATGGCGGGTTGGCTCTTAGTATCATGCAGTGTCAATGACGGCAATAAGCCAGGGGGCTCAGCCATTCCTAAGTCATGTAAACTCGTCATATCTCATCTTGTCGCATCTCCAGATACAACCTGGAGCTACATTGTTCTGTTTTAAATCCCCATAACGTGTGTGTCGTTTTTTGCTGGCAGATATTCTTCTTCATAGGTGTGTGTGCGTGCGAGGTGCTGAACATCATTCTGAAGCACACCCTTCAGCAAGCGCGGCCGTCGCTGAAGAGAACAAACTACAGCCTGTACGGCATGCCGTCCTCCCACTCCCAGCTCTCGTGGTTCATCGCCGGATACCTGACTCTGTTCCTGCTCATCCGGTGAGCCAACGTCGTTTCCACGGAGAGGGGGGGGGGGGGGAGGTTCGCCCCGTCACCGACTGCCGATGCCCTTTTGATCTGGGAGAGGGGGGGGGGGGGGCGTAGACTGCTCGGGTCATATGGCGCGCCTGCCCGCGCCAGGGCCGGGTAAAGAGGCCTAGTTTGAAGCGATTTGGGCGTATGCACGTGCGTGCTCGGATCAGTGATAGAATGCAGGGTCCCTGAAACGACGCTGAAACCTGACCGGCTGGTATGTGCTACAACAAATTTATTTCCTTGACAAATACGCATATTGGCCACTACATTGCAGATCGGTGCAAATGGGGACTTGCTTTGCAATAGGCGCTTCTGTGTGTGTGTGTG
This sequence comes from Pollicipes pollicipes, assembly GCF_011947565.3. Classification (NCBI taxonomy): domain Eukaryota; kingdom Metazoa; phylum Arthropoda; class Thecostraca; order Pollicipedomorpha; family Pollicipedidae; genus Pollicipes; species Pollicipes pollicipes. Next base: position 429,240 of record NW_023596746.1, read on the forward strand.
TGCAATTAAAGCATGGCAGGCGTGCTTGATAGTCACTTCCACCCATATTGAGCGGGAGTGGCCACCGCATATATTCGTCACAATTGGTTTGTATTCCTGTGGTTTGTTTGGCCGTAAGCGACTATGCGAATAGACAATCACTCCTGGTGGGCGCCAGATAGTCGGCGGCGGTTACTTTTACATACCATTAAAAAGGCTGAAGGAAGCAGATGATGGATTTGTGATTGGACATGAAGTCGTAGTAACTGTACACTATAGTGGCCTGGGTCATCAAGCTTGATTTGGGTTTGATTAGTTGCACCCATAAATATCATGTGCATTTGTTTGTTTTGCCTAGCGACACGTCAAAGGGCTGCAAAGTGAGCACTGCAGTGGACATACCGGGAAAGCCCTATGAAGAACGAAACCGGGGTCAGGGTGTACTTTCCTACCTAACGTTAGAAAAAATCATTGTACACCATTCGTCGTGTTTAAGGCAGGACATATCGTAAATAATCTCAAAACAGGTAGAATCATGCTCCTACCTTCGAATTTCAATAACTTCGATGGCGGGCTCCCGAGCACCGCGCGCACCGCACCGCCTGGACTCCCCAGCGCCGTTTCTGCGTTGCCGTTGCACAAATACAATATTTCTGCTTACCAAGAACTCTACAAAATGTACGGGACCAAGGTAAACCATTCGTCATGTTTAAGGCAGGACATATCGTAAATAATCACAAAACAGGTAGATTCATGATCTTACCTTCAATTTTTTATAATTACGATGGCGAGCTCCCGAGCGCCGCACACACACAGCACCCGCGACACCGGCGCCATTACTGCGCGGGTCACAACATTACTATGTTCCACCTTAAACACGACGAATGGTTTACCTTGGTCCCGTACATTTTGTAGAGTTCTGGGTAAGCAGAAATATTGTATTTACGCAACGGCAACGCAGAAACGGCGCTGGGGAGTCCAGGCGGTGCGGTGCGCGCGGCGCGCGGGGGCCCGCCATCGAAGTTATTGAAATTCGAAGGTAGGAGCATGATTCTACCTGTTTTGAGATTATTTACGATATGTGCCGCCTTAAACACGACGAATGGTGTGCACTGATTTTTTCTAACGTTAGGTAGGAAAGTACACCTACACCGAAACCGGAGTTGATCGTTGTTCGCGTCGTGCAAACGACTTTTCTGCCTCATGTTTTTGTTTTACGTTCATGGTAGACTGCTCCCAGTGTCACCTTTTTACACAACCACCTAGTGTTAAGAAAACCACTGATGTTCTTGTACTGTGTGTATAATCTCTCCCATTCTGTCGTGCTCTATTTCGTTCCGAAGAGTTGGTGATTTCACACGTTTTAGACCCAAAATGCTTGTGAGTAGGTGTTGCTTGTCGTCGGTCGATTTGCAATCATCAAAATGGCACCCCATCCCCAGAACGGTATGGCACTTGTACAAATGATAAATGACAGCTGCGAAAAATGCATTTTCTGACCCCGAGGTCATGCTATTGCATTGTCGTAAACATTTGTTCATGCCGTCCGTATTGGTGGGAAATATTGCTTTGAAGTTCTACTGGAAAGCTTATCAGGCCGGATGGCACGGCACAGGTTATAAGGTACGCTGACGCATCACACTTCTGACCACGAGGTGGGGAACCACGAGGAGGTGGGCCAGACCGGCACGCGTTTATGTTGACGCGTGATATTGTTGTCGCTCCGGCCAACAATCGTGATATACAAAATTGTGTAAATGGTGCCAGCGGTTGGGCTTGGGGAACGCTTTGGTGTCGTTAGCAAACCTCGGTAAAATGGTGCGCGCGTTCAACACATGCATAACCCGTGTGCGTTCCATAGAGAGGCAGTTTTTAAATATTCGATGCTGGGATAGTGACCTCGGGTGATGCGGTTTGATTCATGCGCACAGTGACGTCATAGAAAGTCACGGCAGGGGACCGAGCCGAAGGACGCTTGGCCATCCGACTGGCGGTACATTTCTGGTCATTGGCGTTAGTCCAGTTAAGCTATGTTATGCCGACAGTACTCATGCGCACAGTGACGTCATAGAAAGTCACGGCAGGGGACCGAGCCGAAGGACGCTTGGCCATCCGACTGGCGGTACATTTCTGGTCATTGACGTTAGTCCAGTTAAGCTGTGTTTTGCCGACAGCACTCAGGCGCGAAGTGCGCAGATGGATTGCATATGGCAGAGGACGGAAAAGAATAGACAGGAACGCAGATAGAGGGCTCGGATGTCGTCACCCAGGCTAAAGAAGAATGCATTTTTGCAAAAGTGGTCTGCGCGGCAATCATTGGTTCGACGCTGGAGCAGCCTGGGTTGTGTCTACCAATCAAATGAGCTCCTCGGGTACGGCGGTACGCCCGAGCCACCTGCCTTCAGGGAACGGTTCTGTTATATCAGATGCAAACTTCGCGCCAAGCGGTCCATGCGCCTGCCTTCTGCACGACTTACCGCGGTGTTTCAGAAAACTCCCGTGCCGACTGCAGTGGTGCCGGCCTTAGCCGTGTGTGCGGGCCAGTACGCTGATGGTATCTGTCACTTACTGCTCTGTTACTATCAAGTGACTTGGCACTCACGGCGAGTCGTGTGGTGAACGCGTGACGTTTAGCTATTGCGGCTGCTGATGAGGTCCTTCCATGGATTTTTCAGGCTTCATCACGTTCAAACATCGTCACTACTGATGAACATGTGGAAGCATATGGCAGCCGTGTTGTGCTGCGTTTGCGCTGCATTAGTATCGTTCAGCAGGTGAGTGTGTATTCACAAAATTGACGTGTAAACCGCTGCGGTCGTAGTGATGCTTCTGCGGCGATCAACGCACACTTACGGTAAGTGTGCGTTGATAATGAGTCACAAATAATGAGTCAGTCACTTGTGCAAGAGGCCTAGGCTAGGGCTTGGCCTGGGCCTCTCGCATTTAAAAAGAAAATCCAACGGAGCAGCGTGTGGTGTTACGTTGCGATCCATGGATGTTATCAATGCCATTCCTTTCTTGTCAGTATCGACTCAACCGAGGCCCAGTGGTGAAGTGTTTAATTTGAGCGCCTTGAAACTCAGAGGTGCGGGTTTGACACCCCGCGGTGTCCGGCCTTGCCAGAGTGACAGGTAGCCATTGCCATATAGCCTCAGCTGCTGAGTGCGTCATAAAGGCCCAGTGGCGACGAATATGAATTCAAGACTCACCTCAGTGTCTACATTTAAGTTTAAGTTGTTCTGTTACCAGCGCTAGATTCTTTCTACCAGCACTGATCCGCCCTTATGGAATACGTTCAGTTGATGGTCGTGTATGTCTGACCTGCCTGGCAGACTCGGTACACTCTCTCTACACTCTACTCAATATGCTGTACCGCAGTGTGGGTGTGGGTGTGGGTGTGGGTGTGGGTGTGGGTGTGGGTGTGGGTGCGTGCGTGCGTGCGTGCGTGCGTGCGTGCGTGTGCGGGCGTGCGGGCGTGTGTGTGTGGAGTTCTGCTCCTGGTGACGCCGTCAGTTGTACTCTTTTGTGTGTAGCAAGGTGTACTTGCCGCACCACTCCCGGCGACAGGTGGTAGAATGCCGTTGTCAATTGTACACCTCTGTGTGCGACTTGGTGTAATTGGCTGACCACTCCCGGTGACAGGTGGTAGGAGGCTGCCATCAATTGTACTTCTCCGTGTGCGACAGGGTGTACCTGGAGTACCATTCCTGGTGGCAGGTGGTCTGCGGAGCAGGCGTTGGCGTCGCCTTTGGTGTGCTCTGGTTCGTCTTCGTGCACTGGGTGTGCACACCGTTCTTCCCTCAAATAGTGCAATGGTGAGTGGGATGATAGCTCTGTCATCGGTCAAGCACGTGTTGAAGGCCAGTGCTAACGAGCCAACCCTAACTTATCTTGAAGAGATGGTGCGCGGAGTGGAACGTTTTGTAAAGACCAGGGGCAAAACCTGTCTTACGTACAACGTCCGACGGTATGGTGAGCAGGTTGCATGACGTAACAGACTCGGCGCGATGTGTGGGGTAGGCGAGCGGCGGGCGAGGCCTGCAGCGCGTGCCTGGCTGATGCCGTCCCGCGGTCCGGCAGGCGGATCTGTGAGCTGCTGTTGATCTGCGATACCTCGCTCATCCCGTGCATCATGTGGTTCGAGTACGCCAACATCCGACAGGAGGCGCGCGCGCGCCAGCGCCGCCTGCACTTGTCCGCCAAGAGCCAATGACGTCCGACCGGCGGCGCCAAGAAGCGACCGCCATGACCCCCCCCCCCCCCCCCTTTCCCCTGGCGCGCTCCTTCCCCGTTCCCCCGGGCTCGACACCGAGCCCCGGAACCTGACGGAGCCGGGCCGGGCCGGACCTGATCTGGTCCGTCCGTGCCCGCCTTGGCGCGACCCCGCCTCTCACCGCCGGTCAGGGGCGAGGCCGGGTGACACTTCAGGTCAGCAGGCCTGCCGGGTGGACGGCGGGTTTAGTGTCGGAGCATCTGCGATGGTAGTGGCGGCGATGCCGGGCCGAAGACGGCGAGAGGCCGGCACCAGGCGGGAATACTCTTGTTAGTCAGCTGACGCCGCCGGGCCGGCCGATGCGCGCTAGGTGGGCCCTTACACTTGGATACGTTACCCCCGTTGTGTCTTCGCCCTATTGATGCCCCTCCCCATTCCCACGTTTTTGACCGGCGGCCATCCACCCCTAATAAGCTCTCTATGCACTTGTATCGGAATATGTGGGTGTGCGTCCGGGTGTTTGTTTCCATGGGTACTCGCGTGGCCCACGGGTCTGCGCAGGCCGCTGGACCGTGCTGGACGGTGGGCGTGCTGTCACGGGTATTTCTATTTCGCCTCCGATGGGCGCCCAGCCTGAGACGCTGGCTGCAGGACGTGGTTGGAGCACGCGGGGCTGGCCCGCTGGCCCGGTCTTCCTGACGCAGGGACTCGTGTCCCGCCCAACTGTTGTGGCGGTTGCCATGGAAACGTGTTTACGCTATTCTGGTGGCCTGCCTCGTCAATAATTGTGTGATAGGTGTTTCTTCCTGATGGTAACAAGCGCACATTATTACGGTAATAAAGTGGGTTTTCACTGCTCATTGTTTATGCCTATAACAGTTCTGCTGGACCGAAGCCCTGGTACATGAGGTGCATCGATAATCACTTTTCCTGAGTTACTTGTCGCAAGTAACTCGTAACGCACGTGCTCCATTATACAGGAGCCCCGCAAAGCAAAAGGATCTTCGCGTAGTGAAAAGATATGGATCATCCGAACTGTGGTGTTTTACATTCGAGTGTCTGGCTAAAACGCAGTGAGTTGGCGTTTATCGAGCGGCGCAGCCTGGCGGTGTGCACCATTGCTCGCTCTCCACGTCTTCAACGCTTGGCCACATTCCGCCAGCTGTCAACGTATTCAGTCTCGCAGACACTTGTGCTCCTGAATCGCCAGCCCTGCACGTCCGGTTGGCACTGGTGTGCTGCGATACGTCAGAGGACTAAAGAGAAGCAACGCGAAGATCCACCAAAAACCGCCGAACCGCTACGCACGCCTAGCAGTCAAGCGCGGATATCACAGTTGCACCAAGTGCAAATGTGAGCTGCATGTCTTTTACAGAACGGCCGCACGCCATCATGTGAACTAACGCCCATACGCCTAGGAAAGCAACATGAACAAACTCAATGCGCCGCTGGTGCTGTGGTCTGCGGTTGGCCTTTACATTGTGCTAACACGGACACAAACACATGGGAGCCGAAGCAGAATTCTGCTGCTGGTCAGTCCTTTGCCGTTACGGGCGCGTTGCGCGGCATGCGCAGCATGGTGGGCGCAAAATGACCACAGAAGTCGGCGCGCCCTAAAACTCCAAATCAACAACAGCAGCATGGATTGGGACGCCATTGAACACGTCCTCTGAAGATAAACCCTGGCTTGCGGGATCGTTGGATTGCTGTTCACCGTAACATTTTGAACTGGACACATCCCAAGAATGCAGCTTGATTCAACAAAAATATACCCGTCTAGTAGAAGTCCAGTTGTATATTTACACTGACGGGTCGCTCTGTGGTGGTCATATCTTTTAACTGTGCGAAGTTATGCGCCCGAAGACTAATATGACCTGCCGTGCTGTGGTTGCATGCTTTATAAAGCTGAGAATCCTGAACCTTTCACCTCGAAGCTCGGTGCTCAAAAAGCTTAGAGTCGTCATAAGCGTATTGTCGCTAGTGTTTGCCACGTGTTTCACGTCAGCGACACGACAGAAGCTGCTGCTGGTTTCGTGCTGTGCTGGTATGCTGGTCTGCCGGCGTGGGCGCCATTGCCGCCTTTGATCTCCTGGCTTTCACGCGATGAGCGTGCATCTTAAGGGCATCGGCCGCATTCCAGTCATTACGCTAATTGGAAAATTGTGGGATGGGTTGGTTTAGTCGAGCACCACATGTATTGAACCACATCGTCACGACGAACGCGCAGCCGTAAATCGGTGACACTGCTCACGCTTGCCTCCATGCCGTTGCGACAAGTGCTTCAGACTAATTGCATGATATAATTATTACACGTTATCCCGATGGATTTCACACAGTAACAAGGAACGTACAGTCTCGCAGCGAGGCGACTTCAAGGACTAAGCGCACTAACATTGGTCCCTTTCTCCCGCACAACATTAGCATGCCCTGTGCCCGACTCGGAGTACACAAGCTTCCGCAACGTCACCATCGGCGTACTCATTCCGTTCATTACACGAACGCAGGAACGACCTGCCTCTGAAAACCCTTCAGTGAACAACAACAAAACAAAAGCAGGACAGGGACAAACTGACGCCGATGACTTTCCACTGAACTAGAAAGCATTTGTGTGCGTTTCTGGCATATCTTATCATTATGAACACATGGGCACATTATTGGTTACAGTGTGCAAGAATGCCAAAGTACAAAGAGTCCAATGTGCGAGACCAAAAACGTCCTGATCCAGGTTGATGACTCATTACCTCTTCACATGCGCTCTTCCTTTCGTAGGACTACTAGGAGCACGTCTATGAATGGAACGGACCAAACACCTTCAGGCGCCAGACGCATCACTGGAGAGCCACGTAACCAGCCGAGCTCACGAGCCACAGCTGCAGACCCACAGTCCGCTGCTATTCCAGTGCATGAAACGTCATTGCAGACCAAAGTTCCGTCTACAGACATGCAGCAAATCGCAAACGCTTAACTGCAACGACATTTGCGCCGAGAGAGACTTCGGAATGTGCGGAGCTATTGGAAAATGAGCAATGCTGAGTACAAGGCTCGCGACCGAAGTTGCACCACTTCCTTCCGCTGCCACTGAATGTTTCAAGTTCGACGAACAAAAGTTCTGGTCAGTTGATAACACAACACGAACGACGCCATGCAGCACGTGGGCTCATCACATTCAGCAACAATACAACAGACGTTGCCAGCCGTCAATAGGTCTGCATAAAACAACACCACATTAAACACTATAAAGGCCCGGCTCCCACTAAATGGCTTGCACCCAAAAAACATCATCACAAGTCAACACGACAGCTAAACGAATCTAGTGCTTACGCCTGCACGACGAAGCATGGATGGTCCCTGGTGTGGGGTTCACCATTTGGTGATTGTTCCCTGGTTCAGGTTCACCGTTCGGTGATTGGTCCCTGCTTTACAGCTCACCGTTTGTGATTGTTCCCTGGGTTGGATTCACCGTTTGGTGATTGGTCCCTCCTTTGGGGTTCACCGTTTAGTGATGGGTCCCTGACTTGCAGCTCACCGTTTGGTGATTGGTCCCTGCTTTGGGGTTCACCGTTTGGTGATTGGTCCCTGGTTTGGGTTCACCGTTTGGTGATTGGTCCTTGCGTTGGGTTCACCGTTTGGTGATGGGTCCCTGACTTGGGACTCACAGTGTTGTGATTGGTGCCTGGTTCTGGGTTCACCGTGTTGTGATTGGCCCCTGGATTACATTCACAGTGGGTTGCCTGGCCTCTGTCTTATGTTCACCATGCGGTAATTGTCCCCAGACTGGGGTCCCTCAACTGACTGGCCACTGGTTTAGGGTTCACTGTTTGGAAATTGAGTCTGATCTGCGGTTCATTACGCGGTGATTGGTGCTTGATTTAGCGTGTATCGTGCTATGATTTGTTGTTGCTCTGGGTTCACATTGCGGAAACTGATACTTGTCCGGACTCAATGTTCGGCGATTGATTTCTGGTTTCCAGTTTATCGTTAAACTCTTACTCTCTAGTATGGAGTTCACTGTGCTGTATTGGTCGCTGAAATGGAGTTCACTGTACCGCATTGTTTTCTGGCGCGGTGTTTACCGTTGGAGATTGATTGGGCGCCGGTTTAGGGCTTACCGGCTGCGATTGGGTCCTGGTTTTAGGTTTGCCATTTAGCGACTCATTTCTTCCTTGGAGAAACTAGAAAACTAGACACCAATTACCGTTCAGTAATTGGTGTCTAGTTCAGAGCACATCCTTTGGTGATTGGTGCTCAGTTTGGGGTTCGCTGCATGGCTACTGGTCCTCAGTTTGGGGTTCGCTACATGGCTACTGGTCCTCAGTTTGGGGTTCGCTACATGGCTACTGGTCCTCAGTTTGGGGCTTGCTACATGGCTACTGGTCCTCAGTTTGGTCCTCGCCGTGCGGCCCTCGGCCAAGCATGCCGTATTGGGTATAACAATTTCCAGGGGTGGAACCTCGTACAATTATTGTGGCCCCGGCCCCAATAATTTAGACAGTTTCTGGGTTTGATTTCCCATTTGGTGATTGGTGTCTAGTTTGGAGGTTCGCCGTTCGGTGATTGGACTATAATTTGAGGTTCACTGCAGTGATCCGTCGTTGGTTCGGTCTCCACCGTGTGGTCTCCGTAATAAATGGCCACCCAAACGTCCAAGGGCCTCACTTCGTGCACTCTGGAGCACCCCCGAACCCTCCAACAATAGTTCACTTGAAGATAAGGTCTATGTCCATACACGGAAAGCACAATTCCAAAAAATCCAACTTGCTGTTGGAGCCCACACCGTCTTTTTCGAAGCCACGCCTCGGCAAGCGTCTGCTTGTTGGTACCCTTGGCTCCGAAGGCTGCATGCCGGAGGAGCTGAAGCCTCGCGCCTGCCTAACCAGACGTCAATACAGCAAGTGGCTTGGGCTGCTGAAGTTTGGTCTCTGTTACTCCAATGATCCCCATTAAGCCCCATTAAGCCCCATTAAAGCCTTCGCAGGACAGCCCACAAGCGCGAACTTAAGCTGATAGCAAGTTCCCGCCACGTGCACTTCAGCGAGGGTCGATCCAAACGGGACTCCGCCAGAGGGTAAGTAACCATTGGTCAGCTCTGTTTGCGTACACTTAACGAGCTTAGCTGTACCAGTGGTATTATCGCCAACAGGGACCGTTCTCTTCTGGACGTTGCTTATCAGATATTATCCCCCGCTCTAAACATTGCAAGGTGTTTCCTTGCTGGCTGGTAACCCTTCGCTGATACTCCACCACGGAGTGGTAAGACACATGGACCACACCCAACGAAGTGGCACAACCACCGCACTTCCTAGATGCGGCTGTCTATTACGCCAGGGTCCTTCAACCCCGCCCCCTCCTGTTCCCCGCGATCCCAGCCCACCCATCAAGCAAACGGACCGGCCGAGCAGCGGCGCCTGGGGACCCGTGTCCGCCTGCGGGCCTCAGTGCACCGGCCTGGCGCGGCTCCTTTGCGGAGGGCCCCACCTCTGACCACCACCGGCCCTCGTCAGCGGGGCCGCCGTGGGACCGTGTGCCGTTGGCAATGGCCGCGCATCGTATGCGAACGGCCCCGCCCGGCCGCCGCAAAACAGGTGACGCCACAACAACGTCCGGCTCTTCAATAGACCGCCGCTGAAGTAACGCTGTGCTTTCCGCGAAATTAGCCCGGCTCGGCCCAGCATGGGAGGGGCAAGTGGCGGCCGTGGACCACTGCTTATTACATATATATTTTCAATGAGGCCGTGTTATCGTGTTGCCCCGGTACGCTGCACTGGGGCCATGCATACCCAATGCATACAAATCCAGGGCTTCGTCGCCGGATCGTGTCGACACAAAGGTGGGGCCGGAACGAGGAGCTGCACTTTGGAAGCGGTATGTCCCCAACCTTAACGATCGACTATTCCTTTAGTGCGCATATGATAAATGACGGCTGTGTTATCGCCAGCAGCGACCAATCCGATCCTAATCGACGTTGTCGGGACGGTCGAATATTGCCGTCGGCTAAACGGGGTCAAGAACCACAGCCAACGCCCACCGATGGCGACTGGGTCAATGCAGGGCTTGCAGGCAACGGGCGATGGCGGAACGGGTCGAAATAAGCTGCCGCTTTGCGCCTCCGTCTACCGCGTGCCTGATAGAGTACCTGTCTAGAGCTAATCCCTGTCGTAAACGTCGAACGGCAAGGATCGACCAAAAACTGCAATGGCACCATCCTGTCGTGGACGGGATGTCCTGCATGGATTTGTCATGTCCTGTCGTGTTCCCAGTTGGCTTGGCGGCTCCACCGGGCGCGTTGCCTGGTGCGACACGTCCTGCTCTGGCCCTGTCGTGGTCCCCGTGTCCCGCCCTTGTCCGCTATGTCCTGTCCTGGTATTCTGTCCACCGGCCTGTTCAGCCGGTCAATCGGCCTCACCGGACCCCATGTCTGATCGGCATGTCCTGTCGCGCCCGCCATGCCCCGTCCCGGTCCACAATGTCCTGCTCAGATGTCCACGTCGTGTCCCTGTCCTTCTCACGTCACCCTAGTCATAAATGTCGTGCTGTCTGCCTCGCCGTGTCCTGTCTTGTACTTTTCTGGCGTCCTGCACGTGAAGGTCAGGGCACATACCAGCTTTCATATCCTGTCCCCGTCTTATCCTGCCACGGTTCTCTGTGTCCCGTCCCGTCCTGAGTCGCGTCCCGGTCCGTCCTGTCCTGTCCCGTGGCGTCCCGTCCCGCCCCATCGCGTCCGGTCCATCCTGTCCCGTCCCGTGGCGTCCCGTCCCACTCCACCGCGTCCGGTCCGTCCTATCGCGTCCCGTGGCGTCCCGTCCCGCCCCATCGCGTCCCGGTGCGTCCTGTCCCGTCCCACTCCGCCGCGTCCGGTCCGTCCTGTCCCGCCCCACTCCGCCGCGTCCCGCTCACAGGCGGTCGGGCGGCCCGACGAGCCGCGTGGCCTGGTCGCGTACCTCGCCCCACGCCAGCTCGATGTCGCTCTCTTCGGTGGCGCTGGCGCACACGGCGAACCGCAGGATGTACGTCTGGCGCAGCTTCGAGGGCACCATGTGGATCCGACCAGCGTCGTTGATCTGCTTCAGCAGCGCCTCGTTCACCTCGTTCTTGGCCTGGGGGCGGGCAGCGGGTCGGTCTCGTTGCGATGAAGGCCCCCGCGGGCAGGCCGAGGTCACGTGTCAGTGCCGGGCCGGCTTGGGACTTGGCTCACATTGGCCGTGAAGACTGGCCCATACTGAAATTTAATCAACCACGGACAGGGTGGTGGCAATAACCCCAGCCCAATATCTTGGCCTTGCGAGTTAACGATCAGTGAAATAGCGCGCTATATTCTTAAGCCGTCATTGAACATGCCTTGTTTTCAAGTTCTGCAAACCATTCTAGGTAAGCACGCTGACGCAACTACTTACATCACCTGGCTGTTATGTGTTCCCTCCAACGATTCCACATGCATACAATAGCTCGTTTCCGTTTAGATGCAAGGCCCTGTTTCCAACAGAACGCCTGGGCGGTGCTGACCTTGAGACGGAAGCAGACCAGGCCCAGAGTGACCGGTGTCACGACCTCGAAGCGGCGGTCGGCGCCAACCAGCTCGCCGAACAGCTTGGCCAGCGCCACATGACGCCTGATGTGGGCGCGCAGGCCGCTCAGCCCGAACATTCGCAGTACGAACCACAGCTTCAGCGAGCGGAAACGGCGGCCCAGCGGGATCTGCCAGTGCTGCCATCCGGCGGGAAAACCGACAGTCATTGGTTGCGTGCTCTTTCGTTGGAGTAATGGTATTTGAACCCGATGCGAATGAGTGTCAGTCACATGTTAGAAACGCTCCCATTCCAATGCCCACACATGTGAGACACGCAAAATGCATTTGCTCTTGGAGACGGATGGGCTCGATGGATGGATGTGGTGGATCTGACCTTTTCAAACCTGCTGTAAAGCTTGCAACATTAGTGAAAATTTTCGACCCCGTCATCGGTCCAAACTCAGACGCAGCAGAACGGCGGAAGCATCTTAGGATGACTTCCCATTTTAAGCGTCGATATATGAGCATCCGTCTGTTTTCAGCACTTACCCTGTAGTCAGGCACCAATCCTTGTTTATCGTGTTTTAAGTACAGCGGGTCGACGTTGAAAGCGTCCACCAAGTCGTTGGCTCGTTTCACCCACATCGCCGAGCAGTCAAAGTTCACTAGCATCCACTGCAATTATTAACAGGGACTGAAATTAATTCGTACGTACCCAGTAAAGCATACCGTGAAAGTCTATGCATCACTTGTATTAAGGAGCCTAAGCGGGATCCCAGTCAAAAGAGTGTGCAAGAGTCGCCCACGTCTGTATCAGCACGTGACCCTGGATGCACGTATCTGTCTGTCACGACACAGCTTTGGCAGTTCACGATACAGCTGAATTGAAATGACGCTCGAGCTGTATCATGCCTTAAAGCCGTCATCACCCGCTGTTCTCCGCTTCAGGTCGTCATTAGGAGACATCTCTGCAGGGCGCGACGCCCCTGTTGCAAAGGATGTCGCCCACCCTGCTCACCTTGTGCGGGTTGAAGTTGAAGGAGTCGGCCAGACCCACGCCGTCGAGCAGTGGCCGAAACTCGGGGCAGATGAAGGCCGAGCCGGCGTACGCGGCGTCCACGTGCATCCAGAGCCCCTCGGCCTCGCACACGGCGCCTAGCTCGGGCAGACAGTCGAACGCGCAGGACGGCGTCGTGCCCAGGGTGGCCAACAGCTGGCGGCGAGTCACGGGGTCAGTGGCTCGACCAGCACACGCCGTCGTCACGCCGGGCGAGCCAGCTGACGGCATCGTCACGCCGGGCGAGGCAGCTGACGGCATCGTCACGCCGGGCGAGCCAGCTGACGGTGTCGTCACGCCGGGCGAGCCAGCTGACGGCATCGTCACGCCGGGCGAGCCAGCTGACGGCATCGTCACGCCGGGCGAGCCAGCTGGCGGCGTCGTCACGCCGGGCGAGCCAGCTGACGGCATCGTCACGCCGGGCGAGCCAGCTGACGGCATCGTCACGCCGGGCGAGCCAGCTGGCGGCGTCGTCACGCCGGGCGAGCCAGCTGACGGCATCGTCACGCCGGGCGAGCCAGCTGGCGGCGTCGTCACGCCGGGCGAGCCAGCTGACGGCGTCGTCACGCCGGGCGAGCCAGCTGACGGAGTCCGCGCAGGACTGCACATGCCGAGAACGGGTCGGGGGAGGAGAGACCACTGCACCGGCTGACTGATGTGAATAAGTTGGCTCAGAGACATCGGCAGTAGAGCTGTGTGGGAAGGGAAATGCTGGAACATATCATGATACTTGACAGTTCGCGAGGAGGACCCCATGCGTGAGGAACGCCCATGAGAGGTGATCAATTGTTTAGGCAAGAAAAGACGTGTAAGCGGTTTGAGCATCTTTGCATTTCTGCATTGTTGTGCGAAGCATGATACGAACACACAAAACCAATGTTCAAAGCCAGCTGTTGCACGAAGAGCACGGAAACGGGGTTCTTACGAAGAACGGCACGAGCCCCATAGACTTGTCCTTCTCAATGGCCCGTCGCAGTGCCGCGCCGCGCAGCGAAAAGTTGTTGTCGGTCTGCAGTTGGCGCATGCGCACGCCGGCCAACAGTCCGGCCCTCTCTGCAGACGAGTGGGCCTGGTCTGCCAATGGTGGACAACTGCTGTTATGAAGTCATGCCGGTGCTGCAAGCGCGCACGTATTCGCACTGTGCTTGCACTCTCGATCAGGATATCGGAAGTCTGAGAAAGAAAGAAAACAAAAAACTGTGTTGGTTTGCAGGACCGCACAGGAGCATTCGGGCCATAGCAGCCGTTTACGCGAATCGTTTTACCGATGCAATTTGCCCAAAGAATCCTAATGGATTATGCATGACAAATGTTCCAATTAAAAAACAAATCAACATTTAACTAAACATGCGATGTAATTCTATCATGGCTCCAGACTATCACATTCGCGAAAGGGGCAGAACGGCAACAAGTCCCACCACGCTGTCCATTTGAGACCAGCCGTCGGCGGTTCCCAGATCCGGCTACGTCCCAGCAACGGCAACAGGTCTCACGACCCTGTCCGTTTGAGACCAGCCGTCGGCGGTTCCCAGATCCAGCTGCGTCCCAGCAGCGAGCTATCCGGAGCAGGAGCCCGCTCACCGGAGCAGTAGGCCACCAGCTGGCCGACGACGGCGCTCTCCAGCCAGTCCGGGTGCTTCTGCTTGAGGCGGCGGGTGGCGCGCGCGCGCGCGCTGAGCAGCGCCACCAGGCTGGCCTCGCTGGCTGTGCCCTGAATGACGCCGCCGCCGCCGTGGCCGGCGCTGGCCAGGAACGCCGCCGGCAGTCGCAGCGCCTGGCCCAGCCAATCCATCATGGCTACCTCCAGCTCGGTGCAGGCCGGACTGGCGATCTGTGGAGGAGCGAGCCGCCGCATGAGGTGGCTGGCGGCGCCGCAGCCGCCGCCTCCCATCGCGGCGTTGCACCGTCAGCTCTCGTCGGTTGCGGGGCCCTGGCTGGGACGTCTTGTGGGACGGTCTGCCCGGTTTGGCGGCTTGATGGTGTAGCATTCAGTGGCATGTGATTAGCACAAAGAATCCCAAGAAACAGTTTAAAACAACGTTTGAATTTAAGACAATATCACTAATTCAGGAAAGCATCCTACGCTGCACTCATAACATACGTTCCAGACCATCATATTCATGAGGCAGCACTGCAACTGGTCCAACCACCCTGTCCGCTTGACACCAGCCAGCGACGGCTCTATGAAGTATTCCTATATTCTCTCAAATAAACTATTCCCAGGAGGCAGCTAAGTAACGGTTATTAAAACGGATAATCAACAACATATTAGCGTCTACGAGGCAACCATTGACGATTCAGCAACATCAAGCACGACATGAGCGGCGTGACCTTCAGGCTAATTCCCATCATCAAGCATAGTGGTCTACAGCAGGGCCCGTGCTTTCGTCTGAGGAACATGGAGCCCGAAGCGCTATCGCCTGGTCCAGCTGGACCGCGGACCCAGCCGATGCGGTCCGCCCTATCGACTGGAGGCGGCAGACCGCTCCGTCCGACGCACCCAAGTGAAGCCGATGCAGCCGATGGCGTCGGACAGCATGTCGGCGACGATGGCGGGGTACGAGTTGCCGGTGGGGAAGTAGGCGTGGAACTGCGGCGAGTTCCAGTGCGTGACTCCCGGCATTATGACGCGCTCCACGTCCTGCAGCACCTGCTGCCACGAGTCAGGCTCCTCGGGCGCCTGCGCCGGGATCAGCTGACGCAGGTAGCCCGGCTGCACGGTCGGCAGCACGCGCCTGCCGCACAGGGTCATGCCACAGGTCACATAGGTTACACAGGTCACACAGATCACACAGGTCACACAGGTCGCACAGGTCATACGGGCCCAGTAAATCACTCGGTTCGCACAGGTCAGATGGGTCATACAAGTCACATTGGTCACGCAGGTCACCCCAGCAGGCCAACGGGTAGTGCAGCTCACAACACTCGAGCAACTCGTGTCAGTCACGAAGATTACGTAGGTCACACAAGCCACAACGGCCATGGACGCCTGGTAAACGTTCAGGGTTTGTTTACGCCCTCTGGAAAAAAACGGTCGTAGTGTACTAGGGGTGATAGCTCGTGATGCGTTTGTCGTGATGGGATTGGCCGACACCGAACCACTACCGCTGCGGCGTCCCAATGTTATTGACTGGCGCACCTTTGAATGGTCTGTCTTGAATGGCACAATCTAAGTCATCTTTTGGAGAAAGTTTTCGTATGTATCGGGAGCTCTTGAAAACGTTTGGGGCCAATTTCTAGCATGTTTGCTTTGATCGATGACCATGCACAATCCAACCCATGGTTGACTAACCACACGCAGTTTATCACCGCCATGGACGCATGACTATAGCAGTCACATCGTCCCCAAACGCAATCGAAATGATATTGCTATTATCGCGTCTCGATCAAGTGGTTTCGGATTCTTACATGAACGACATGCTGCATGCAGGTAAAACATCTGATTTGCGGTTGAAAATCAACGGTCGGATAACGTGAAGTACCACCGCGGGACCGCACTGCGTGACAAAATACATCCGCTGCGTGTTGTGATGCACGTACGTTTTATGGTGGTGGGTCTGATAACAAACGAGATCCGATCGTCAGCTGGAGAAATAGCCGGAAGTTAGACAGAAGTTATATAGAAGTTAGATGGAAGTTGTAAGCTAGAGATAGTCAGAGCGCCTCTGCCATTTTCCAAACTCTTCCAATAATTCCAAGACCGTGAAAACGCGTATGAACCCAATACGTATGACCCGCTCCTCACCTTTCGCGGATGTTCTCCAAATAATCGGCTACATAGTCCACCATCTCCTTGCCAGCTTTGCGGAATTCCTCGGCGTTCATGGTGCTGCCGCCTGCCGAGGCTGTCGGAAGGCGAGCGCGTCAGCTGCGCCCTCCGAATCCACGACGGTCTCCGAAGCACCACGGTGCAGCAGTTGCTGGCGACACCAGCAGCGCGCCGCGGCCGCTCTGAAGGCGATTCTGAGCCGACCCCGACGCTGCGCGTCTGTGCTGCCGCGCAGCGTGACATGCCTTGACCCAGGGATCCAACTGAGCCATGGGAGCACTGGCGGCCGACACTGCCGCGCAGCGTGACATGCCTTGACCCAGGGATCCAACTGAGCCATGGGAGCATTGGCAGCCGACACTGCCGCGCAGCGTGACATGCCTTGATCTCAGGGATCCGACTGAGCCATGGAAGCACTGGCAGCCGACACTGCCACGCAGCGTGACATGCCTTGACCCCAGGGATCCAACTGAGCCATGGGAGCATTGGCAGCCGACACTGCCGCGCAGCGTGACATGCCTTGACCCAGGGATCCGACCTAGCCATGGGAGCACTGGCAGCCGACACTGCCACGCAGCGTGACATGCCTTAACCCAGGGATCCGACTTAGCCATGGGAGCATTGGCAGCCGACAGCGGCCTGGACCATTGTCAGCGCTTCCGGGCGTCGTGATGGTCAAGTGCATCTTTCATGGCCTTGGAGCTGAGTGCTTGAACCAAAAGAGTGGGCTGTGGATGCTGCAACTACTTTACAATCTGATGTGGCTTTAGCTCTTCCTAGAACGCGAGGATTACATGATGCACAATTTGCATAGCTTTACCGCTTGTTTGTGGTGTATTTTAAGGTTATCATGCATGGAAAAGACAGTAGTATTTGCCTTATTCCTCAGAAAAACCAGGAGAATAAGATATAGTTAGGGTGATATTTTGGCAACATGCTTGTCTCGAAACAACAGCAGAAGTGAATTCAAAATTGCTTGTCGGTGATCCTACTCGATTTTTCAGGTTTGTTTTGAAAGAGCAATCCACAGTTTTTACAGGACACCGACATTCAGGGAATCAACCAAAGAGCGATTGCCCTTTGTATAGCTTATCTATTATATTGAGCTCATTGCAATTGCTTTTTGTTTAACCCCCTTAATGTTAGTGTCCGGTAAAAACTGTGGCTTGCTCTTTCAAACCAAACCTCAAAAATCGAGTAGGATCATCGGCAGGCAATTTTCAATTCACTTCTGTTATTGTTTCGAGATTGGCATGTTGCCGAAATATCAACCTAACTATGTCTCTATCCGCCTGTTTTTTTCGAGAAATAAGGCTAATACTACTGTCTTATCTATGTGACTGATCTTCCTCGCTAATGCACTGAACAACTAACGTAATTATCACACATGGTCTGAAGTTGTCAAACTCTTGTTCTGTGGTAATCTGAATTGCTTTTTGGGGACTTTGTGCATCGTATTATCAGCCTTCACTTTATTTGCCGCTGACTTAGTTTTGTTCGGTTTTCTGTCGCTTTGTGCGGGAGTCTCAAGGTCTACTACAGCACGCGCTGCATGGGGTGATTGGTCAATCTTTAGCCGATTGTTTTTCCTGATCGCTGGCCAATTTATGAACAAGGAAATAGAAACACTCGCAGGGGACCACCATCACAGCTTGAGGAATTGGTCGGGCGGGCGGCTCCTTAACGTGAGGCGGTGACGTCACAAAGTCACACTGGCTTGAGCGGCAGCGTTGCATGGCAACGTCGTCGACGTCGCTTGGAAAGCAGAAGTCACGCAGAAGTACTGTGGTCGGTCCTGTCTATTATCGTGCAACGTGGCATCAAGTTTGTATTGTTATGTGGCCTCGGCGCATGTTTTCATGTCGCGGATGGGAGATATTCCAAGCGGTGTGCGAGCGTTCGGCGAGAGTGGGCATCAAAGGCGGTTTTTCGGCAGCAAGATGCCATCCTGTGAGGTGGCCTCTTGCAAGAATATTAAACGGCACAATAAAGGCACTTAAGTTTTTTTACATTTATAAAACACCGATCCAACTGTCCTGAAAACATGAGTGCACCGTTGCTCTCGGGCTAACTATAAATGTGGAGAATGCGGTAATCTGATCTGCTCATTTTCAAGATCATGACTGATCCTGGCCATCTGGTTAAGACCAGTCCCACACCCAACGTTTAACCATGCCTTCGACCAAGTGCAGTGTTTTCTATGCAGCTGGACATGGCCGGCACGCCGAGATGAGTATGCGTGTGCTTAAAAGGAAAATTACGGCTTGTTTTATGCAGAAATCTTTCAACCCGATTCACGGTCCAATGCGTGCACAATCTATGCCGCTCTGTTCAGTTTGTAGACTACAATACGAGATTTAAACGAGACTTTCCAACCATAACCTTGTTTACAAAGTGGGACCTGACAACCACACAAGTGGCACAGCCATCTATGCTACGCGGGCGAAGGGGGTGAGTGTCAGGGGCGTAGTCGAGGTTTGCGACGGGGGAGGGCAAGTTTGCACGGGCGAATTCCAGCCCCATTGGCAACACATCTATGCACTGTGAACTGACTAACAAACCCCACAACCGCTAATAGGTACAGTACCTAGCGCATCAATGAGCTACCAATATTGGTCTGGTTTGGTGCCGTAAACAGTTCTTTCAGCTGCGTGCCGTACATGTTCGCCCGCCTATATGCGAGTCCCGTTACTAATGAACCTTTTTTGGACTCTTCGTGTCACTGTCCATGCTAGTGTCTGAGATTTCAAACAAAGGCTATTTGCCTGGTCACCGAAGTTCGGGATAGCATATCGAGATATCATGGTAAAACCTGCTGCTGTGCCTAAACCATAGATCTTCAACCTCACGAGCAGAGACGAATGGAGGGGGGGGGGGGGACTCGGAGGGCCGCGCTAATCTCGTGATTTTTGCGTCGGAAAACAGAAATTGCGGCGCCCCGCCATCCCCCCCCCCCCTCCCGCACACCCTGGGGTAGCCGATGCACTGAAATGGGACCATGAAACGGGGCCATCCAGACAAATCCGTGGTTATGGCCAGGAACGGTATATATCAGAATGGTGCAGGCAGTGCAGTACTCGTCGGCCATTGACCGTCCCTGCTACCCGCTCGGATTGTCACCCTGAACCACAAAAAAACTGTGTCTGTGTATAAAAACAAGCATGCGACAACGAAAGAAAGGGCATGTCCGGGTCTAACACGTTTTGCTGTTGCAATGAGAAAAAGCACTGGTGACTTGTAATAGGGTCTGATTAATACGCCTGCTAGGTACGTAGAAATTACTGTATTTCGTCGTGTCGTAGATCTAAGATCCAGCTGTGGTGGACATGGCAGGGCATGCGGACGACATGGAGACAGCCTACCAGCAAACAGCTGCGATGTCTCCAATGCCCGCCCTGAACGAATTCGGCGAGGTCGACGAGGTCAACGGGTCGGGCGAAGACAAGCTCCGTGGCTGTGACGGCGAGAGGACCGAAAATGGCCTCCGCCTCGGCGACAAGATGGACGAGGTCAACATCGGGCACAGGGCGCTGACCCTCGTTGCCGGCTTCGTGGCGGCCAAGTGCAAACACCTCGATCCAGGTATGGGGCTGTCGACCCGAGAAGAACCACCCAGCCGTGTGTCAGACAGCTGGATACACGCGATTAGCCAAGGTGGTCTGATGGCACCGTTGCCGGCCTGGATGGGCGTTGTCGAGGCTTTCGAGATCGTGTTCCAGCTAGTAATGGGCGGAAGCATCGACCGAGACACTGGTATCGTTGACCGCCTCACAAAGCTCCTGCTGAGAAAGTTCTGCGCTGGACAAGCGAATTGCTCGGAAGCTGGTGACGACGCGCATCCATCTGCGCCTCGGATGGCTTAATCAGGCTGGGGCTGAGCGGGCTGCTGCCAGGCTCGCAGCCAAACAGGTGCGGCATCAGGTGGGCAGCGTTAAGTGAACATTGTTGTGCTTATGTGAGCATACGTAAGTGACCTTAAATGGGCATCCTCATGCCTTCTTTGTCTTGCATGCTTGTGCGTCTGTCTGAGGCCTGGACGTTTCCTTCGCAGATCAACGTTTGGGTTGTTTCAGACAGGTTGTCATGTCGCATAACTCTAAATTCAAGCTGATAAATATATACTTGTGTTCTCCGCCCCCCCCCCCCTTCCCGTTTGCTTTGTGTCCTCGCCAGGTATGCACAATGAAGTGTATGCTGGGCGCAAGAATCGTTTCAGAACAATACGGTGAGTTATGAGTCATACGTGTGTTCGATGAACTGGCTGCATGGTGTGGCAGATATTTTCTTGATTAACGCCACGCGCCACGACCTTCGGATGCTTCGTGTCATAGCTGATGCAATGTGCAATGTCCTATATTCTACCAGGCTGCACACTACTTCCGTCGTCTCAAACTGCCTCCACCACACACCAGTTCAACCCGGCGCGTCATGATGTATATTGTTGAGGTTCAGCGCGACAGCTCGGATGATGATCCTGGTGCCGGTCAGTTCCTTCTTTGGCAGTGGCTGGACCTTAGGCAGGCTCGCCAGCCTGCATTTAAGGAGCTGTAGGCTGGCCAACTTCAAGGCATCGCCATAGACTCAATATTTGGCATCCTCAGCAAGTGGGAGTGCCATGGCACACAGCCTCCCGGTTCCTAGGCATATGTTCGCTCTTATATACCCAGCGTGACAAAAAATCCCCCTTTCATATTTCCTCACAGTACTTCTTGAAGCGCCCTGTGGCGATCACCAGATGCATTTGCTAGTAGGTGCACCGGTGTAGCAAACGCGAAGATAATGCAGGCAGGAGGAGCGGTGATGGCAGGCTGCAACTTTGTGACGTCACTGTAAAAGTGAAGGGTAAGTGCCGAAAAAATCCCGGATGATCATATCTTATTACATGGCCTTGATCACTCTGTAAAGCCGAGCCGACGTGACAACATAGAACCTAGTGCGTGACGTCGGTTGGATGACATTTTTGGGGATGACCGTTTTGGAATAAGCTTCTCACATAAATTTTCACCAGTTTAAAACGGTTGAAATTGTGACATGATATATATACATGTATATATATATATATTTTTTGATCAACATATATATCTATGAATATATATATATATATATATATATATATATATTTAGATCAACATATATATATATATATATATATATATATATATATATATATATATATATCAGTGGCAATCGCAACATCTGACATTGGCTTGCTGTTAACGGGAATGCTCCACAATTGGAGATGCTGAAGCAAGCATCAGACATAATGCAGTAAGCTCGCTTATAACTATTGGCATACTTTTAAGTGGAAAAGACTGCTCTAGACAACACAATTTTTGTTGTTGTACGTCTCCTCAATACGTCATTGTTTGGTTACGTCATCGTAACTTGGGCAGGTTAGATTATGACCTAATAGACGGCTGTTATATCTGGAAATCGCACTCATCGACACAAGGTATGAACGACTCCGCAATTATATTTTCATTGGCTTTGATCGTCACTTGGTTAGAATGGCTTAATTTAAATAACGTTATTACAGCGTCACGGATGCTTGAGTGGCCTTGAAATAGTGTCCCCAAAAGTCTGCACATCTTCGCGGGCGTGTGGTTCAGACATTAAAGGGGCTTAAGTCTTAAGAAGGACAGGGCTGTGAACTGCGCCGAATGATCTTCAAGACGGTTTTTACAGTTCAAAACCCACATACAAATGTGAACCCCCGCCCCAAATGACAAATAGCAGCGTCATGTTGCGCCGACGAAGGCCTAGAATTTGGCAGTGGTTGGTGTTTTGGGCGATTACGATCAAATTTAGCGTGGCATGCCGAAATATTTCGAGAGGATATTTAGCTATAGATATTTAGGGGATATATATATATATATATATATATATATATATATATATAGCAGACAAACCCCCCATGACAAAACTGTACTGCAGACGAGCGCTGTCAAACACCCTCGCTTAGAGTGTGTGAAGAGGGCATTTCCCTATCGAGTGGTGGCGGCGTGGAGTTAGCTCGTTAGTTTATTCCTTATTTGTATTATTCTTATTCTAATTATATATACACTTATTCCAAAGCGTCAGCTCTCCTCCCTGCTGCCACGCGTCAGCGCAAACACTTTAATGAGTTCGAGGGCAAAGCAATGTCTTTCATCAGAGAACTTACCTAATTTGACCAACTGACCATGACGTGCAGGTGCTGATTGCACCATTAGTCGCCCATGTTTTATAGCATCGTACGTGTATCGCTGGCGTTGCGTCCCATTTGTATTTGTTGCGTGTTCTGTCTTTATCTATGTGACATGTACTGACGCGGCGTTAGAACTGCCACGCGCTGGATTTGGCCAATGTATGCAATAATAATAATAATAGGTTGATTCGCTTAGGCGTCAGCATGTTGTATTCGGAGTTTTTTTTTTTGCATTTTTTAATGATTGACGCTAGCTCTCAGCGACGGAGCCGACAGCGATATTAACTAGACACACCGTGTTGGTACGTGTGCCACATAAAAATCACCCACCCAGTAGAACACTGTCGGATCCATCGAGACACCGGCAACGCACCGTCCGCCATATTGCCCGTCCCTTTCCCAGTTGGAATGCACGATCCTGTCTCGTGGCCACCGATAATCGGGTTATGACACGAGTTTCGATGCTCGTTTCGGCGCGTTCCGGCGACTTGGGCATTGCACGTTTCCAGTGGTGCACAAACGGGGTACGTTTGCACGTACCGCGACACCCCACTGCGGCACCGCGGTGGAGTGTCGGGGTGGTTTGATATTTGATGTTTGACTTTGATGTTAGATGTTTGATTTTCGGACACGGTCCCAAATTTAACGAGGTGATGCGATTCTTGAGGTGTAGCTTGTGCATGAAAGACTAACGGACGTTATAAAAAGTGGCATAGATTAGAGAGTCATCATTGCACGGTGCGCAACGTTCTGTTTTTGATATGTTCATTTTTAGAATTGCGTGTCCTAAAATTTCAATCGTTTTGTGCTTTGATTATTGGGAAACATTCTTTTGTGACTGCGATGCGGCCTATCTGACCCCATTTTACTTGAAGCGAGTCTAGCTGTTCTTTTGTTACTTTCAGCTGCTTACCCGAAATTTTGGTGGTGCGGTGGGGCACGTGCTAACACAACCGATTCATGCATCGCACTCGGCAGCGCGTGGCCAGCTGGACACTCGAATAAACATGTGCGCTAGTGAGTTACATGCTTTTGCCCCAGCCACACTGTGTTGGCTTGCGACACCACGCCCCCAGACTGCTGAATGTCCATTCACACGTCTAAATATTTGCCATCGGATATGTGGCATACACACCACGCGAATGACTTCGCCGATGAAGCTAACAGCGCTTGTGCGTGACCAGGGGCCCGCCAGCGCGTGGTCAGGAGCAACAAAGACATGAGTACGAGCTCCAGTGAGATTCCATGTTCTCGTCTCAGCCGAATCACTTCTGTCACGGCTTTAGCCATGAATTATGACCCTTGATTGCCAAATGTCCAGTGACACCTCTAAGCACCCGCCTTAAGAAGGATCGCAGGTTTGATGTTTGATGTTTTGTTCGATGATGGACATGACGCAGTACATAATGTGACGTGTGGACTGGTGCATAAGCAGAACGCTTCAATCTGGGCGCCTCTCCTAACAATAACAAGATATGGTCATCGCCGCCAGGGAACCCGCGACACACCGCCCACTAGTCAGATCTGTGAGCCGAGACGGGCCAGGCGCCCGCCGCCACTCCGGTTTACACATTAGCCGTCCCAGACCGGCGGGGGACGCCTGGCCCGGCAACGCCACACATTGGCCCGTCTGCTGCCCGCGCCAGCAGAAAGTTTTTAGGCGAATCGTTTGGTCTGAAAAGAAATGCTTGAATTTTTTGCTATCTGGTGCCCAGTGCGATCTTGCAAGCCGTTACGTCTGAAATAGATACTTTGTTGCTCGTTGTGAGTGAGCTCGGAAAAAGTTGGAATAATACGATCTGTTGTGCGTCCCATCAAAATTCTGATTTCATGATAGCGAGGGCAGTTCAATACAACGTGCCAAGGGTCTTCATATGGACAGCCACACGCAAGAGGGACTAGGTGTTGTTGGACTTTGAATTTCGAACAGGTGAGCATTGAGTTCTGATACTCCTTATCTCAGGCTAACATTTAGTAGGATGTTATCGTGCCTGGATCCAAAACTATGATACACCGGAGACGCAGCCACACCGCAGCGCTGGTATACTCCCCGTTTGAAGGAACGAAAAGACTATATAAGTGACACCTCAAGCGGGAGTTGGTTCCATTTTCTCGTAGTTGATGGAATGTAGTATTCTTAGTATGTTGGGGTTCTGTTCGGTGGTGATGTGTCTTTGCAGTGCGTAGTGGGTGTCCTGTTGCAAGTGTTCGTGTGTCAGGTAGAAGTGCAGTGACGTTTGTTGGCAGTTGACGTTGGTTGTGGATGAGGGTGTGGAACAGCGTCAGTTTGTGTATGTTTCCCCGTGACTTGAGTGCTCCGTCCCAAATCGTCCAAAAGTGCGCATGTGTGTGTTCTGTGGAGTGCACCATTGATTAGTCTTGTCGAAACGCAACAGCCATATTGCCGGGTCGCAAAGTGGCAGGTGCGATTCGTCGTAAACACCACTAGACATCAGTGATCCGACTTCTGACACGCGATACGACGATTTCTGTCAATTTCGAAATTTGTGCTACCTGCGTTGAACCGATGGGACACGGTTGCGCTGGCCGGTGGCGTACCGTCGGCTGGATACGGTCCCAAATGATATGCGATACATTATCCCACTGGCCCAGTCGCACACCTAACATCACGTGAAGCTCCTGTTTTTGTGGACGCCTCACGGTATCATGTTAAAAAAGAAACACAAATAGATCGAGTGTTTAGGTTACGTGGGTCGACGCCATGCACAAATCAGCTAGTCGGGGCCGCGCCGGTCGTGGATCGCCATGCAGCGTTCCCTAAAAAACATCGTCACTGAGAAGCCAAAAACGCTTGGAACATTTTGGTGGCAAAAGACACGCAATGGATGCCCAGAGGCTACCAAAAAATTGGGCGTGATTGCATGACACGCCAGAGAGGTATGCTCAGAAAATCTCATGTGGTGGGGGTCGTATCGACGCCCTAACAGGGGAAGGGTCATCACGCGAACATTTCACAAGAGCCGGAGCCCCGTTTGAATGCACCACTGCCCACTTCGGATGGTAAACGGAACCGGAGCGCTGTGTTGGATCTACTCCGGAGCTCCGCTTGGCCGACCGAACTGTTTACTTAGGCGCCGTGTTTGCCAGACGAAGCATACCGGGCGTCACGTAACGACACCACGCAAGAGGCCCGTTCGTCAGCAGTCGGTGTAAGTTCATTTCCAGCCTGCCAGTCAGCCCGCCCGGCGGCCGGTAATTTACCGACACCAGAGTTACCTGTCCGATATTGCTCCGTCGCTGATGAGACAGGTCCGGAAATTGAGGTCTATATTTAGAAAGTGACGGGTCTGTGACGTATTTCATGCAAACCCGGTAATGTCCGTGCCCTCCACGGCAGGAGTGTCGCGCACGTCCCCGTCTTCGGCGACGAAAAAGAAAAGGAGGCAGTAGTTGCGCTTTGTTTTCTTCAGTTGACAACCCCAGCCCCCGTGCAGTGCGACTCTAGAGTAATCACCCGCACCTCAGGACTCGGGCTGTCAACCGGCTGGTTGCGGCCGGGTGGCCGGGACTAGTACTGCTGCGTCGGTCGTGCTGGTCCGGTTTGAAACATCGGTGCCGGCATCGAGGTGATGCCGGCCCGGACTGACAGACAGGAAGCGCGTCCGGAGGGGGACGTATCGCGAATGGTAAAGAACACTGCGCTGTCAGGTTGCACACCATCTATTATCGGTACGGATCGGTTCGAATACACCATTTGACAGCAGCAAACATCTGCCTAGTTATGGTAGTCAATACGCCATTAGCGACCAAACAACAGCTATACTAGCAACCGTTCTGTAGTAGGCATGTCACTCATATCATTACCCAGCACTAACAGTGCAGCGAAACCATGGAGACACACAGTTCTCACACGACGCACAATGTCATACACACAACAACACCCGTCAGCGCCACCTATTGGTGACCCACACAACGAGGTGTTGACCCCGTGCTGCTACACCACCCCTCCCGGACATGTCACAATCGGAAGGTGATATGTCGAGCGCCGCAACGCACTGGGGCACCACTTCGCGGCCGTAGCGCGTACAGACGGCCGGACGAGCTGGGTGCTCAGTACCGTCCTCAGTTGGTGGGGAGCGCTGGGGTTCAATGCGCCGCGGCGGCTGGCGTCCGGGGAGATCCGGACGCATCCCGTCCCGCGCAGGGCACGCACGAGGTAGCGTCCTGAGTTTGCCGCTCTGGCGACGGGAACAGCAGCAGCCGCGGGCCACCTACAGAACCGCGTGTGCAGCCGGCGGGCGGGGCTGGCCCGGATGGCGTCTCGTAGATCGGTAGTGGATCCAGAAAAACTGCCTTGATGCGGGCGACAGAGACAACTTCCTCTTTGTCCTTGTGGCGGATGGTCACTGTTTTAGATGACCGCCTGCACACGTGGAATGGGCTGTCGTAGGGCGGCTCTAGCGGTGAGCGTCAGGCTGTTTTTCGTCTCTCCGGACGAAAACATGGGTGCAGTCCGGGAGTTCTTCGGAAATGAAAGCGTTCTTCGATGACTGCTGGCGTGGCTGCACCGGGCGGAGTTGCCCCATGGCTCGCCGGAGGAGGTCGACTTACGACGCCGGGTCCAGCGGTACCTTGCAGGGTTGGTGACTGAGGAACTCCCCTGGGAGCCGGAGTGTTGTACCGTAAACGAGCTCCGCAGACGTGCAACCCAGATCCTCTTTTAGAACTGAATGCACGCCCAGCAGAACCAGTGGTAGGAGATCGGTCCAACAAGTGGCCGCATCTGCCGCCCGCAGAGCTGTCCTCAGCTGTCGATGGAACCTCTCCACCACGCCGTTACTCTGCGGGTGGTAGCTGGTGGTGCGATGCCTAGTGCAGCCAAGAGGCGCCGACAGTTGCTACCACAGAGCGGACTCAAACTGGGCACCGCATTCGGTGGTGACCTGTGCCGGCACTCCAAACCGAGCCACCCAGCCGGCGACGAAGGCGCGGGCGATGGTGACCGCCCGGATGTCCGCAACAGGGATAGCTTCCACCCAGCGGGTGAACCGGTCGATGCACGTAAGGAGGTACGTGTGACCATCCGACGGGGGCAGTGGGCCGACAATGTCGATGTGGACGGCGTCAAATCGAGCGTCCGGTAGCGTGAAGCCATGTGTTGGTGCCCGTGTGTGCCGATGAATCTTCGCCCGTTGACACGAGGTGCACGCTCATGTCCACTCCTCGATGTCTCGGCGCATAGAAGGCCACACAAAACGCTGGGAGGCGAGTTCTTGTGTGCCCAGCGGGGGCCGCGGTGCCTGCAGCATGGCGATCTTCCGTGAAAGTGTGTCAGCCACAGTGTTCTCCTTCCCTGGTTCGTGCCTGACGTCAGTGGAGCCATGCCCGATGAAGTCGAGGTGCCGGATCTCCCTGGGCGAGTAACGGTCAGAGTTTGACCCGATCGCGGACACCAGGGACTTGTGATCCGTGAAGACGGCAGAGTTCCGACCATCGACGCTGTGCCCGAAGTGCCGGATCGCCAGGTACACGGCAAGGAGTGCTCGGCCGAAGGTGCTGCACCGAGTCTCCGTCGGCTTGAGGCTCTTCGAGAAGAACGACAGCGGCTTCCAACTGCTAGCCACGAACTGCTGGAGAACCGCTCCGACGCCAGTGTCTGAAGCGTCGACCTGCAGACTTAGGAGTGCACCCGGCGTAGGGTAGCCTGCGCCAACTGCTGCTTAACCGGACGAAACACTTGCCCAGCGTCGGCGGACCAGATGATGGGGCGGTGGCTCTTCGAAGCTTTCTTCCTGAGCAGACTGGTGAGTAGGGCCAGTATAGCTGCGGCGTCGGGCATAAAACGATGATAATACGCCACCACTCCGGTGAAACGCCGGAGCTGCTTCTCCGTAGTTGGTTACGAGAAATCCTACACCGCAGGTAGTTTGTCTGGAACGGTGGGGGGGGGGGGGGAGGGGGGACGATGCCGAGCTCAGTGACTTCATGGCCAAGGAACTGAGCTTTCCCGGTCCCGAACACACATTTCTTTTCATTAATGACCAGCCCGAACTTGTCGAGTCGTTCGAGGACCATTTGAAGGTGTTTGAGATATTCATGCTCCGAGTTGCTGGCAACCAAAATGTCGTCCAAGTAGACAAATGTCCCTGGCACTCCATGCAGCACTTCATCCGTGAATCGTTGGAGGGTTTGGCTGGCATTACGCAGACCGAATGGCAATCGGATACAGGAGCGTGAATACGGCTCCAGGGGCACATGGCTTCCGAGATCTGGAGCTTTTACCAGGCATGGTGCCTTAGAGCTGACGTCGTTTGCATTTGCACTGCGCTGTTCAGCTGTTCGGTGTCGGGGGGGAGCGATTAGCGCGCGGGGGGGGGGGGGGAACGGGCATATAGTCAGGTCGGGCCTTTAGATGTACCCATTTTGTTTAAACCGCCACATAGACAGCTGGCTCAACCTGCAGTGAAAACGTACACCCCTTCCTCCCTGTCCTGACCGCCACTCCCCGCTCGCGAGTGTTTGAATGCCGAACGGGGACAAGGTGAGATTAATGCATCGCCGTCTTGCACAAATCTGTTTACTACAGTCGCTCTTCACTGGCAAGTGAGGTGGCAGCCTCAGTTTTCCAACGATCTGCTCACCATTCGCCAATGAGGACGAGGTTCTGTCAGAAACTCCCTTCATCACACTGGTGATCACAACACAAGTATTTCACATTGAAAGGAACAAAGTGAAAAGGTACAGCAAAGAGTATTTTGACACAGGCTTATTAGTCAGAGAATTTCACCATAGATCAACCACCAAAAGGTGAAAAACATCTTCATGTTTGGTGTTTCTGATTTTCATATTAACTCATCCATGCGGTTATTTGGCGCCCTGAACCCATCCCTGTGATTGGCACATCGACCCCACCGACGGTTTTTGAGATGTAGCCCCCATAATTCTTTAAATTCGGGGATTCAGGGAGCTTCTATTTAAGTTTTTATGCCTTATAATAGCGGTTTAAATATACAACTGCTCTATTTCCCTCGAAAGTGCATTACATGGAGGTAATGACGTAACTTTTGTCGTTTTTGGTTTTTTCACAAATACATTTCTTTAGTCGACCGAGTAAGTTCAACACAGGGCAGGTTTGGCCTTCTTTCTACGAGGTTCTTGCATAGGTCCGTTTCGTATTTGTTAACACACGCTCCGGTGAGGGGTCAAATTGACCCCCCCCCCCCCGAAAGTTTTTTCCGGAATGGTTTCCGAACGGCGTAGCGTAGCCGCGCCAAATTTTGCATTGCTGTAGACAATTGGATGGCGAATCGTTTCATATAAAAAATAGACATACTTTGTAAGGTCGTTGACCTATGGCAGGCTAGAGTCAGGTCATGGTTTCAGCGAAGGCAATTTCTAGAGAATCGTTCAATCTGATGCAACAACGGCGTGTTTGACGAAGCCATACGTCTAAAATACTTTCTTGGGCAGCTCAAGTATTAAATGAGCAAATAAAGTTGACCTAAGGTCAGATATGGAGGTCAGACCAGGGTCAAAATTAGCCTGCTTTATTACTCTAGGGTTTGCTGTATGAGATAGTTTCTGGTGCTCATTTCGAATTTATCGATTGCAGGAACCGCGTTATACATATTTCATTGACTTGTAAGAGGTAAGAATATGTCATTGACCTAAGATGACCCAGGTCGACATTTTTTTTAGGAGCATACTGCCCAGCGTAATCTTTGTCACTTATTCAAGTGCAAAACTCAGAGCAGTCCTGTATGATTTGGTCACCATGACCTTCAAAAGGTCAAGCAAAGTTACTGACCTTAAATGAGCTTGTGACCTTTCGCTCAGAAACAGTTATCTAAGGTTCTGGAGGCACTTTGGAGACCAAACTAGAATTCTACCTTGTTTGACCTTATTTGACCTGAAGGTCATGACCTAAGAAACCTCAAACTTTGAACGAAATGAGTTAACGCGCAGGTCAACACAGCGTACAAATTTGGTGTATCTAGCTTTCTTAGTTCCAGAGGTCTCAGGGGGCCAAATTGCCCCCTCAACCCACCCCCACCCGAGCGAAGGGTATCTAGCCCGCCACCCGGGCGTGTGTTAATAAGGCCAGGGAAGAAACTGGAGCTACGCGCCTCTAGTAGTATGAATCAAAGCGGTGGCTGTTAGGAACACTAACGGTCTACACATGTTTCGATTTGCAAGCTTGTTGTTTTTACTGGAGATTCACGACGCATTCGGCGGTTGAGGCTTTATGGCGGCGCCTGCCTCTCATTTTGCAGGAAAGGCGGGCACCGCAGAGAATCAAACCCCCGCACCTCTAGTTTTCCGGACGTAAATGTCCTACTATTTTGACCATGGTGAAAGTCTTCGAGCTTTTTGGGAAAGCGGGCCGCAATGTTTCGATCAACAGGCTGTAAATATGCTGAAGTTTTACGGAAGCATTGAGACGAGGTATTAAAAGCCCGCATACAATAATTGTTCAGACTAT
Source organism: Pollicipes pollicipes (assembly GCF_011947565.3). NCBI lineage: Eukaryota > Metazoa > Arthropoda > Thecostraca > Pollicipedomorpha > Pollicipedidae > Pollicipes > Pollicipes pollicipes. Next base: position 460,392 of record NW_023596746.1, read on the forward strand.
CACCTCGGATCAATATAACGGAAACCAAAATCAGGCGGTTCCTACCTGAACTTCCAGTCCCACCGCCCAGACATAAAAAAGTCATCGACATTGCCTTCAGCATCGCCCAAAAACCGTAAGCGGTGATGACGCACCTAAAAAGAGAGAAATAAATAATCTAACCCACACATTCTGCGGGAACGGGTACCCAAAAAGCTTCACGGACCGGAAGCCCCCAGCGCACGCTCAATAAGCAAGGCAGCCAAACGCAGAACGAATAGCGTAGGCATCATTTCCTTACAACAAGGGCTTTCAGAGCAGAACGGAACAGTGCGTTGATGATAAAACATTAAGACAGTCCTCAGAAATAGCTCCAGGCTTCGGAGGACACTTACCAAAGGCCATCGCCACCTACGCTGCCCTCAAAAAGCTACCTGCATATATGACATATTCTGTGCCATTTTGGCGTTTGTATGTGAGAAAAGAGGACTTATCCACATACAAAGCCATCATATGACCACAGAGCACATAACCTTGCTCCAGGTCATGATCTACGTCAGTGGATGCCTTCTGCACATCACATGCCGGGCTCAATATAGGCAGCTTCGTAGGGTAACTTTGTACGCACAATTAAAATATTCCACTGAAAGCGTGCTATGATATCGTTCCAGTACATGATGAGCACACAATACGCCACGTGAAAACATGCAGTCATATGAGGCCATCAAAAGTCATTGACCTGTGTTGTTTGTAGCGGAGAGACTGGGTGAACAAGTGCGACGTGTGTAGCCATCTCTTAATCGCGTTTCTGATGCTGATGACGCATAATTTCATGCGCCAACGTGCCTGTTCCCAATCTGGTGCAAATACATTGCCAAGTGCCATTTACAGCATCCTGCCTTGGCCCTAAGCTGTGGAACGACATTATGGTTCCATATTTTCCAAGAATAGCTGATATTCCTGTATCGAAAACCATCGTTAAGAACATCATCCGCAAGCATTTCGTGAACATATATTAACGTAACAAACATATTTGAAGACATTGCCATCCTTGTGCTGTACATATCCAATGCACTTCATATTTGACCTCCATGTTTCATAATCAATTTCTGATATAAAGTCATGCACATATACCCAAATTCATGGCGCTGGCTCCGGGAGTTCTCCCAGCAACAAGCTCTGCTTAGCTGGGTGGACTCCCTGGAAATCCAGCCCAAAACCCAGCACAAAAATGACCAGGTAATTGCCCCCTCCGATTTGTGACTGTATAACCCTTACTAACACGGGGAATTGAGTGGTTGTAGATTATTGGGCGGTTGTAGCGGGCTGTCATTAGCTGATTTTGGCTAATGACTACTTTAAGCCTTTTCATCTATGATTTTTCCCTACCTCTCACATAACGCAATTCCCTCGGGTCTGCTCCACCTCCTCGCCTGTTTTTTTTTTTAAAGTTTGTTTCATCTTCCTAGCTGGCAGTGCCGCGACTTGATTTTATGTTTTCTGGTGTTAACGTACGGTTTACTGCGTCGCTGGGATTGAGGGAGGGGCACTCCCGGTTACCTGTTCTTGGGTAACGGCGTAGAAAAAAGTGTTTAAGGGACCGTGTATAGTGCATACGACGGCCATGCGATCTTGAGTACCTGTAGATGTGCGACGCACTATTTCTGACCAAAGAAAAAACATTACACTGGTCATAGAGACTCGGCAAGCACTTAATTTTTTTCATTTGAATGGCTTACACATTCGACCTGAGTTGACCTCTGCTGACCTTTAGGTCAGGCTGAAGTGTTTTGGTGTATAAAATACTTTTTCCCAGAGCTACACCTAATAAAATAAAGTCAGAAACACTGTGAAATAACATTGTTCTTGTCGGGTACTCGTAGATCAATTTTGAACGATGACCTGATTTGACCAACCCTTTTTGTCAAACAGAAATGGTCGGAAAAGATTTCCTACAGTCTTAACGCTTATTTCGTTCCCTCATTATCCGTCCTAAAGTGTTAACATAGGTGTTAACTGCATCTATCAGAATTACCGCCCGGCAGGGCTCGGTTGTCTCAGACCCTCGACATGGCGCGGGTTAAATCGTGACATTTTATGAGCGGTCGCGGTGGCGTTTATTACGTACGCTGTTCGCCCTCCCGGGGCGGCTGCGCTGTCATTTTTGCCGCCCAAAGGTAAAAAGGTCTAAGATCTTCTCGAAAAATGGAGTGATTTAGAAGACGCAATGCCTATCAGTTGGCTGCATCTTGTGATACAATGTCAAATTTTTCAGTAATTTGCATTCAGCATATTCCCAATTTTAGAAGTATCTTAGACCATATTAAACTCGGCGAAGCTTAAAAATGTTCCTCCTAGACAGCTAACTTGTTAGCGCTTAGGCCTTTTGCCTTTGGACGGCAGATTTCGTCCCGCACCCTGAAGTCCACAGCCCTGGTGGGCGCATTTGTTTAGTTGTTCAGGGATCCATGCTAAAGTCCGGATGCGGTGGTTCTCCCCAGCGTTTTGACATATGTGACAGCATGCGGCAAGGACGCATACAAACTATGGACTCATGCAACACAGAATCCCGAAATCATAATGGACGCGTGGTGCGTGGTAATTAGACCATTGTCTAACTAGGCCCCTTCCACCACACCCATGTCTGCGTCAAGAAAATCAAGATCATCGTTGCTGTCGAGTCGTTGCTGGATGTGACGTGTCCTGAACGAACTACAGAACTGTAGGTGCGTGCCTTGCATTTTGTGCTCCATGTCTCATTTTTTGTCACGACTTTAGCATAATTTTCCCCATTATTATTTGTCATGGGTACTTTTCATGAGCATTTTCCTTATGACTTATTCCATTGGTCATGCGCTATTGAATGGTTTCGTTCAACGGCGTTCAGCGGCGCGTTTCGGGCCTCTTAAGCCATGTGTAGGTCATCTGAAGCCGTCGTCTGGCGCCACCGGCACTTCCAGAGGCGACCGAACATCTCAACATTGCCATTATCGAGCCAGATGCCGTGCTGCCGTGTAAGTGGCAGGCGGGGGTGCTGCTCACTGCAGTTGGCAGGTGGCGGTTTCGGCGCGCCAGATGCCGTGCTGCCGTGTAAGTGGCAGGCGGGGGTGCTGCTCACTGCAGTTGGCAGGCGGCCGTTTCGGCGCCCGTTCAGGCGGGATGAGGAAACGCCCAGCCAGCAGTTCCGGTTCAATGCTAATCGTAATATCCCAACCGTTCCTCAGTTTTTCGGTTGGGGGACGCCAGTGATCAGCCCTGAATGGGTGACCACTTGGTTTGGATAACCAGCCTTTTCCGGACCGTTTCCCGATATTTTCCCGCCTGGGGTGATCGGAGCGTTCCCCGGGGTGCCTGTGGCGACCGCTCACCAAAGTGACTTCCCGAAACAAATCCTGAATCTGACAGTCGCGCGGCATCGGAGAAATCCAAACTTTCCGCCAGCAATGTCAGAAGATAGGGGCTCGATCGAGGGAAGCTAATGAAATCCCCAGCATTTTACAACATGGTTTGGTATTCAGCGTTACGTAGTTTGGTACCCAACGTTGCGCTGTGATTCTTAATTTTTTTACTCATGTTAAAGCTCACTGCTATCGATAAAATACTTGGTCTGTACGGGAGCACGCTTGAGGGTCATCATGAGTGTTTCACATCTTAAAGTGTTGAAGTTCAGCTCCCACCTGATTAACCACGTTACTAGATGATCGAGCTCATTTTGCAGCAGCAGGCCATGAGCTGGGGACGTAATTGTAGTGAACATTTGTGCGACATTGGCACACAAAAGGCAGCCGGATTCAATTACGCACGGAACATTGCTAACAAGTGAAAAGGAGAGGAACCAAGAGTGATTCTTCTGGGACACCGAAGGCCACGGGTTCCCAATCGGAAGTGCTATCGTTCACCCTTTTATCATTTATTTTTTGTTACTTTTTTGTTATTTTTCAGAGAGTTGGGGGTTTTGGACCCTGCTCAATTCCCTACTCCGGCGGCCCCATGCCTTACTTTGGTGTTACTTAAGACACATTGGGAAGTTACATGCTGATGTTCATTTACAGCAAGGTCAGGTATAAAGCGCACGATATCCGATCCCTTTTTTATTTTATTCAAGAGCTGTGATGTTGTCACGACCCCGTCGCCCCCCCCCCCCCCCCGTTAGCGGCGCCGTCTCAGGTGACACCCACCACATATCATGATAAAACGAACCAGTGCGGCACTGTTTGCTTTGGTTATTCGATAGATGCATGACCGTAAAAAGATCAGCACTGGATGAAGGGGAGCAAAAGTGTAAAACTTTGTGCACGTCCTTTTTTTTGGGGGGGGGGGCAGCTGGGACAGACAACGAAAATGCCCAAGGTTTGTGTTTGTCAAAGGACTTAGCCCACCTCGTTTTAGCAAACCACAATAAAAAAGTGGTGAGGCAGCTTTTTATTTGAGTGGCATAGCATAAAATAAACCGTACATGCCCGCTCGCCGCTCACTGTGGCATCTCACGTCTCGCTAAAGATGTGTAGCGTTCCAGCTCAACACGCGCCCGGGTGAGCGGGGCCAATTTAACCTCTCCCCTTATAGGTTTTTTCCGGAATGGTTTCCGAACGACTCATCGTAGCCGTGTCAAATATTGCATAACTGTAGATAATTGAATAGAGGATTCTTAGGCAGTACAAATTTAGATGTTAAGTGTAAAGTCACTGACCTACAACGAGTTAAAGTTAGGCCATGGATTCGACGAATACAATTTCTGAGAAATCGTTCAACATAATGCAACAAAGTCTTAGACGAAGCCATGCACCTGTGAGGTAGCCTCTTAGGCAACACAACAAATGAATGAAGGAATGGAATTGACCTAAGGCAGGTATGAAGGTCGAACCACGGCGAAAACGAACCTGTCTTGTTACTCTAGAGCTATTAATTATACTGTGCGTGCTAATTTCTGGTGCTCATTGCGAATCTATTGATGAGAGGAACCGCATTATACACGTTCAACAGAATTCTGAGAGGTTAAATAGGTAACTAACTTAAAATTGCCCAGGTCAATGTATTGCTTTTAGGAGCGCATTGCCTAGCGCAGTCTTTGACGCTTGTTCAAATCCCAAACTCCAAGCAGTCTTGGAAGATTTGGTCACCATAACCCTCAAGAGCTCAGACAAGGTTAATGACCTTAAATGAGCATCAGTGGCCTTCTGCTTAGACCGGGCATCTAGGTTCTGGGGACGCTTTAAACACCACCTTGGAGTTTGACCTTTTTTGACCCTTTTTAACCAGAAGACCAGAAGATCATGACCTAAAAATCTCAAACTTGACGCAAGTAAGTTCATGTACAGGTTAATACGCTTCGTGAATTTAGTATCTCTAGCTGTCATACTTTTTAAGATCTCAGGGGGCCATGTTGACCCCCACCCGCGTGGGTGGGGGTCCTATTGACCCCCCACTCGAGTGAAGGGTATTCGACCGGCCACTCGAGCGCGTGTTAACATATTGGAGGGGCCAGTCAATATTACATAAGCCCAACTCCGTATGGGAGAGTGGGAACACCTTAAAAAAAAGAGCGCAAGTCAACACCCCTAGAGGGGAATGATCTCCGAAATCATCCACGTCGAAAACGCATGCGCGCAAGTCACATGTCCATACGACCACTACGAGTCGATCGGCGATAGAGACGCCGGCACGCTCGAACGGAACCGGAGGAAAAGGCGTGAAGGATGAGTGAATGCACGCGTACAGATATCACACACAGCAAGACGAATACGGTTGTCGACTTCAAGATTTCACCCTTCTTACAATTATTCGGGAACTATTCCAATTTCTTTTCATACAAAAACAAGTTCGCTTTTATTAATGTACTTTAAGCGCTCTCCGACGTCGGTAGTCATTTTGCGACCGATGAGGGCCAGTTTGACCACGGAGATCTCAAAAGCAAGAGAGCTTGTTTTTGGGATGCACCAGTCTTGTCGTAGTCATGAATTTCAGCACACAGGCTGCCTATGCCCTTAATTGACAGCAAAAACACAAATTTGTTTTTGTTTCATTTCAAAGACACCAACTTGGAAACAAGACATTTAGATGTTTGATAGGCGTGGGTTTGAATTCACTTAGTCAAATGTTTAGGCCCCAAGGTCACGGCCTGCTGGTCACATATTAGCCAACAAGGTGAGATAAAGTCAAACGAGGTCAAACAAAGTCAAACAAAGTCAAATTTCAGATCGGTGTACGAATTTCCCCCAGACTTTTTATACAACCACCCTTTCCCCGTGCATTTCTCAGAAGCAAAGGGCCGCTGGTGTGAATTTCAGGTCATTGGCTTTATTTGATCTTCAAAATGTCCAGGTGACGATGAATCTGCGACATTATGCTAATTTTTGAATTTCATTAAGCGTCAAGGATTACGTTAGGCGGTATTTCACTAAAAACAAACGATTGATCGAGGTCATTCTCGGTCAGTGACCTTTCTTCATCTTTATGCAACTCATGTAAAGCATTCTCTTGCTTCCCTTTAACCAAGAAATTTGAAATGAGCGTCAAAGACTAGCCCACACAGCAAAAGCCTATAGAAACACAACATGGCCAAACAATTTGGCTTTGACCTCGACCTAAAATTTATACCTGAATCAAGGCTAATGAATTAGTCTTAATCCTAAATTCGATTTTTCATTCGTAAACAATACCGTCTCAAAGATGCGTGGCTTCGTTTAGAACTCCGTTGCCATATCAGATTGACCTATGTCCTAGGAATTGCTTTCGCTGACAACCATGGCCTGACTTTGACCTGTCATAGGTCAGCTACTTAACAAAAGTAATTTGATGCCTTATACACAAATTAACTGTTTAATTGGCTACAACTATGCAAAGTGTGATGCGGCACCGTTGCGCCGTTCGGAAATTATTTCGGAATTTTTTTTTTAGTAAGGCAGTCAAATTCACCTCCACCCGAGTGCGTGTTAATTCTTCCCGCGTCAAAGCCGAACCTCCTTCGGCAAAGGTGGCTTATTCGCAATAATATGACATAAAAAACAAATAAATGCAGCATTTAATGAGGTCTATCATTTTGTGTGTACCCAGCTCAAAGACCAATTATCTTTTTACCTTTTAGCCACTAAAACCATAAATTGTACCCCGATGAGATCGAAGCAGGCCTCGCGACTCAAGATCACAACGTCACGAGATCATTTTAGGGAATATTGAGCACAAAGCATGTGTCATAACTTACGGACCACGAGCTTTTGTGTGATGAATATGCATCATTTGTATCATTGCGCTAGTTAATGGAACACACAAGTCAGTCATACCCTCGCGTCGTCAAGTTTTAAAGTTGTAGAGGCAGTATCTCAAAACCACTTGTCAGATCCAGAAAAAATTCAAAAAATATTGATGGTACCATATAGCCTTTGAAAAAGTTCATATCAAAATCTGGGACAAGAGAGCACTATGTCCCAGTTAACCCGCGCTTGGTACACCACATACAATTACTATATACCACGAATATCTTGCGACGTCATGAAGACCATTTAATCCGATCTTAGCCCTAGACATACCTGTGGGAGGGCGACACAGGCCTAACGTCAGCCCCCTTCCGCCGCGACCGCTGCCGGAGGCTGCACTCAACAGGTCGGTCCCCGGCCAACTGGGCGGTCCTCTCCGCCCGCCCAGATCGTTACAGTCGCGGACGATCAATGCCACGCCCCCGCCGTCAGAGCTGGCCCGCGGGCAGTACGTCACGCGCGCAGTCCCTGTCCCGGACTGGTCAGCTGATGCGCGTTTCGTCGAGATTGCGTGCGCTTCCGCGAAGCGCCGGACTGCCGGCCCACTTGTTAATTCGACCAACAGGCCCTAGGCAGAGATGGAGACCGCTCTTGGAAATTGGGTGGGGAGGGGGCCTGTCCAGGATCCAGGCGCCTCGAGCCCTTACGACCCGATCAACCGCAAGAGAGCCCGCTCCCCTTCCCCAACTTGAGAACATCTCGGTTTTTAGGCCACTTCATTTTGAGAGCGGCACACCGATCTCAATTTTTGAAAAGATCTTAAGCTTTTTGTGAAAACCCGCGCGCAGGCTTGGAGGCAGCTGGAAGCTTGTGACACTTTTTGAGTTGCCGAAGGTACACGACATTTTGGCTTAAGCTTATACAGTTTTTGCCGTTTGGACGATTACCTGATGTGTTTAAGCCAGTTTATTACGGCGTAATGGACAGCAGACCGATCCTACTCAATGACCCGTTTCATACAAAAGCTCACCTGTCTTTCATTGCGCATGTTGACGCACCAAAGGCGCGCATTCTTTTCTCTAGCATCCAAGCCTATTTGGATGATAGTCTGTTACCTTGTTACAACTTGTCTACATTTTATCATCCCCTCATCAATGTAGTCGCAGCTAAAATGATACTGGATCCATTTCGCTTTTGGTGCTAGTTTGTACAGTCAAAACAAGTTGAATATCTTTCGTATCTCCATGTGTGCTAAGGTATTTAGTTTTGAATTAGATCGTCTACGAATGATTAACATTCCCAAAGAGACCCAGAGAAAGCCACCAGTATCTTTCTGTGCCTAAGGCCCGCGGAGATTTGGGCAATTCCGCAACATTCGTGTTGATCAGCAGCACCGCTCCGAAAAGCAAAATTCCGTTCGAATTATTCCGACTTCAGTTGAGTGTTCGACAGGTATCTTGAGTATTTCCGGGGAGCTCGAAGTATGTCAGATTTGTGTGTGACGGTACCGGAACTCTTCTGGTCGATTCAGGGGTCCAGTCTTGTAGTCATGAATTTTAGCACATAGGTTGCCTATGGTGCTGCCGTAATGACTTATTTAATTCACTTGGCTACACTTACTACCTTAATTGACAGCAAAAATCTCGTTTTTACTTTTTCATTCATTCCGGCCACTTTTCTCTGCGCTGCCCGCCCCGAAAATATCCCTTCTAGGGGGCAGCCTGGACCCGCCGGACCCGCTCTTCAGAACCCCAGGTTCAATGCAGACGGCTCGTGAGGTTTTCCGGGGCCTGGGGCTTTCCAGAGGGCCTTACGAGATTTCCAGCCATGTGCTGAGTTCCAGCCTGAGGGGTAGGTCAGGCGCCGAAAGGCTTTTTAGTGGAAAAAGTGACCAATCGCTGGCTGGACAGGCCTTTGAGCGACAAGAAGGGCGCTGAAAAGAGAGCCCTTGACGTGTACTTCTACCACTGAGTGTCCAGAGAGCCCCTGAACGGTCGGAGCAGCAAATAAGCAACAAAAATATCCCCTTTGGAGCCAGAACGACTCTCAGGAGTACGTCTCTTCTCGTGCCTCTTGGAGGCGGTATAGGAGCGGCGAAAGATGCCCCGAAGTGCTAATAAAACCATTGAGATTCCGGAGTATAGCGAGTGCACGGCTAAATAACCCGGCGACCAAACGGGCCATTGAACAGACCAGTGGGTCCTGGGTAGCCAGATTAGCACTAAAGTGGTCGGATGGGCCTTTGAGCGATTAGAGGTGTCCGTTGGTGGCCGGAGGACCCTCAGGCGGTCACTGGAGCCCCCGAACAGTCACCGGAAACGCCGTTGGTCAGGAACTCCTCACTGGCCAGAGGGGTCCTCTGTCAACACAGCGGGCCTGAGGAGCTGGAACGGCGCAGGAGCGACGTTGGGTACATAGAGGTCTGCAGGGGCGCAGCCAGAGTCTTGCTAATAGGATGCACAGGGTTGACGAATGCCCTCTGATAGTGAAAGGCCCCCTAAACACAAAGTACCGGATATGGCGCACCCGATTCGAGGAGGGTCATATTCTTGACTTTATTGTTCTTTTCCATATTTAATGCAAACAGGTCAGAAGTCACCGAAAGATATAATTTTCTCTTGTATTTTGAGGTCAACAAACTAAAAGCACGTGCATTAAATGACTGCATGGAATAAAGCGCCGGTGCTATTCATTTCACAATGGCTCAGTTAACTCACTCTAAAACGATAGTACTAAGCGGTGGGCTTTCTCGGAATTGTTGCCGAATTCTATGCAGAGATATTGAGGACCCGTGATGTACATTGTAGATCGAAATAGGTCAAAATTGTGTCAACATGGCCAAGTCACGTTCCTCTGTAGATGTTAAACCTGCGTTTAGAGTTGGGCAATTACAAGTTGTGTAAGATAGTTATGAACACACACGCTCGCCAGTCTGGACCAAAAACGACATCCGGCGTAGCATTCTCCGTATGTTGCGTGGTGTCAGCCTGCGGCAGCATTAGGTGGCGGCCACTGGATGGGCGAAAACGATGGTGTATCTGAAAAAGAAGCCTTTGAACGTTTTAGGACACCAGTGAAAACGTTTAGTCCAAATGTTTATTTCATCTATGCAATCCCTAGATTGATCACAGGAACGGATTAGTAGCGCCGCGAGGTAGTGCTGAAATATTGTGGTGGAACTGGAAAAGTAAAGGTCTAACCTTTACATTTGGTGCTGCTACACCGTCATTTTGCTCAGAGGACAACCTTAAAACGAAGCGGGTCAAGTAAACAGTCCAGTCTAGTCTTTGAACGATAAGAATTGATAGCGGAAAACTTTCGGCAGCATTATTTCACGACTGTCGACCTTGCGCGCCCGGCTTCCGCCGCCTGACGTCGGCTGCAGAATGTCGGCTGCCGGTCATAAGACGGCAAGCGCAGGCTCCAAATAATGTCGTCTAATTAGTTTTATTAGTCGATTCTGTAACAGATTGGACTTAGTGAGGCTACCGTAAGTTGTCTTCTCTTATCTTTGACCACACTTCTATCCGCCCTTTTAGCGCTGGGGAGACCTCTTACCTTTTCCGGAAACGGAGCCTGTGGGTGGCACACTGGGGGGAGGGGGGGGGGGGTACATTGCCCCCTCCGGAGGGTCAGGGACTGAAGGGCCGTTCTCTCCCAGTGTGGCTGAAGCCTGAACTGCGAGGGCGTAGCTGTGAACTGCAGGGAAGGTTCTCGAAAATTGTGTTCATCTGCCCGAAAGCTCATACAAGCGTGAAGCAGTCCCTGTAACGCAATATCAAATATACCACACCACCAGACGCTCAGGTCAGGGTATACATTGCTACCTCATGTTAAGAAAGAGCGATGTACATCAGCATCAGCATCAGAGCTACATCAGAGCATCGTCGTTTTTAACGCAGCACATATCGTAATTAACCGTAAAACAGGTCATCTAAGCTCTTACCTTGGAACTTAAATAACTACGATAGCGAACATCCGAGCGCAAACACGCAGCAACCACGGCCCCGGCGCCATTTCTACGCGTGATCGCAACATTACTGCGCGATCACAACATTACTGCTTATCAAGAACTATAAAAATGTATGAGGCCGAGGTAACAAGAATTCAATAAAATGTGTTTCTTGCGTATCGAAGCAGTCTTCCGTATTGTTTGTAGATTGGTCAACATGGTGGGGAAATATGACGTTGTTCCGTGGGAATGAAAAGCAAAATGAGAATATGGCGGCTAAACAAAACTCCATGATACGGTACATATATATGGCATGGAACATGGATGCCAGTGGGACATTGGGTTGAAGGGGATAGGGTGGGGGTTATGTTAGGTTAGGTTAGGTTAGGTTAGGTTAGGTTAGGTTAGGTTAGGTTAGGTTAGGTTAGGTTAGGTTAGGTTAGGTTAGGTTAGGTTAGGTTAGGTTAGGTTAGGCTAGGTGAGGTTAGGTTAAGTTGTTAGGCTACATTAGGTTAGGTTACATTAGGTTAGGTTAGCTTAGGCTAGGCTAGTTTAGTTTAGTTTAGTTTAGGCTATGTTCTGGACTTTTCTGGCCTGTCCGTTTCATAAACGTACCTAGACGCGATAAGAAATGTTTTTCATTGCATTAATATTGCTACCTTGGTCCCGTACATTTTTTATAGTTCTTGATAACCAGAAATGTTGTAATTACGCAACAGCAAGGCAGTGAAGGTAGGAGCATGAATCTATCTGTTTTAAGATTATTGACGGTATGTTCCGCCTTAAACACGACGAATGGTGTACGATGATTTTTTCTAAACGTTGCGTAGGCATATATATCTACACTGACGCTCAACTACAAAAAATAATCAGGGCCAAACGGTAGCACACAATCTGCAGAAAGTACGCTCCAGTCTGAGACTAACCCAAGGGTTTCTGGCACTAAACACGTCGCTCCGTCCCACTGAATCGCATTTTGTTCAGCTGACCAGTTAGTGGAGTCGCGTGCCCCACTGAGGTACAGCCTTAATGCAAACAGGCAAACTTGTGATCCGTCGTTGCTCTCATGCCGGTGCGTCATCCTCTATGCGCACATGACATTACTCGCGAGCTTCACTCAGAGGTGACACTTGAGGAGCCACTCGGCCGCCTCCGCGGTTCTCAGCACGCGGGGCATCTTGAACTGGGTGGGACTGGCGGTCGTGGTTGCCAGCAAGTGGTCCCGGAAGCGGCGGAACGCGCCCGCCGGCAGCTGACGGACGACAACCGGGCATACGCGCTCCCGCCGCCGACTGTTGTCGTAGCTCGCGTGCCGCCGTCGTAGCGTCTCGTCCACCTGCGGAGAGGCGCGAGCTGTCGGTGTGGGCCGCAGTTGTGGCCAGGCCTCCCACCAGGGGCGGGGGGTATTGCGTGGTGTAGCCGGGGCAGGTGTTTGCGTTTGAATTTTGGTGCAATATTTCGCACCTTGTTGCCTGAATGTCTTCCAAGATCTTCAGCTATTTTTGGCAGTTCTTAAGCACATTTGGGCTATGTATGGGGCCTGCGTCATATCAGCGTGACTACCACGAGGCTACTACGAATCGTCTACCAAATAATGTTGTTAGACAAAGTAGAAGATCATACAAACTCGCAACCACGCATTTTTTGACATACATTGTGTTCATACAACCAGTGAACGTTCGGGAATATCGCTAGAACGTCCTTCAACGGCCTGCTCAGCTCCGCTGGCTGCGTGGTCTCACCAGTTTGGTCTGTTCGTCAGACAGCAGCGGTCCGTCCAGCTCTACAAACAGATGGAAGTGGGGAGCCAGCTGATGCTCGGAGAGCGGCAGCAGCTGACTGGGAGCGACCGTATAGTCCACGAGGTGCACGTCCGTTGGCCAGAGGGCAAGCGCATCCTCCAGCGCCTCGAAGAACACCTTCTCCGATACCATCTCGTCGCTTGCGTTCAGTATGTACCCAGCGCTGCAGGTGAAATAATCGTGGCAGCGTGTGACCTTGAAAGTTGGCAGCTGCTATATTGTTTTCTACCAGTAAGAATCCAACTATAAAGGAAAAACCAAGCCATTTTGCTACCTTAATTATAACGTAAAAAGCGGTTTAAGGGAAACAGTTTTCACTTCATACAAAAGCTGTACCTTGGAAGAATATTCTTTCTCGAAACCTGCCAGCTGGTGCTTTAAGGATGCACTTGAAGACGGAAGCCAAGAGCCTCTCGCAAAAACGCACGCACGCACGCACGCACACCACTCACCGGTATAATATCTCCACCTGTGGTGTGCGGTTGAAGTACCCGGCGAAGCGGACAACGTCTCCGAGTCTGTAGCGACACAAACCACCCCTGGTGGTGACGATGAGCTCGTACTCGCCGCCTTCCTGCAGCTGGTCGGCCAGCAGCGGCTCCTGCCGACCGATCTCCGCCAGTTCCTGGATCCGGTCGTCCACCACCGGCAGGAACTCGAAGAAGGCCGCTTTAGGCATAAGGGTGTAGACGGGTCGCTCGGGGCGCCGGAAGTCTGTGATGGCGGCCACGAGGCCGACCTCTGTGCAGCCGTACACCTGCGCGATCACCGGCACGTTGCCAGCATACAGCGCCATCTCACGGTGATAAGCTGCGTTCGTCAGCCCGGCGAACGCGCCCATGACGAACCGCAGCTCCGGCCAGAGGCGCGGTAGAAGGCCGGTCAGTCCCCCTGCGAACGCCTGCTGCACTTCGTCGGCGCGCGCAGGCAGCGGCTTCAGCTGGGTCTCGAGCTGCGCACGTACGGCGACAGGGATGGCGAGATCGTCCTTCAGCCGACCACGGCGGAGGTCGGCCACCAGGTCCGCCTGCTGCTCATGCATTCGCTTCGTCAGGCTCAGTGCGCTGTAGAGGAAGAATGAGTTGATACATTTGAGGCCACGGTCGCGCAGCCCGAACAGTGCGTGCACATAGAGCGACTCGGGCTCGCTCTCGATGCCAAACGCCGCCAGCGGAGTGCTGAAGCGATCGATAGGGCTGATCGCTTTGGCTACAAGAGTACCGACGCCGTCCTGTCGGTGACCGGACGCCGTGATCGGATGCTGCAGCCGCGCTGGCCGCGCTATCGTCACGAGCATCTCGCGCTGCAGGTTCCACGGCGCCACGTCGCGCCAGAGCGCCAGGTGCGTCGGGCTGAACATCCAACAGCGAACAGCGCGCTTCGCCTCCGCCGCCGTCAGAGGGAATCGCTTGTGGACGCCCGTCGTGCCGGACGTTATCGTGAACATCTCTATACTCTCGCCGTCGCCCAGCAGCGCCGAGGTCTCGCCGTCGGCCACGCGGTCGATGTAGGCCTTCACGTCCTCGTACTCGGTGACCGGCCGCGAGCGGCGGAAGGACTCCACGTCGAGCGAGGATGCGAACTGGTGCTCACGGCCATAAGCGGTGTTCTGGTGACCGCGGACGATGCTGATCAGCAGTGTTTCCTGAACCTGCAGCGCATGCACATCACACGATTACAAACGCTGTCGGCGCAAAACAGGTCTGCTGTTGCTATGACAGTAACGGATTTGTTATGTTTTAGGTACGGAAGGATAGTTCGGCAGCTTTAATCTTGGCATGCCTTTTAACAGCTTATTGACGAAAGAATTCGGTTTTCTCACGTATAGGTTTGAATGAGCGGTATTTACTTAGGTCATTAATAATTAAATATATCGTTTTCCTGGTAATGGGATCATGCTTGAAAACGATAATTGGGAGTCACCGTTCTGATCCAACTGCGGTGCAAGGTAAGACATCTTGCACCCATCTTCCTTCGCCGTTAGTGACGTGGTGTTAGGAGACCAGACGCGTGGCGATTGTGGTGCAGTTTAGACAGTTGCGCCCAGGCATCAACTTGTAGGCATTTCAACGGACAAGGTGAATGATTCCTCACCAAGGCGAGCAAAGGGTACACTGATAACAAAATTACAGCGTAATGACATTTATTTGGAGTTTTTCTTCCTTTCCCTTCCATGACAGATCATTGTGCCCCACACGGCAGGACAAAAAAAGCGCTCCATCATGCTTGCCGCAAGACACCGTCATTACTCTATCTCACGGGCGACGACGTCATCACGCATCCGGCTGTGTAGGACGGCATTGCTCTACTACTGTCGTGCCAAACGTTGGGTATTCTGGTTTACTCGATGTTTTCGGTTTCCAAACCTCGATGGGTTTTGGACGTCTTTGTCTGCGCTTACAGTTGCCCAAAACCAACGCGGTATGGCTACGGGTGCCACTGGTCGAGTTTTGTGACCCTTTTCCTTGACTTCACGGCAACAGGGTGTTTTAGCCCAATGAGAGGAAACCAACACTCCCAGCTGCCAAGCTGGATTGATAATCACCGCAGCGTGGCCCAATTTTATTGCAATTCAATCATCCATATTGTCTTGTAACAGCTATGATTTAATTAGCCTGGTGCAACCCAAATGCATTCGATGACACAAAGTGTCTGGACGTAAAACGCAGAGAACTAAAACGCATGAACATCGTATAGGGTCAGTTTGTCGTTCAGTTTGCATCTTTTTCTACAGTTATGGTCCCCAAAGCAAGTTTAGATACTAAATGGCGCACACCCTAAATGGCGCATGCTGCTATGACTCACCTTTTCGAAGTTCCGAGTGTCCGCCAGAAACTGACGGTACGCCCAGTGTATTTGCAGTGAGTGAATGACCTTGAGCGCATGCAGCCTGAGGGCCTGCGGCCAGGTCAGATCGGCGGAGCAGCCGCGCCGCATGACATCGGCGACAGCAGCCAGCAGCACCAGCAGCGGGGCTGCCGAAAGAGAACGGGCTCAACGTTGTTTGGTTGACTATTGACGCAGCACCGCGCTGTCGTATGTTAGCTACGGCCTGCAAGCTGTGTCATCGTGCACATCCAAAACCTGCCCTGTAATCGAAATCCTGTGCGTGCGTGCGTGCGTGCGTGCGTGCGTGCGTGCGTGCGTGCGTGCGTGCGTGCGTGCGTGCGTGCGTGCGTGCGTACGTGCGTGCGTGCGTGCGTGCGTACGTGCGTGCGTGCGTGCGTGCGTGCGCGTGCGCGTGTGTGCGTGCGTGTGCGTGTGCGTGTGCGTGTGCGTGTGCGTGTGCGTGTGCGTGTGCGTGTGTGTGTGTGTGTGTGTGTGTGTGTGTGTGTGGTTGTAGGGGAGGGGAGGTTCTGTGGTCAGTGCTTGCGCTGCGTAGCTACCCGGCTTCCGCTGGTGTTGTGCGCCGCCGGCTGCCACTATTACGCCTCCTCGCAAGGACAAATTTATCATGAGAAGCCCATTGGTCAGCGCACGAGCCAGATGATGGTAAGCGTACGACTCGGCACGCACGGATTCCGGTACACTCGACATCAACACACGTGTGAGCCACAGGGCTAGAATGGAGTGGGTGACTGGCGTATTTGCGGGGTGGTAGGTTCGGTCAGGCACCATGAAGAGCTCCTCGCTACGGATGGTTATCCGCAATTAACCACGGGATCCCACCTCCACCAGATGGTTGGTGGTAGTATATAAGCGAGGCTAAAACGACACCGCATGCAGCGAAAACTTTAAACGTGCTGAATTCCCTGGTACGCCAAAATTGGTAGGGATCACGCGCAATCGGAAAGTTGCACTGATTAAGACCCGCTACATATCGGCCCTGGGGCGCGTCCCTCAGAGGCCTGGAGGTAGACAGTGCACCTGCTAGGGCGGTGGAGCCCGTCGGCAGACAGTGAGCGTGCGGTGTGGGCTGTTTACGCTCCACAGTCTCCACCGCTGGTGCACTCTGGACACTCGTACTGACCGGCCTGACCGGCCTATTCGACGACTTGATGCCTTTTTGCCCTCTCTATGGGCTTCTCGGGATCTCTATTCGTACTTGAATATTTATCCTACTTGAAAATCCTGCCATCTAGGGCTTGTGAGATCTAGTGTACACCCGTCAGAAGAGAACAATCACCTGAGCCACGTAGGATCCCTGTCCACTGGTGGTGGGGGGACTGTGTGGCGGCAATTTTTAAGCGACAGCGGACGTTAAATGTTTTTTAGTGATCTGCAGCGACAGTTTGGTCACTTTTTAAAAAGGCAAGATAATTGGCCAACGCATCACACGCGGGGCCAAACGTGCCTAATGGACGGAACATCTGAATGACTTAAGTCGTCACACCCCACCCAGTGGTCGTGTGTGGCAGCGAGCTAGCTGCATCTCCGGTCGGCGCGTTCCTGTTGCAATTCCGGTGCTGAATACCCAGGAAGTATCTAACAAAATAGACCTGGCTTTTGCAGTTAGGTGCCAGCATGGAACAGACAGGGAACAGACTGAATCGACGCCAATCAATTTTAGTATTCCTGGCTCAGAAATTTATGAGCACAACTGACCATTCGCTATTATGGAGCTCCGTAGTGCTGTTAGGAAGGCAAGGGGTGTGTTCCTTGGTCGGGGTGAGTTCACAATCATACGCCAAATTACCTAAAAAGACGTCTCTGATGCTCTCCTTGGACTTTTCAACTACATGTGGTTGTATGAAGACTTCTCAGAGTCCTGGCGGGATTTCATTATAGACCCGATACAAATGTCCAGAAAATGTTTCCGACCTAATGCATTGTCGTCCAGTTACGCTGACTTCATCCCTATGGAGAATAGAAAGGATGGTACATGATCATCTCGTATGATACCTTGGAGTTCACGGCTGTCTGTCTAAGCTGCAATGTGGATTTCAAGACAACCGACGTGCTGTTGACCATTTATCGATCTTAGATGCAGCTACACGACATACTTTTAAACTAGAACGTCATGTGATAGCCATCTTCCTCGACCTTGGGAATGCTTATGATATCAACTGGCGCCGTGACGTTACTGACAACGAACACAAGTGTAAACTTCGAGACTTCATGACATTGTTTATTGAACACTTTGTTAATCGCTGATATTTCCTTGTTCGACTGGATGGAACGCTGTCAGACCGTTATGAACAGTAGAATGGTGTTCTCCAAGGGAGCGTCCTTAGCGTAGCTGTGTTTGCACCGGTGATTGACGATATCGCCAATACTCTGCAACCCACCAATAGTCGGTCACTATTTGTGCATGACTTTGCCATCTGGTGAACGGCATTGACGGCGGCATCCGCAGAGAGACAGCTTCAGTTATGTCTCATTCGGATAACTGTGTGAAGTCTAGGGAAATGTTCCAATTTTTACCGCCGAAGTCAAGAGCATGCACTTCTGCTCAACGAGTCGCGACTGCAGAGACCTGGAGTTGCGACTTTGTACAGCCACTTGTCAGCATGTCAGCATGTCATGCGGCCTTTTTTGGGTCTCGCATTTGACCGTCGGCCCATATTTCTGAAGTACCTGAAGGTGGTAAAGATTGTATGAACCTCTCGAAAATTGTATATCGTATGACCTTTATAACGATAGGTGTACGCCGGTGAACCTGTAAAGAGTATTAATTTGATCGATGGTCGACTACGTATCGATTCTCTCTACGGCAGTGCCCCTACCTATTCGAAGCGGTCGTGAGACTGTAAAACAAACAAACGAGCAGATAGTTTTCTGGTAAAAGAGAACAAAACCGTGCCTTTGAGCCGCGTTACCTATCAAAAATTTATCTGCATAAGAGCGCGTCTGTGGCCGTTTTTGTCCCTTCTCAATCCTGACTATAGCCAAGCCGCACTGCTCGGGGGCGTTCCGCGCTCATCACTCTTCGCGGCCGTCGCTGCGCGGCTCGACCCCCGTTAAAGGGGCAGCGGTATGCGTATCGTCAAGGTTATCCTAAAGCGAACTACTGGAAAGCAGATTTAAACCAACCCCATGGCCCGTGGTGTGCTTATGCCACGCATGTAGCATGGGCGACGAAAATTGTATCATTTCTGCATCTCAAATAAATTTACCGTGAGCCTTTGGAGTGCACAGCATTGCGGAGGTTACACTACAATCCATCCACTACAATCCACGCAGGGGCGCTCCTCTGGTCTAGCGCCTGTAACGAGTGGGCAGCGCAAGCTGTTCATTTCATTGCCAAGCAACCTTGTCGGTACGTGATCTACTGCACCGTGTCCCTCCCCCCCCCCCCCCGCCGCTCCTTTTCCATTACCAGCATTCCGGCATCCCATCCCCTCACCACTCCTCATCCCCGTTTTATCGGGGTTGCCGTGCCCGCTCGCCAGCGAACCCCGATTAATCGAATTCTGGTGGCTGAGGAGCGCGTCGCGTGGGTCAGTCACGGCGCGTCCCAATATTTTACTTTGGCAAGAATATACGGGGACACGGAGGGGGGGGGGGGGTGGCGTAGAGATCCATACAGAAACGGCTTAAGTGGTCAAGGGGCGGTAGTGCCGAGCCACGGCCAGAACGGGGACGGTCAACACGGTTACATCTGGCCGTGTGGGGGGCGTCATCGACCCCGTGTAGCGCCGGGGTAACCCTGGCGTTGACCACCTCCCGAGGGGGGAATGTGTCCCCCAGTTGGGCTCCATGGTGGCTGGGGAGCTCTGTTTCTGAAATAAAAACCATCTTGTATGGCATCTTCTCACTCTGAAAACACTCTGTCCCCGAAAGGAGGTCAGGCCTCAATAACCCCAGGGTGCAGAGAAGATTTTGATCTCCACGCTCTACGGATCCTCATCTTTGGAAATGATGAGATTAGGCGGGCCTTTCTGTCACTGTTTCAAAGATGAAGTGGTTGCGATATGTTCGCAAAAGTGTGACAACCTGCAGGATAGAACGAAAAATATTTCAGTCTGCTAGTGATTTGAAGGCGAGGCAGGCCACGAAAGCAAATGAATTTACGCATAGCGTTCGAGACAAAGCTGGCAAGCATAAACTGATCCGTGCCAATGTCAACGACACCGCACAACACCAAACATTTGTCCAGAAGCGTGCTAACCGTTTTGATCTGCGCGACGTCAACGCGGGCGAAAAAGTCGAGGAACTGTCGGAGTTTGGTGTGATCGCCGCTTGCAGTATCCTTGTCGAAACGGGAGGACATTTAATGGCAAACCAACAGCGTCCTGCTCACGTTCAGTCGCTCTGACTTGTCGTCCGAGATACGTGTGGGATACGCAAGGGAAGGTTCGCCTGCTTTGCCTATCGCCATGCAGTTCTATCGGTGCAGTGATTTGGCCACTCCGAACATGACTATGGAACCACGCAGCGTGTGACAAATTTATCTCCCTCAAGCGCACAAGCAAAGTCTACACTTCTTAAAAACCCTTTGCATCATTTGCGGCAAGGACCAGGTTCCTCATGCGACGCACGACCGCGCATCCCAGCCCAGCCTACCCGAACGAAAAAAAACATGAGCTAAGTTTTCATCGCATATGGCAACTAGTCTGCAGAGACAACTTAAAGCTCAAAAGGCGTTTTGGTGCAAAACGTCGTAAAGGGCTGCAATGCAAAACCATACCTGCATTTGTCGACAAAGAGAAGATCACAGGACAGGCTGTAACGACTTACGTCATGACACTCCCTCTTGGTTCGGTAGCCGTTTACCTTCAAAGTGAAACTAAACGGCGAATGACGGCAAGCGTCAGAACATGCTGGTAAAACCTGCTGGTACGAATAAGCAAAGCCGGTATCAAAAGAAAAAAATTGTTTGCGTATCATTTTACCGATAGCTCACCAGCCACCAATCTATACCATCTTGCATTTTGTCAACCTACCCCTTAAGTTGACCTTCAAAGTTTTCTGCTGTTACAATTAAAGCCCATTTACCTTGGAGCTTGACGCAGGCTATCTCGTGAGAGCTGTATTGACTGCGAATATCAAAAAACCCTGGCGTTCTGGCGTTTCCGGCCAGTTTTACCTGGCATCTGACCACCAAGAAAACCTGGTTTGTACTTTTGTTTGTTTTCTACCGCAGTTAACAGCGGCCAACTTGTTAAAGCAGTTAACTTTATACAATCTGTAAGCTACGAGGTTAACAGCTCCCCGTCATTCTACCTTGGAAACGACGTTGACTGGCAAAGATCCTTGACGTTCACCCTGGAGGTCATCAGCCGTCGCGTTAACAGTCAAGGTTCTGATTTAGTCTTGTACTAAGTGCTTCGTGACGCCGTTTTAGCAACGAATACGGATAGGTTTTGTCCTTACACCCAAGTCCTACAGTTTGCACTTCCCTCCTTTTGTAGCCTGAAATATCTTTGAACATCAAACGTTGTTTCGATAAAAACTTGGCCTATCCTACCACTCGACACGGGATAGGTGGCAACAGGCCTTTTTCTGCAAATTTCATCACTTAACTGTTTTGGTTTTTCCGTTCTTTGACATTGAATTTGACCTTGAAGGTCGCCAACGGTTGAAGGTAAAATGTTGCTCACTCTGAAGTTTGAAACCAGCCGCCTTTTGTTTCGGTGTTCGGAAGAAGAGCATAACTTATATTCATTTCTCCATAATGGACAAAGTCAGACGGCAAAAATTAGACGCCGATAAAAGTAAACAGAAACCAGGGCTCAATTGGGGAAAGGTCGAATGCCAAAGGATCAAAAGGGATAATCGTAGACAGTGATAAAAGAAGGATGGAAAAGGGGTCGAATAACAAAAATTAACGAGAATATGAGTGGGCATTAAGCAGTGATGAAAGTTGAATTGCGACGACAAAAAAGCTGGAAGAGATTATAGCTGACAGGAATAACAAGTTGGAAACAACTCACCGATGGGGACAAAACACCAATGAGAACCAGTAACCAGACCCTGGCTTTTATAAAACAACTGATGAGAGCCAGGGAAACAAAGTTGGGTGCTTATGGAAAACCAATGGGAACCAGGATCTCGGCTCCAGTACTTGTGAAGAAACCGGTGGGGACCGGAAACCCATAGATTTATTTGTGAAGAGCCAGTGAGTACCATGAACCAGGGAGCTCTGTTTGTATACAACCAGTGTGATTCGTGACCCGGGGCTGCGGTTTACGAAAAAGCTTCGATTTCAGAAAGGGGAAGTGGTAAGCACGGACCAACATTGGGAACTAGGCCCGTGTCTGTCTAACATCAGGGCTACCGAAAAAGCGGGATTTGTTGTGGGCCTAGTCGCTGTGCGCCGGCTCCCACCATGAGTGTCTGCAGTGCTAACAACCGTCCCAGAAAATGACCAAAGGGAATATGCACATGCATAAATAGTGACTGGCACGATACCCACAGCACACCGACCACTTGATGGCCTTAGGCCACGTTCCGCAGGGTTCTGGTTATGAAGGTTCGAACGCTGGCCTGCTGCCAAGAGTAGTTGCCGGGCAAGCGAGGGCGGGCCCAAATTAGAGAACCTACTGGTGCGAGATAGTGAAACCCACTGAATCGACGGGCGCATCCGAGTGCAGCCGGCAATATGCCCTTCCATGGCAGACGTCAAATCATTAACTCTCTCATCTGAAATCCTCTACTTGATCAAATTATTCCGATCATAGGTGGCCTTTGTATCCGTGTAGTTACTAAGCACGTCATGTTCCACATACCCTGAACTCACCTCCCAAGGTTCAAGGGATAATGTTGCCACCGCTTTTTCACAAGACAAACCTATAGGGCATTTTCACTGTCGCACAATACTGCGGGACGGCGTCCCCGTGAATAGGTTCGACTGCCAGCTTGTTTAGTCTTATTTACTCAATGTTTATTCGTGCCGAAGTACTGTATATTGATCTTTTTTGCTGGCACTTTCGGTTTGACACTTAACCAATTCCATCTTTGTCCTTTTAATTGTTTCCCAATATTTTACCATTGTCAGCTTTTCTCTTTCGATTTTGCTCCGATTCAACTTTAACACGTCTCGACTTTATCATCTATGAATTGAGGTAATTTTACGTTTCTCCCGCACGACTTTAATCCCTCTTGGCTCTTATCCCATTCCACTTTTTGCCCTTTGAATAACTCGATTATATTTTTATTCCAGTCAACTACTATGCCTTTTGATCTTTGTCTTTTGACTGTTTTCCAATTTAACATATAACGCTGTCATTTTTTGTTCATGTTGACTAATTTCGTTCGACTCTTTTTGTCAGCCCGTTTTCGTCTCACCTTTTCCATTCGATTTTCTTTCACTTGAACTTTTGTATAAAGAACTTGGATGTTGGTTTCGTGCGTTTCTCACGGTAAAATTGGACGTGTGACATTTTCGCCCGTTTTCCTGCAGTTTGACAATCCAGGTCAATGTTTGGCGGGATGGAGACCTCTCGTACGCTAGATTTTGACTTGGTGTATTTTTGGATCGCTTATGCGCAATGTTTTGGGAAATTGATAGTGATTTAGGCTTTTGTGTCCTTTGATGTCAAATTTTACCCTGAAAAGTAACAACTGTCGCAAAACGGAACATCAAGTAGTGACTAATTCGTCAAGGAAAATATCTGGACAAAATTTCGTTGCAAATGGTGGAATATTTTCTGGAAACACGACTGTTTACCATGCCACTCACTGTTACTAACCTTTCCACGACTACACTTTTATCAGGCATTTTAAATCCATTGCGTCATATTCTCCCTAAATTAGGGAAAAGTCCCCCCCCCCTCCAAACGCACTGGAAAACTGAAGAGCTTCTACGTGAAATGCGCGGTTCTTTTCCAGGGTGATGTATTCAGTCTAGCAGTGCTTTTTCTCACAGCTATTGGGCTCACAAAAAAAATATATTGGCCGCAGCGTCAGCCGGTGCCGCATGTCACAACCCACCTGATTTTATCGTCACGTGACTGACCTAGGCAGAACACATGGTCAGACTGGTGCTGAAAAGCGCGCTGGCGATAGACCGAACGAAGTCTATAGAGGTTGCAGTGAAAAAAAAACATCACTGCCATTCTTTCTATGTTAAATTTTTCAACGCCCGACTTTCAAATGCTTTCAAACCGAATTACACCTTCAAAAAGCTGGGGGCTGGCGGTGGCGATCGAGCTGACTCAACTTTGCTCTTGCTTGCTGTATTACAATCATTATGTACTTTTCTTTATTTAGTGCTAAAGCATTGAACATTTACGCAGCTTCCTTCGCATTCCAATCATTTTCGCAACCCTCATGTCTCTCATATTGTCCTAGACGTAGTACACATTCTGCCTTTGCAGTCTAGTCGCATTGCGCACACCTGTTCGACTGGAATTAGCCCATATTTTGTCCCAATACGCGTACCATAGTTTCAATTCGCATCCCGGTCAACGTGACTCCTACCATCCCAACAAAATCAAAATCAAACCAATCAATTAAAATCCATCTCAACAGCACCATCTCACAAAAACTCACCGGCGACGAGCGTCGCTGGGACGGACCAGACGCTCCCCATCTCGCGGCCAGATGGTGTGAACGCCTTCTGCGCCGTATAGCAGACTGCAGAAGAGCAGCCGCATGACCAGAGACGGGTGCAAAGCTGGTACCGGGAACCGGTTTCTGGCTTTAGTTACGGCGCCCGCGGTCGCAGTTACGGTGGTCGGTTCCACAGCGGCTTATGAAACCACATTGTCCCTTTTGAATGGTGTTGGTTTGGACAAAATCGGAACAACGATTTCTGAGTTTAGAGTTGGTTGCATGAACAGCGGCTAAGTAATGCTGTCCTGCCATGGCTGCGGTGAATTTCAAGCGGCTGCAGCGACCACAGGGCAGTGGCGCAATTCGTGACGTCATAGCATATCTGTGGCATCGCACCATTGCATGATGCCAGATAAAATGCTCGCCACTGACTGGCGTGACCGCAGTGACTGGAGCAAGCGCAGGCCTCACTGGAATCTGCTGGCGTTCGCTGTGGCGACTCTGCTGTGCATGCGCATGAAGCCTTTGCGAGAGCTGAACACCGCTAACAAGGCCGTGCAATCAGGGGTGGATTTCGGACTTCGTGACGGGATGGGCCACACTTCACTGAGGGGTCTCACTCCCTCACGAAAAGTGACCAAATTTCAGCCACTTCATTTAGATGCTTTTCACTTTTCGGTCACTTCACTTTGTCACCGGGAAGCTATCTTCCTCTGTGGATGTTGCCCTGCATTCTGTCGTCGTTCCCACTGGCTCTTTACAGCACACTTAGCTGCTGAGAGCTGTATGGCGTCGCCTGTCTCCGTTTTCCAAGACGCGCAACTTGACCTTTACACCACTGGTATCCCCTCCACGACGGAAATGTCTATGATGTCTATAGGCAAGCTATGTAGATATGCAGGTCGCTCGCTTTCAGTTTTCCTTCGGCGACTGTTGGATTCTGCTATTCTGAGTGAAGTTTTCATAGAAGATATGGAATTTGATGTTGGCTCATAAAAGCTATCGAAATCAGGCACAATATGTCTGGAATGACTAACCATCGTTAATAGGAGCACGCTAGCTTTTTGTGCTTTCACATATTGTTAGATCAGACGCGTTCGATTGTATCGGTAATGCCAGTTTTATCAAACCTACTCTGAAAGCGTAGAATTTCTTTTTGATATAGGCGTTCCGACGGCAGAAATCTCTCTGGACTTTCTGCTCATATGGCGCCAAAACCCTCCTCGTCATATTATACCAAGAAATCACGCGCCAGAACCTGTCGAACCTGTCTGTCTGCCCTGTCTCTATTTCGAACCTCGCCAATAATGGCCGTAGCGGTTGAGGGGACCTGTGCCCCTCAGGATGGACTCAAGCCCAGTGTCCTAGAATTGCCGACTTTGGGTGTAAAGCAACACCCTATGAGAGGAATTTTTCACTCCTTTTCCCCATATTTTAGGTGAATTTGCACTCCTGCATGACATTCTCTAATCGCACATGCCAAACCCCTATTTCCCTTTCTGAGGTTTTCATATGTCATCGAAAGCCGAGCTCACTTAAAACCACCAAGCATAAACGAGGCTCCACAGAACCTGGACACCTATGGCTATGTCCTGCCTCACCTACATCTGAACCATGTCTATGTATGCACAGAGCAAGGGCACCAGGTACCTCCAAGCCCAAGAACCCGAGCGACCCTAGCAGCTTGCACACATGAAGTTTGAGAGGGAGAGGGAGAGGGAGAGGGAGAGGGAGAGGGAGAGGGAGAGGGAGAGGGAGAGGGAGAGGGAGAGGGAGAGGGAGAGGGAGAGGGAGAGGGAGAGGGAGAGAGAGAGAGAGAGAGAGAGAGAGAGAGAGAGAGAGAGAGAGAGAGAGAGAGAGAGAGAGAGAGAGAGAGAGAGAGAGAGAGAGAGAGAGAGAGAGAGAGAGAGAGAGAGAGAGAGTCGTGACCGCTCATCGGAACTGCGATACTTGAGGTAACGTACCCGCCACAATATGCTAGAAATGGCCAGTGGTACACTGGTGGCAATGCTTGTGCTAGGACCAAGCTTAGCGGTCAGGTAAGACGACTTCTCGACGAAAAACGGAATCAGCTGTTTGTGATGTGCGGTAGGCGATGCAGTTTGTTCTTCGCCACTGATGCCTTGGTTTTGTGAACAGCTGTTTTCACGGGTCGGCAGACGAGACGGGAAAGTGTTGCACAATAGGCGAGCGCGTGACATTTCGCACGGATGTTTGGAGAGCTGCCCGGGGTGATGTGAGCGTCCGGGTGGGATTGCGTGGAAGTGTGCGATGTTTGTTGGACCAAAAAGGCGGTTTTTTGAATAGAGGGCTAGGGGCAGAAGAATATCGAGGTTTTCTGGGAATGGAAACGCGGAACAGGCTGAGAGGCATGGCGGTCAACACCAGCAATGGTAATTGGCGGGACAATACACTTGTACGAAATACAAAACTAGTTGACTGCAAACTTTAAAAGTTTTGCATTTTATTCAAAACTATATATCACGAGTAGGTGTTGACCTTAACTACAAACAGTCAGTCACGCCCGATCTATTAAAGGGATTAGCCCAGGGTTTTATAATTCTCACGACCATTAGGCACGACCCGATTTGATCGGTAACAGCAGTTTTTTCGGAGTCCTAAATAGCTCGGAATCAGCCCCTTGAACGGAAAAAAATCCTTGGTTTCCATGCTCACCACAATAAAACAATACTTGTAATGTGCCTTGCTCTTTCCAAGGCGTGTGTGTGTGTGTGGGTGTGGGTGTGGGTGTGGGTGTGGGTGTGGGTGTGGGTGTGGGTGTGTGTGTGGGTGTGGGTGTGTGTGTGTGTGTGTGTGTTTTGTAGCGTTTGCAATGTACCGAAAATGTTTGAGTAAGAACTGCTTAATGCTTATAATACTAGCGTATATATATATATATATATATATATATATATATATGTATATATATATAGTTATATATGCATATCTATATATACCAAAGCAGTTTAACATAACGGTTTGTGTAATCCTTGCAATTTTCCTAGCTTTTTAAGGTGTGTGTTTTGTGCCTTTTGAAATTTGCCCAATTGTCAAAATGCTTGAGTAATGTAGTAAATGTACAGTCGGTAACGGTTTAAGACAATCCTCAACAGGTTCTGCCGTCGTCATGACGACGGTAGTCTCGACAACGCCGTCGACGAAGGCAGCCGAGGTGCTGCTGAGGATTAAAAAAAAGCACGCAGACTTGCGATCCGTTGTTGTTTTCGTCCCGGTGCGTCATCCTCTATGCGCACATGGCATCACTCGCGAGCTTCACTCAGAGGTGACACTTGAGGAGCCACTCGGCCGCCTCCGCGGTTCTCAGCACGCGGGGCATCTTGAACTGGGTGGGACTGGCGGTCGTGGTTGCCAGCAAGTGGTCCCGGAAGCGGCGGAACGCGCCCGCCGGCAGCTGACGGACGACAACCGCGCACACGCGCTCCCTCCACCGACTGTCGTCGTAGATCACGTGCCGCCGTCGCAGCGTCTCGTCCACCTGCGGAAATGCGTGAGATGTTTTTTCTACTAGCAGACGGACAAAGCTGATCGCGGTACCAATCCTCAATCCCGCATTTAAAGAATCCAGTTCTGTTCAAACAATCGGTGAACATTCGGTAGCGTGGTTTGAACGTCCTTCAACGGCCTGCTCAGCTCCGCTGGCTGCGTGGTCTCACCAGTTTGGTCTGTTCGTCAGACAGCAGCGGTCCGTCCAGCTCCACAAACAGATGGAAGTGGGGAGCCAGCTGATGCTCGGAGAGAGGCAGCAGCTGACTGGGAGCGACCGCATAGTCCACGAGGTGCACGTCCGCTGGCCAGAGGGCAAGTGCATCCTCCAGGGCCTCGAAGAACACCTTCTCTGATACCATCTCGTCGCCCGCGTTCAGTATGTACCCAGCGCTGCAGATGAAATGAGGGTGGCAGCGTGTGACCTTGAAAAGTTGGCAGCGGACCATATTGTTTTCTACGATTAGGAATCCAACTATAAAGGAAAAACCAACCCATTTTGCTACCTTAATTATAACCTAAAAAGCGGTTTAAGGGAAAGGGCTTTTACTTCATACAAAAGCTGCCCCTTGGAATAATATGCTTTGTCGAAACCTGTCAGCTGATGCCGCACACCACTCACCGGTATAATATTTCCACCTGTGGTGTCCGGTTGAAGTACCCTGCAAAGCGGACAACGTCTCCGAGTCTGTACCGACACAGGCCACCCCTGGTGGTGACGATGAGCTCGTACTCGCCGCCTTCCTGCAGCTGGTCGGCCAGCAGCGGCTCCTGCCGACCGATCTCCGCCAATTCCTGGATCCGGTCGCCTACCACCGGCAGGAACTCGAAGAAGGCCGCTTTAGGTAGAAGGGTGTAGACAGGTCGCTCTGGGCGCCGGAAGTCTGTGATGGCGGCCACTAGGCCGAACTCTGAGCAGCCGTACACCTGTGCGATCACCGGCACGTTGCCAGCATACAGCGCCATCTCACGATGGTACGCTGCGTTCGTCAGCCCGGCGAACGCGCCCATGACGAACCGCAGCTCCGGCCAGAGGCGCGGCAGAAGGCCGGTCGGTCCCCCTGCGAACGCACGCTGCACTTCGTCAGCGCGCGCAGGCAGCGGCTTCAGCTGGGTCTCGAGCTGCGCACGTACGGCGGCAGGAATGGCGAGATCGTCCTTCAGCCGACCACGGCGGAGGTCGGCCACCAGGTCCGCCTGCTGCTCATGCATTCGCTTGGTCAGGCTCAGCAC
Organism: Pollicipes pollicipes; assembly: GCF_011947565.3. Taxonomy (NCBI): domain Eukaryota; kingdom Metazoa; phylum Arthropoda; class Thecostraca; order Pollicipedomorpha; family Pollicipedidae; genus Pollicipes; species Pollicipes pollicipes. The sequence goes on from NW_023596746.1 coordinate 489,434, forward strand.
GCTGTAGAGGAAGATTGAGTTGATACATCTGAGGCCTCGGTCGCGAAGCCCAAACAGCGCGTGCACGTAGAGCAAATCGGGCTCGCCCACGATACCAAGAGCAACCACCGGGGTGCTCAGGCGATCGATAGGGCCGACCGCCTTGACCAGGAGGGCGGTGATGCTCCCTATTCGGTGGCCGGACACCGCGAGGGGATCCTGTAGCGGCGGCTCCGCCACCTTCACGAGCATCTCCCGCTGCAGGCTCCACGGTGCCACATCGTGCCAGAGCGCCAGGTGCGTCGGGCTGAACATCCAGGCCCGAACAAAGCGCTCTGCCTCCGCCGTCGTTAGAGGAAACAGCTTGTTGACACCCGTCGTGCCGGACGTTATCGTGAACATCTCTATACTCTCGCCGTCGCCCACCAGCGCCGAGGTCTCGCCGTCGGCCGCGCGGTCGATATAGGTCTTCACGTCATCGTATTCGGTGACCGGCCGCGAGCGGCGGAAGGACTCCACGTCGAGCGAGGAGGCGAGCTGGTGCTCGCGGCCGTAAGCGGTGTTCTGGTGGCCGCGGACGATGCTGATCAGCAGTGTTGCCTGAACCTGCAGCGCACGCACAGGATATGATTACAAACGTTGTCGGCGCAAAACTGGTCTGCCGTTGCTATGACAGTTACGGATTTGTTATGCTTTAGATACAGAAGGGTAGTACGGGAACTTTGATCTTGGCATGCCTTTTAACAGCTTATGGACGAAATACTTCGGTTTTCTCACGTATAGGTTTGAAAGAACGGTGTTTACTTACGTCATTAACAGTTCAATATACTGTTTTCCTGGTAATGGGATAATGATTGAAAACGATGATGTGGAGTCACCGTTCTGCTCCAACTGCGGTGGAAGATAAAAGATGAAGTGGGAATGTGGAATTCGTAGACAGTGATGCCTGACCGAAGTTGGGCACTTAAACCCGATGCTATTCAATGTCAGACAGTTTTTCTTCCTTCTTACAGTAGGTGCTATTATAGTGTTCCTTCTTACAGTAGGTGCTCTGGGCTGTTGTAGTGCGTCGTGCCACTATAATCAACCTTCGCCGTTAGTGGCGTGGTGTTAGGAGACCAGACGCGTGGCGATTGTGGTGCAGTTTAGACAGTTGCATCCAGGCACCAACACGTAAGCGTGTAGAAGAACAAGGTGAATGGTTCCTCTCCAAGGCGAGCAAGGGATACACTGATAACAAAATTCCAGCGTAATGACATTCATTTGGAATCTTTCGTCCTTTTCCTTCTATGGCTTTCCTCCTTTCCTCCTCTTCCTCCATCATGCTTTCCGCAAGACACCGTCATTTCTCCATCTCACGGACGACGACGCCATCACGTATCCGGCTGTGTAGAACGGCATTGATCTACTACTGTCGATCCAAACGTTGGGTATTCGGGTTTATTGGGTGATTTGGGTTTCCAAAACTCGATCGGTTTTGGACGTCTTTGTCTGCGCCTACAGGTGCCCAAAACCATCGCAATATGGTTACAGGTGCCACTGTGCTCGAGTTTTGTGACCCTTTTCCTTTGCTTCACTGCAACAGGGTGCTTCAGCACAACGAGAGGCAACCAATACTCCCATCTGCCAAGCTGGATTGATAATCACCGCAGCGTGGCTCAATTTTATTGCAATTTGACCATCCATATTGTCTTGTAACAGCTATAATCTGATTAGCCTGGCCCAACATCATTACGTTCGATGACACAAAGTGTCTGGCCGTACAACGCATAGAAATAAAACACATGGACATCGTATAAGGTCAGTTTGTCGTTCAGTTCGCATGTTTTTCTGTAGTTATGGTCCCCCAAGCAAGCTTAGTTACTAAATGACCCACACCCTGCATGCTGCCATGACTCACCTTTTCGAAGTTCCGAGTGTCCGCCAGAAACTGACGGTACGCCCAGTGTATTTGCAGTGAGCGGATGACCTTGAGCGCATAGAGCCTGAGGGCCTGCGGCCAGGTCAGATCGGCGGAGCAGCCGCGCCGCATGACATCGGCGACAGCAGCCAGCAGCACCAGCAGCGGGGCTGCCGAAAGGGAACGGGCTCGACGTTGTTTGGTTGTCTATCGACACAGCACCGCTCCGCCGTATGTCAGCTGCGGCCTGCGAGCTGTGTCATCGAGCATATTCAAAGCCTGCCCTGTAATCGAAATGCTCTGTGTGTGTGTGCGTGCGTGCGTGCGTGCGTGCGTGCGTGCGTGCGTGTGTGTGTTGTAGGGGAGGGGAGGTTCTGTGGTCAGTGCTTGCGCTGCGTAGCTACCCGGCTTCCCCTGGTGTTGTGCGCCGCCGGCTGCCACTATTACGCCTCCTCACAAGGACAAATTTATCATGAGAAGCCCATTGGTCAGCGTACGAGCCAGATGATGGTAAGCGCACGACTCGGCACGCACGGATTCCGGTACACCCGACATCAAGACACGTGTGAGTCACATGGCTAGAATGGAGTGGGTGACTGGCGTATTTGCGGGGTGGTGGGTTTGGTCAGGCACCAAGAACGGCTCTTCCCTGCGTATGGTTATCCGCAATTAACCACGGGTTCCCACCTCCACAGATGGTTGGTGGTAGCATTTGAGCGAAGCTAAAACGACATCGCATCAAGTGAAAAATTAAACGTGCTGAACTCCCTGGTACGCCAAAATTGCTAGGGGGCACGCGCAATCGGAAAATTGCACTGATCAGGACCCGCTACAAATCGACCCTGGGAGCCCCCCCCCCGCCGTGCTTAACTAATTCACACAGAACTTATGCATTCGGCGCTCCACCATTTTCACTTCAAGCACACGCAACCGCTGTCGCCCACGTCACCCGACTCACTTGCCACGCACACGGGTAGCACCCTGTGCATTTCCCTCGTCCACGATGGGGCGGCTCGTCTCTACATCGGCCACGCCCAGCGATCACAGCTTCCCACGGCTGCCCACACGCCCTAGACAGCACCCCGTCCAGTCCGCCTCCAGCGCTTCTCCAATTGTCGCCTATCGCCTGCCGAAGTGAGCGTTGCAAACAACCGCCCCATGGCGCGACCCTCAGAGGCCTGGAGGTAGACGGTGCACCTGATAGGACGGTTGGGCCCGTCGGCAGACAGCGAGCGTGCGGTGTGGCCTGTTTATGCCCCACAGTCTCCACGGCCGGTGCACTCTGGACACTCGTACTGACCGGCCTGACCGGCCTATTCGACGACTTGATGCCTTTTTGCCCTCTCTATGGGCTTCTCGGGATCTCTATTCGTACTTGAATATTTATCCTACTTGAAAATCCTGCCATCTAGGGCTTGTGAGATCTAGTGTACACCCGTCAGAAGAGAACAATCACCTGAGCCACGTAGGATCCCTGTCCACTGGTGGTGGGGGGACTGTGTGGCGGCAATTTTTAAGCGACAGCGGACGTTAAATGTTTTTTAGTGATCTGCAGCGACAGTTTGGTCACTTTTTAAAAAGGCAAGATAATTGGCCAACGCATCACACGCGGGGCCAAACGTGCCTAATGGACGGAACATCTGAATGACTTAAGTCGTCACACCCCACCCAGTGGTTGTGTGTGGCAGCGAGCTAGCTGCATCTCGGGTCGGCGCGTTGCTGTTGCAATTCCGGTGCTGAACACCCAGGAAGTATCCAACAAAATAGGCCTGGGTTTTGCAGTGAAGTGCCGACATGGAACAGACAGGGAACAGACCGAATCGACGCCACTCAATTTCAGCATTCCTGACTCAGAATTAATGAGCACAACTGACCATCCCCTGTCATGGAGCTCCGCATTGCGCTTAAGGAGGCAGGGGGTGTGTTTGTTGGTCCAGATAGCTTCACAATGACGTGCCAAATTGCCTAAAATGAAGTCGCTAGATGCGCTCCTTGGACTCTTCAACTACATATGGTTGCATAATGACTTCCCAGAGTCTTGGCGGGAGGTCATCATATTCACGATACAAAAGCCCGGAAAAATGGTTCCGACCTATTGCACTGTCGCTCAGTTTCGCTGACTTCAGCGCTATGAGAAATGGAAAGGATGGTGCATGATCATCTCGTATGATACCTTGAAGCTTACAGCTGTCTGTCTAATGTATAATGTGGATTTAGAGAGAACCAATATGCTGTTGACCATTTATCGATCTTAGAGACAAGTACACGACATGCTTTTGAACAAAGACGTCACGCGATAGTCATCTTCTTTGACCTTTAGCGGGCTTATGATATTAACTGACGCCATGGCACTCCTAACAAGGAACACAAGTGTGGAATTCGAGAATTCATGACATTCTTTATTGAAAACTTTTTACATCGCTGGCATTTCGTGTTTCGAGTGGATCACGCGCTGTCTGACCGTTACTGCCACCTAGACCGTTAGTCGCGACTGCAGAGACCCGGAGTTGCCATTTTGTGCTGCCACTTTTTGAGCATGTCATGAGACCTGTTTTCTGGGTCTTACATTTGGCCGTCGGCTCACATTTCAGCAATACCTAAAGGTGTTGAAGGCTGTGTGTCTGAGGCGTACGAACCTCTCGAAAATGATGCATCGTATGACCTTCAGAGCGATAGGTGTACGGTGGTGAACCTGTAAAGAGTATTAATTTGATTGATGATCGACTACGCATCGATTCTCTCTACGGCAGTGCCTCTACCTACTCGAAGCGGTCGTGAGACTGTCAAACAAACAAACGAGCCGACAGTTTTTAGTAAAAAAGATGGGAACCGTGCCTTCAAGCCGCGCTACCTATCAAACATTTATCTGCATAAGAGCGGGGCTGTGGTCGCTTGGTTCCTTCTCAATGCCGAGTATAGCCGAGCCGCATTGCTCGGGGGCGTTCCTCGCTCATCACTCTTCGCGGCCGTTGCTGCGCGGCTCGTCTCCCGTTAAAGGGGCAGCCGAATGCGAATCCACAAAGTTATCCTAACGCGAACTACTGAAAAGCAGATTTAAACCAACTCCATGGTCCGTTGTTGTGGGAGTATGCCATGCACGTAGCATGGGCGACGAAAATTATACCAGTTCTGCATTTCATATAAATTTACCACGAGCCCCTGAAGTGCACAAGCATTGTGGAAGATCCACTACAATCCATCCACTACAATCCATGCAGGGGCGACGTCTTCGGTCCGTGTTGGGGAGTAGCGCCCCTCTGGTCTAGCTCCGGTAGCGAGTGGGCAGCGCAAGCTGTTCATTTTATTGCCGAGCATCCTTGTCTGCACGCGATCTCCTGCTTGTTTCCCCCCCCCCCTCCCCCGCTCCTTCTCTATTACCTGCATTCCGGCATCCCATCCCCTCACCACTCCTCATCCCCGTTTTATCGGGGTTGCCGTGCCCGCTCGCCAGCGAACACGGATTGATCGAGTTCTGGTGGCTGAGGAGCGCGTCGTGTGGGTTGGCCACGGCGCGCCCCATCACTTTACTTCGGCAAGAATATACGGGGGCACGGAAGGGGGGGCGTGGAGTTCCATACGTTCCATAAAACCCATTCACCTTGGAGCTTGACACAGGCTATCTCGTGAGAGCTGTATTGACTGCGAATATCAGAAAACCTTGGTGTTCTGGCATTTCCGGCCAGTTTCACCCTCCATTTGACCATCAAGACTTGTAGGGATTTTGCAGAAAACCTGGCTTGCACTTTTATTTGTTTTCTACCGCAGTTTAACAGCGGCCAACTTGTTATAGCAGTTAAGTTTATACAATCTGTGGGCTACGAGGTTAAGAGTTCCCCGTCATTCTACCTTGGAAACGACGTTGGCTGTCAAAGATCCTTGACGTTCACCCTGGAGCTCATCAGCCGTCGTGTTAACAGTCAAGGTTCTGATTTAGTTCTGTACTAAGTGCTTCGTGATGCCGTTTTAGCAACGAATACCGATCGGTTTTGTCCTTGCACCCATGTCCTACAGTTTGCACTTGCCTTCTTTTATAGCTTGAAATATCTTCTAAGGTCAAATGTTGTTTCGATACAAACTTGGCCCATCTTACCACTTGACACGGGATATCTGGCAACAAGGCTTCTTCTCCAACTTTTATTACTTAACTGTTCTGGTGTTTCCGTTGTTTGACGGTGAATTTCACCTTGAAGGTCACCAACGGTTGAAGGTAAAATTTTGCTCACTCTTAAGTTCGAAAATAGCCGCATTTTGTTTCGGTGTCCGGAAAAAGAGCATAATGGAGAAAGTCAGACGACAAAAATTAGACACATATAAAAGTCAACAGAAACCATGGTCGAATTGGGGAAAGTTCGAAGGCCAAAGGGCCAAAAGGGATAAACGTAGACAATGATAAAAGAAGCATAGAAAGAGGTGCCGAATGACACAAATTAACAAGAATGTAAATGGGCATTAAGCGATGATGAAAGTTGAATCACAACGACAAAAAAGCTGAAAGAGATTGTAGCCGACAGGGATGACAAGTTGGAAACACCTCACCGGTGGGAACAAAACACCAGTGAAAACCAGTAACCAGACCCTGGCGTTTGTCAAACAACTGATAAGAGACAGGGAAACAAAGTCAGGTGTTTGTGGAAAGCCAATGGGAACCAGGATCTCGGCTCTAGTACTTGTGAAGAAACCGGTGGAGACCGGGAACCTGTAGATTTATTTGTGAAGAGCCAGTGAGTACCATGAACCAGGGAGCTGTGTTTGTATACAACCAGTGTGATGCAGGGACAAGGGAGTGGGGTTTATGAAAAACGCTTCGTTTTCAGAATGGGGGAGTGGTAAGCACGGACCGACATTGGGAACTAGGTCCGTGTCTACATCAGGGCTACCAAAAAAGCGGGATTTATTGTGGGCCTTGCCGCTGTGCGCCGCATCCTACCATGAGCGTCTGCAGTGCTAGCGACTGTCCCAGAAAATGACCAAAGGGAATTTGCACATGCATAAATAGTGGCTGGCACGATACCCACAGCACACCGACCACCTGAGAGCCTTAGGCCACGTTCCGCATGGTTCTGGTTATAAAGGTTCGAACGCTGGCCTCCTGCCATAAGTATTTGCCGGGCAAGCGAAAGCTGGCCCAAATTAGAGACCCTACTGGTGCGAGATAGTGAAACCCACTGAATCGACGGACGCATCCGAGTGCAGCCGGCAATATCCCCTTCCATGGCAGACGTCAAATCATTAACTCTCTCGTCTGAAATCCTCTAGTTGATGAAATTATTCCGAATGGCTTGCATAGGTGGCCTTTGGATCCGGGTAGTTACTAACCACGGCGTGTTCCGCATGCCCTGAGCTCACCTCCCATGGTTCAACGGATACATTTACCTCCGCTCTTTCACGAGGCAAAACTGAAGGCATTTTCAATGTAGCACAATACTGCGGCACGGCATCCCAGCGAATGGGCTCGACTACCAGCTTGTTTAGTTTTATCTATTCAATGTTTATTCGTGCCGAAGTACTGTATATTGATCTTTTTCGTTCTGACATTTTCAGCATTGCACTTAACCAATTCCCTATTTGTCCTTTTAATTGTTTCCCAATATTTTAACAGTGTCAACTTTTCCCTTTCAATGTTGCTCCGATTCAACTTTTATACCTTTCGACTTTATTATGCATGAACTGAGGTAATTTGACGTTTCTCTCGCACGACTTTAATCCCTGTTGGCTGTTATCCCATTCCACTTTTTGCCCTTTGGATGACCCGATTATATTTTTATTCCAGTCAACTGCTATCCCTTTTTACTTTTGTCTTTTGACTGCTTTCCAATTTGACATATAACGCTGTCATTTTTTGTTGATTTTGACTAATTTTTTCGACTCATTTAGCTAGCTTTTTTTCGTTTGACTTTTTCCATTCGGTTTTCTTTCACTTGAGCTTTTGTATGAAACTCTTTGATGGTTTCGTGTATTTGTCACGGTAACTTTGGACATTTGACATCCTCGCTCGTTTTTCTGCAGTTTGACCATCCATGTCAATTTTTTTCGGGATGGAGACCTCTCGCACGTTATATTTTGACTTGATGTATTTTTGGATCGCTTGTGCGCAATGGTTTGGAAAATTGTGGGTGATTGAGGATCTTGGGTTCTTTGATGTAAAATATAACCCTGAAGGGTAGCCACTGTCGCAAAACAGAACAAAAAGTCGAGACTAATTCAGCGAGGAAAACATCTGGACAAAAGTTCGGGTGGAAATGATGGAACTGATTTTCTGCAAACACAGCTACTCACCACACCACTCACAGTTACTACCCATTCCATGACTACACTTGTATCAGGCAGTTCGATTTCCTTGCGCCACATTCTCCCCAAATTAGGGACAAGTCCTCCCCCCCCCCCACGCCTCCTAGCGTACTCGCAAACTGAAGAGCTACTACGTGAAATTCGGGGTTCTTTTGCCGTGCGATGTATTCAATCCACCACCGCTTTTTCTTACAGCTGGTGGGCTGACTAGAAAATATTGACCGGAGCATCAGCCGGTGCCTGACGTCATAACCCACGTGAATTTATCATCAGGTGACTGACGTAGGCAGAACACATGACCATACTGGTGCTGACAAACGTGCTGCCCATAGATCGAACGTAGTCTATACAGGTTGCAGTGAAAAAACACATTAATGCCGTACTTTCCACGTGAAATTTTTCAACACTCATCTTTCAAATGCTTTCAAACCGAATTACACCTTCAAAAAGCTGGGGCTGGCCCTGGCGATGGAGCTCACTCAACTTTGCGCTTCCTTTTATCAGTATGTACTTTTCTTTATTTAGTGCTGTGGGGATGACCATTTACGCAGCTTTCTTCGCGTTTATATTATTTTTCGCAGTCCTCTTAGCTCTCATGTTGTCCTAGACGTAGTACACATTCTGCCTTTACAGTCTAGTCGCATTGCGCACAACTGTTGGTCTGGAATTAGCCCCTTTTTTCCCAATGCACGTACCATAGTTTCAGTTTGCATACCGGTCAACGTGACTCCTACCATCTCAACAAAATCAAAATCAAATCAGTTGATTAAAATCCATCTCGACAACACCATCTCACAAAAACTCACCGGCGGCGAGCGTCGCTGAGACGGACCAGACGCTCCCCATCTCGCGGCCAGATTGTGTGAGCGCCTTCTGCACCAGAGACAGGTGCAAAGCTGGTGCCGGGATCCGGAGAATGGCCTTATTTATATCTCCCGCGGCAACATTTGCGGTGGGCAGTTCCCTATCTGTTTGTGAAACCGCATTGTCCCTTTTGACTGGTGTTGGTTTGGAGAACATCGGATGAACGATTGCTAAGTTTAGAGGCTGTTCCACGAACAGCAGCTAAGTACAGTTGCCCTTCAATGTCTGCGGTGACTTTCAAGCGGCTGCAGCGACCACAGAGCAGTGGTGCATTTCGTGACGTCATGGCATATCTGTGGCATCGCACCATTGCATGATGCCAGATAAAATGCTCGATACTGACTGGCGTGACCGCAGTGACTGCAGCAAGCGCAGGCCCCACTGGAGTCTGCTGCCGTTCGCTGGGGCGACTATGCCCTGCATGCGCATGAAGCCTTTGCGAGAGCTGAACACCGCTGACAAGGCCGTGCAATCAGGGGTGGATCCCGGATTTCGTGACGGGAGAGACCGCACTTTACTGAGGTGTCCCACTCCCTCATGAAAAGTGACCAAGCGTCGACCGCTTCATTTAGATGCATTCCACTTTTCGGCCACTTCATTTTGTGATCGGGAAGCTATCTTCCTCTGCGGATGTTGCCCTGCACGCTGTCGTCACCGTCACTGGGCCTTTACAGCACACTTAGTTGCTGAGAGCTGTATGGCGTCGCCTGTCTCCGTTTTCCAAGACGCGAAACTTAACCTTCACACCACTGGTATCCCCTCCACGACGGAAATGTCTATGATGTCTATAGGCAAGCTATGTAGATATGCAGGTCGCTCGCTTTTAGTTTTCCTACAGCGACTGTTGGATTCTGCCATTCTGAGCGAATTTGTCATAGAAGATATGGGATTTGATGTTTTGCTCATAAAAACATCGCTACCAGGCACAATATGTCTCAAATGACTAGCCATCGTTAATAGGAGCACGCTAACTTTTTTTGCTTTTCACGTATTGTTAGGTCAGAGGCGTTCGATTGTATTGCTAATGCCAGTTTTCTCAAAACTATTCTGAAAAGCGCAGAATTGCTTTTTGATATGGGCGCTCCGACGGGAGAAATCTCTCTGGACTTTCTGCTCATATGGTGTCGAAACCCTCCTCTTCATACTATATCAAAAAATCCCGCGCCAGAACCTGTCGAACCTGTCTGTCGGCCCTGTCTCTATTTCGAACCGCGCCCATAATGGCAGCAGCGGTTGAGGGGACCTGTGCCCCTCAGGATGGACTCAAGCCTCTCCAGCTGTGGTGACACCGCAAGCCGGATCGTGCGTTCCCTATAAAAGTGTTTCGCCTCTATGCCAAGCCATCGGCAGTGGTACTTGTCCTCCCAAACATGTCATCGTCTAGCAGCATCGTCCCAGTGCTCAGCTCCACGCGGCATCACCTGCTCGAAAGCCAATCCACCAACCGCACTGGACCACGACGGAACCTGCTAATATGACACGGTTTGCTTGTGCTAATATGCTTGTGCCGTGTGGGGTTGGGTTAAACCATCAAGTGATTATTTGCCATCGGGTCAAGAAATAAAGCCGTGCAAAAATAAATATGAGCTCGCAGCTCGCTCCGGTGGCCCTGGGTGACATGGCCCATAAGCATTTGTCACGTGTGTGCTTGCAAGTGCAGTTGAACAAATTTTGGTGTTCAATCGACCTGCAATGCGATAACATGATAAGTAAAATATATCCATGCCAAAGAGACAAGAAGTCGTGTAGCCGCCTCAACTGGGGGCTGAGTTGCTGTCTTCCTTATTGTTTACCAATCAGCAAACTTAATGTATTCTTATACCATCCGTTTGCTTCTTAGCATATCTAAGTCTGGATTGGAGTGGAAGCGGACATGGACATACAGGTTCGGGCAGCGTCTTCGAAAGAAGGTTTGATGAACTATGCATTCTTTACGTTGATAAACTGCCTGTGATATACCCGAAAGCTGGGTAGGTAGAGAGAGAGAGAGAGAGAGAGAGAGAGAGAGAGAGAGAGAGAGAGGAGAGAGAGAGAGAGAGAGAGAGAGAGAGAGAGAGAGAGAGAGAGAGAGAGAGAGAGAGAGAGAGAGAGAGAGATTATATATATATATATATATATATATATATATATATATATATATATATATATGTATATATAGTTACATATAGTTATATATTCATATCTATATATACCAAAGCAACTTAACATAACTGTATGTGTAGTCCTTGCAATTTTCCGAGCTTTTTTAAGGTGTGTGTTTTGTGGCTTTTGAAATTTGCCCAATTCTCAAAATGCTTGAGTAATGTAGTAACTGTACAGTCGGTAACAGTTTACGACAATCCTCAACAGGTTCTGCCGTTGTCATGACGACGGTAGTCGCGACAACGCCGTCGACGAAGGCAGTCGAGGTGCTGCTGAGGATTAAAAAAAAAAAACACCCAGAATTGCGATCCGTTGTTGTTTTCGTCCCGGTACGTCATCCTCTATGCGCACATGACATCACTCGCGAGCTTCACTCAGAGGTGACACTTGAGGAGCCACTCGGCCGCCTCCGCGGTTCTCAGCACGCGGGGCATCTTGAACTGGGTGGGACTGGCGGTCGTGGTTGCCAGTAAGTGGTCCCGGAAGCGGCGGAACGCGCCCGCCGGCAGCTGGCGGACGACGACCGGACATACGCGCTCTCTCCACCGACTGTCGTCGTAAAACACGTGCCGCCGTCGCAGCGTCTCGTCCACCTGCGGAAATGCGTGAGATGTTTTTCTTCTAGCAGACTGACAAAGTCGAAGGCGGTACCAATCGTCAACCACGCATTTTAGGGATCCAGTGATGATCAAACAATTGGTGAGCATTCGGTGGCATGGCTAAAACGTCCTTCAACGGCCTGCTCAGCTCCGCTGGCTGCGTGGTCTCACCAGTTTGGTCTGTTCGTCAGACAGCAGCGGTCCGTCCAGCTCTACAAACAGATGGAAGTGGGGAGCCAGCTGATGCTCGGAGAGCGGCAGCAGCTGACTGGGAGCGACCGTATAGTCCACGAGGTGCACGTCCGCTGGCCAGAGGGCAAGCGCATCTGCCAGCGCCTCGAAGAACACCTTCTCCGATACCATCTCGTCGCTTGCGTTCAGTATGAACCCAGCGCTGCAGACAAAATAAGGGTGGCAGCGTGTGACCTTGAAAAGTTGACAGTGGATCATATTGTTTTCTACCAGTAGGGATCCAACTATAAAGGAAAAACCGACCTATTTTCGTACCTTAATTATAACGTAAAAGTGGTTTAATGGAAACAGTTTTTGCTTCATACAAAAGCTGTACCTTGGAATAATATGCTTTATCGAAACCTGCCAGCTGGTGCTTTAAACATGCGATTGAAGACGGATCCCACGAGCCTCTCGCAAAAATGCACGCACGCACCCACGCACACCACTTACCGATATAATATTTCCACCTGTGGTGTGCGGTTGAAGTACCCGACAAAGCGGACGACGTCTCCGAGTCTGTAGCGACACAGGCCACCCCTGGTGGTGACGATGAGCTCGTACTCGCCGCCTTCCTGCAGCTGGTCGGCCAGCAGCGGCTCCTGCCGACCGATCTCCGCCAGTTCCTGGATCCGGTCGTCCACCACCGGCAGGAACTCGAAGAAGGCCGCTTTAGGCATAAGGGTGTAGACGGGTCGCTCGGGGCGCCGGAAGTCTGTGATGGCGGCCACGAGGCCGACCTCTGTGCAGCCGTACACCTGCGCGATCACCGGCACGTTGCCAGCATACAGCGCCATCTCACGGTGATAAGCTGCGTTCGTCAGCCCGGCGAACGCGCCCATGACGAACCGCAGCTCCGGCCAGAGGCGCGGCAGAAGGCCGGTCGGTCCCCCTGCGAACGCACGCTGCACTTCGTCAGCGCGCGCAGGCAGCGGCTTCAGCTGGGTCTCGAGCTGCGCACGTACGGCGGCAGGAATGGCGAGATCGTCCTTCAGCCGACCACGGCGGAGGTCGGCCACCAGGTCAGCCTGCTGCTCATGCATTCGCTTCGTCAGGCTCAGTGCGCTGTAGAGGAAGATTGAGTTGATGCATCTGAGGTCTCGGTCGCGCAGCCCAAACAGCGCGTGCACGTACAGCGACTCGGGCTCGCCCTCGATACCAAGAGCGACTACCGGGGTGCTGAGGCGGTCGATAGGACCGACGGCCTTGGCCAGGAGGGCGCTCAAGCCCGCCTGTCTGTGGCCGGACGCCGTGATGGGATCCTGTGCCGGCGGCTCTGCCACCTTCACGAGCATCTCCCGCTGCAGGCTCCACGGTGCCACGTCGCGCCAGAGCGCCAGGTGCGTCGGACTGAACATCCAGCCGTGAACAGCGCGCTCCGCCTCCGCCGCCGTTAGAGGGAACCGCTTGTGGACGCCCGTCGTGCCGGACGTCATCGTGAACATCTCTATGCTCTCGCCGTCGCCCAGCAGCGCCGAGGTCTCGCCGTCAGCCACGCGGTCGATGTAGGTCTTCACGTCATCGTATTCGGTGACCGGCCGCGAGCGGCGGAAGGACTCCACGTCGAGCGAGGAGGCGAGCTGGTGCTCACGGCCGTAAGCGGTGTTCTGGTGACCGCGGACGATGCTGATCAGCAGTGTTGCCTGAACCTGCAGCGCATGCACAGGACATGATTACAAACGCTGTCGGAGCAAAACTGGTCTGCTGTTGCTGTGGCGGTTACAGATCTGCTATGTGTAGGTCCGGAAGGGGTAGTACGAGAACTATTCTTAGCATGCCTTTAAACAGCCTATGGACGGAATAATTCGGTTTTCTCACGTATAGGTTTAAATGAGCGGTGTTTATTTACGCTATTGCCCGTTCAACATACTGTTTTCCTGGTAATGGGATAGTGCTTGAAAACGATAATTCGGAGTCACCGTTCTGCTCCAACTGCGGTGCAAGATAAGAGATGATGTGGAAATGTGCAATTCGTGGACAGTGATGTGTGGTGGAAGCGGGACATTTAACCCCCATGCTTTTCAATATCAGACAGTTTTGCTTTTTCCTTACAATAGGTGCCCCTGTACCGTTATAGCGTGTGGCGCCACCATCATCTTCCTTTGCTGTTACTGACGTGGTGTTACGAGACCAGACGCGTGGCGATTGTGGTGCAGTTTAGACAGCCGCGTCCAGGCATCAACTTGTAAGCGTGTCAACGGACAAGGTGAATGATTCCTCACTAAGGCCAGCAAAGGGCACACTGATAACAAAATTACAGCGTAATGCCATTCATTTGGAACTTTTCTCCTTTCTCTTCTATGGTAGGTCATTGTGCCCCACACGGGGGCAAGAAAAAAGCGTTCCATGATGCTCGCCCCAAGACACCGTCATTACTCCATCTCACGGGCGACGTCATCACGTATCAGGCTGTGTAGAGCGGCATTGCTCTACCACTGTCGATCCAAACGTTGGGTATTGGGGATTACTGGGTGACTTGGGTTTCCAAAACTCCATCGGTTTTCGACGTCTTTGTCTGCGCATACACTTGCACAAAATCAACGCGATGTGGTTACGGGTGCCAGTGTGCTCGAGTTTTGTGACCCTTTTCCTTGACTTCACTGCAACAGGGTGTTTCAGTCCGACGAGAGGCAACCAACACTCCCAGCTGCCAAGCTGGATTGATAATCACCGCAGCGTGGCCCAATTTTATTGCATTTAACCCATCCATATTGTCTTGTAGCAGCTATAATTTCATTAGCCTGGTGCAACCCAGATACATGCGACGACACAAAGTGTCTGGACGTAAAACGCAGAGAAATAAAACGCATGAACATTGCATAAGGTCAGTTTGTCGTTCAGTTTGCATTTTTTTCTACAGTTATGGTCCCCAAAACAAGCTTAGATACTAAATGGCCCACACCCTGCATGCTGCTATGACCCACCTTTTCGAAGTTCCGAGTGTCCGTCAGAAACTGACAGTACGCCCAGTGTATTTGCAGTGAGCGGATGACCTTGAGCGCATAGAGCCTGAGGGCTTGCGGCCAGGTCAGATCGGCGGAGCAGCCGCGCCGCATGACATCGGCGACAGCAGCCAGCAGCACCAGCAGCGGGGCTGCCGAAAGGGAACGGGCTCAACGTTGTTTGGTTGTCTATCGACACAGCACCGCTCCGCCGTATGTCAGCTGCGGCCTGCGAGCTGTGTCATCGAGCATATTCAAAGCCTGCCCTGTAATCGAAATGCTCTGTGTGTGTGTGCGTGCGTGCGTGCGTGCGTGCGTGCGTGCGTGCGTGTGTGTGTTGTAGGGGAGGGGAGGTTCTGTGGTCAGTGCTTGCGCTGCGTAGCTACCCGGCTTCCGCTGGTGTTGTGCGCCACCGGCTGCCACTATTACGCCTCCTCACAAGGACAAATTTATCATGAGAAGCCCATTGGTCAGCTTACGAGCCAGATGATGGTAAGCGCACGACTCGGTACGCACGGATTCCGGTACACCCGACATCAACACACGTGTGAGTCACATGGCTAGAATGGAGTGGGTGACTGGCGTATTGGCGGGGTGGTGGGTTTGGTCAGGCACCAAGAACGGCTCTTCCCTGCGCATGGTTATCCGAACTGAACCACGGGATCCCACCTCCACCAGATGCCTAATGGTAGTATTTAAGCGAGGCTAAACGACACCACATGCTGAACAAACGTACTGAATTCCATGGCACGCCAAAATGGTAGGGATCCCACGCAACCGTCAAATTGCACTGGACAGGACCCGCTGTATATCGACCCTGCGAGCCCCCCCCCCCCCCCCCCGCTCCCCCTTCCACCGCGCTTAACTAATCCATACAGAACGCATGCATTGGGCGCCCCAACATATTCACTGTAAGCACACACAACCGCTTTCGCCCGCGTCACCCGACTCACTCTTGGCACGCACACGGGTAGCACCCTGTGCATTTCCCTCGTCCACGATGGGGCGGTCCGCCGCTACATCGGCCACGCCCACCGATCACAGCTTCATACTGCTTCCCACACGCCCTTGGCAGCACCCCGTCCAGTCCGCCTCCATCGCCCCTGCATTGTCGCCTATCGCCTGCCGAAGTGGGCGTTGCAAACAACCGCCCCATGGCGCGTCCCTCAGAGGCCTGGAGGTAGACAGTGCACCTGATAGGACGGTGGAACCCGTCGGCAGACAGCGAGCGTTCGGTGTGGCCTGTTTACGCACCACAGTCTCCACGGCCGGTGCACTCTGGACACTCGTACTGACCGGCCTGACCGGCCTATTCGACGACCTGATGCCTTTTTACCTTCTCTATGGGCTTCTCAGGATCTCTTTTTGTACTAGAATATCTATAATACTTGAAAATCCTGCCATCTAGGGCTTTTGAGATCTGTTGCTCACCCGTCAGAAGAGAACAATCACCTTTGCCGCGTAGGATCCCTGTCCACTGGTCGTCGGAGGACTGTGCGGCGGCAATTTTTAAGCGACAGCGGAAGTACAATGTTTTTGAGTGTTCTGCAACGACAATTTGGTCGCTCTTTAAAAAGGCCAAATAATTGACCAACGCATCACACGCGGGGCCAAACGTGCCTAATGGACGGAACATCTGAATGACTTAAGTCGCCACACCCCACCCAGTGGTCGTGTGTGGCAGCGAGCTAGCTGCATCTCCGGTCGGCGCGTTTCTGTTGCAATTCCGGTGCTGAACACCCAAGAAGTATCCAACAAAATAGACCTGGTTTTTGCAGTGAAGTGCGGACACGGAACAGACAGGGAACAAACTGAATCGACTAATCA
Organism: Pollicipes pollicipes; assembly: GCF_011947565.3. Classification (NCBI taxonomy): domain Eukaryota; kingdom Metazoa; phylum Arthropoda; class Thecostraca; order Pollicipedomorpha; family Pollicipedidae; genus Pollicipes; species Pollicipes pollicipes. The sequence goes on from NW_023596746.1 coordinate 506,206, forward strand.
ATTTTAGCATTCCTGACTCAAAAATTTATGATCACAACTGACCATTCGCTGTTATAGAGCTCCGCACTGCTCTTAAGAAGGCAAGGGGTGTGTTCCTTGGTCCAGATAAGTTCACGATCATGCGCCAAATTGCCTAAAAAGAAGTCTCTAGATGCGCTCCTTGGACTTTTCAACTACATGTGGTTGCATGAAGACTTCTCAGAGTGCTGGCGGGATTTCATCATAGGCCCGATACAAAATCCTGGAAAAAATGGTTTCGACCTACTGCATTGTCGCCCAGTTTCGCTGACTTCAGCGCTACGAAAAACAGAAAGGATGGTACATGATCATCTCGTATGATACCTTGAAGTTCACTGCTGTCTGTCTAAGGTGTAATGTGGATTTTGAGAGAACTGATATGCTGTTCGCCATTTATCGATCTTAGAGACAGGTACACGACATGGTTTTAAACAAAGACGTTACGCGATAGCCATGATCTTTGACTATGAGCGGGCTTATCATATCAACTGGCACGATGCCATTCCTAACAAGGAACACAAGTGTGGACTTCGAGATTTTATGACATTCTTTACTGTAAACTTTTCACATCGCTGGCATTGCCTTGTTCGAGTGAATGGCACGCTGTCTGACCGTTATGAAGAGTAGCATGGTGTTCCCCAAGGGAACACCATTCTTTGCGTAGCTCTGTGTGCGACGGTGATTGACGATAATGCCGATACTCTGCAACCCACCAATAGTCGGTCACTGTAGATGACTTTGCCATCTGGTGAACGGCATCGACGACGACGTCCGCAGAGAGACAGCTTTAGTTATGTTTCATTCGGATAACTGATTGAAGTCTAGGGGAATGTTCCAAATTTTACCGCCAAAGCCAAGTGCCTACACTTCTGTTCAACGAGTCGCGAGTGCAGAGACCCGAAATTGTGGCTTTGCACTGCCACTTTTTCGGCAGGTCAAGAGACCTGTTTTTTGGGTCTCACATTTGACCGTCGGTCCATATTTCTGCAATACCTGAAGGTGGTAAAGATTGTGTGAACCTCTCGAAAATTGTATATCGTATGACCTTTATAACGATAGGTGTACGCCGGTGAACCTGTGAGGAGTATTAATTTGATCGATGGTCGACTTCGCATCGATTCTCTCCACGGCAGTGCCCCTACCTACTCGAAGCGGTCGTGAGACTGTCAAACAAACAAACGAGCCGACAGCTTTCTAGTAAAAAAAAAAGAAGGAAACCGTGCGTTCGAGCCGCGGTACCTATCAAACATTTATCTACATAAGAGCGGGACTGTGGTCGTTTGGTTCCTTCTCAATCCTGACTATAGCCCAGCCGTACTGCTCGGGGGCGTTCCCCGCTCATCATTCTTCTCGGCCGTTGCTGCGCGGTTCGACCCCCGTTAAAGGGCCAGTCGGCTGCGCATCGTCAAAGTTATCCTAAAGCGAACTACTGAAAAGCAGATTTAAACCAACTCCAAGGTCCGTGGTGTGCGCATGACATGCGTGTAGCATAGGCGATGAATAGTATATCATTTCTGCATCTCAAATAAATTTACCGTGAGCCCTGGGGTGCACAGCATTGTGGAGGATCCACTACAATCCATCCACTACAATCTACGCAGGGGCAACGTCTTTGGACCGTGTTGGGGAGTAGCGCCCGTCTGGTCTAGCTCCGGTAGCGAGTGGGCAGCGCAAGCTGTTCATTTCAGTGCCAAGCAGCCTTGTCGGTACGTGATCTCCTACTTGTTGTCTCCCCCCCCCCCCCCACCCCTCGCTCCTTCTCCATTGTCTGCATTTTGGCATCCCATCCCCTCACTACTCCTCATCCCCGTTTTATCGGGGTTGCCGTGCCCGCTCGCCAGCGAACCCAGATTGATCGAATTCTGGTGGCTGAGGAGCGCGTCGTGCGGGTCAGCCACGGCGCGCCCCAGCACCTTACTTTGGCAAGAATATACGGGGGTACGGGGCGGGGGCGTAGAGCTCCATACGGGGCTAGCGGCTTGTCGCTCGCGCTGCGGCTGGGTGCTCCGTGCGGGTCTCCGCTTACGGCGCATGGCGGCGCGAAACGGCTTAATTAGTCAAGGGGCGGCAGTGCTGAACCACGGCCAGAACGGGGAGGGTTCTCCCCGGTTACATCTGGCCGTGTGGGAGGCATCATCGGCTCCGTGTAGCGCCGGGGTAACCCTGGCGTTGTCCATTTCCCGAGGCCATGTGTCCCCCAGTTTGGCTCCATGGTGCCTGGAGAGCCCTCTTACCGAAATAAAAACCATCTTGCATGGCTTCTTCTCACTCTGAAAACACTCCATCTCCGAAAAGAGGTCAGACCTCAATACCCCCAGAGTGCAGAGAAGATTTTGCTTTCCCCGCTCCACGGAACCTCATCTTTGGAAATGATGAGATTAGGCCGGACTTTCTGTCACTGTTTCAAAGACGAAGCGGTTGCGATACGTTCGGAAAAGTGTGACAACCAGCAGGATAGAAAGAAAAATATTTCAGTCTGTTAGTGATTTGAAGGCGAGCCAGGCCAGAGAAGCAAATGAATTTACGCATGGCGTTCGAAAAGCTAGAAAGCGTAAACTGAACCGTGCCAGTGTCAACGACACCACACAACACCAAACATTTGTCCAGAAATGTGTCAACTGTTTTGATCTCCGCGACCTCAACGCGGGCAAAAAAGTCGAGGAACTGTCGGAGTTTGGTGTGATCGCCGCTTGCAGTATCCTTGTCGAAACGAGAGGACATTTAATGACAAACCGACAGCGTCCTACTCACGTTCAGTCGCTCTGACTTGCCGTCCGAGATACGTGTAGAATACGCAAGGGAAGGTTTGCCTGCTTTGCCTAACGCCATGCAGTTCTATCGGTGCAGTGATCTGGCTACACCGAACATGACTATGGAACCACGCAGCGTGTGATAAATGTACATCCCTCGAGCACACGAGCAAAGTCTGCACCTCTTAAAAACCCGCTGCGTCATCTGCGCCAATGACCAGGTTCCTCATACGACGCACGACCGCGCGTCCCAGGCCAGCCTACGGGAAGGAAAAACAACATGAGCCAAGTTTTCATCGCATACAGCAAGTAGTATGCAGGGATAACTTAAAGCTCAAAAGGGGTTTGGGTGCAAAGCGTCGTAGGGGGCTACAATGGAAAACCATTCCTGCATTTGTCGACAAAGAGAAGATCACAGAACAGCCTATACCGACTTACGCCATGACCCTCCCTCTTGGTTCTGTAGCCCTTTACCTTCAAAGTGAATCTGAGCGGCGAATGACGGGAAGCGTCAGAACATGCTGGTAAAACCTGCTGGTCCGAATAAACAAAGCCGATATCAAAAGAGAGAAAAAATGTTTTCATATAATTGTACCGATAGCTCATCAGCAACGAATCTTTACCATCCTGCATCTTGTCAACCTACCCCTTTAGTTGACACTCAAAGTTTTCTGCCGTCACAATTAAAGCCATTTACCTTGGAGATTGACGCAGGCTATCTCGTGAGACCTGTATTGACTGCGAATATCAGAAAGGCTTGGCGTTCTGGCGCTTCCGGCTAGCCTCACCTTGCATTTGACCATCAAAATTTGTAGGGATTTTACAGAAAACCTGGCTTGCACTTTCGTTTGTTTTCTGCCGCAGTTTAACAGCGGCAAACTTGTTATAGCAGTTAAGTTGATACAATCTGTGGGCTACGAGGTTAAGAGCTCCCCGTCATTCTACCTTGGAAACGACGTTGGCCGTCAAAGATCCTTGACGTTCACCCTGGAGGTCATCAGCCGTCGCGTCAACAGTCAAGGTTCTGATTTAGTCCTGTATTAAGTGCTTTGTGGTATTGTTTTAGCAACGAATACGGATGTGTTTTGTCCTTGGAGCCATATCCTACAGTTTGCACCTTCGTCGTTTTGTAGCTTGAAATATCTTCTGAAATATCTAGATTTGGTTGTGAAGAGCCAGTGATTACCATCAGCCAGGGAGCTGTGTTTGCATAACACCAGTGTGATCCAGGAGCTAGTAGGGGGGGGGGGGGGGTATGAAAAAGCTTCGTTTTCGGAATGGGGAAGTGGTAAGCACGGACCAGCATTGGGAACTAGGTCCGTGTCTGTCTAGCATCAGGTCTACCGAAAAAGCGGGATTTGTTGTGGGCCTTGCCGCTGTGCCCCGCCTCCTACCATGAATGTCTGGGGTGCTAGATACTGTCCCAGAAAATGACCAAAGGGAATTTGTGCATGCATAAATAGTGGCTGGCACGATACCCACAGCACACCGGCCACTTGATACCCTTAGACCACGTTCCGCATGGTTCTGGTTATGAAGGTTCGAACGCTGGCCTCCTGCCAATAGGGTTTGCCGTGCGACCGAGAACGAGCCCAAATTAGAGAACCTACTAGTGCGAGATAGTGAAACCCATTGAATCGACGGGCGCATCCGAGTGCGGCCGGCAATATGCCCTTCCAAGGGGACGTCAAATTATTAACTCTCTCGTCTGAGATCCTCTAGTTGATCAAATTATTCCGAATAGCTTGCATATGTGGCATTTGGATCCGAGTAGTTACTAAGCACGGCCTGTTCCGCATACCCTGAACTCACCTCTCAAGGTTCATCGGATAATTTTACCACCGCCCTTTCCCATAGCAAAACTGTAGGCATTTTCATTGTCGCACAATACTGCGGAGCGGCCTCCCCGTGAATAGGTTCAAATACCAGCTTGTTTAATTGTATTATTGTTCAGAAAGTATTATTAAAACAAATTACATCAACGGGCTTGAGCATGCCCGGCCCCAACATCGAGAGCGAGGACAAGGATGGTCTGGGTTGTAACTTCCGCAAAACCGATAAGTCTCGGCCACTGCAAGTGCCACCAGGCCACACGGCGGGCGCCATGTTTATCTGTCGTTTTATCTGTCGTAAGTCGTGACTAATTCGGCGAGGAAAATATCTGGACAAAATTTCGGTGGAAATGGTGGAAGCGATTTTCTGGATACGCAACTACTCACCACGCCACTCACCGTTACTAACCTTTCCACGACTACACTTGTATCAGGCAGTTTAAATCCATTACGTCACATTCTCCCATGGGCGTAGGAACAGGAGGATGGGGCCAGGGGGGCCATAGCCCCCCCCCCCTTCAAGGTGGGGGCAACAATGTTAACTGCCCTCCCCCCCACACACTTTTTAGATTAAGGTTGCATTTGGCTTACTTTTGCACTGCATTAAGCATGCATGCCGATTTACCTAGTTCACCAGCCATCTTCCTTCAAATGCGTCATCTTTTTTGTTTGCTCATTGGCCATCACTTAGTGCCACAGCCGCAAGGCCGACGCCGCACGGCCTGGAGATATCTCTGAAGAACACAGAAAAACGTGGAACTGGAGTCTATGTGAAAGCTATCGGACTGCCTGCGGTGATCAGGAATGTTGTTGCGTCAATGAGGGTCCCTGTGCTGGTCCGGGGCCAACTGCGCGGATCAGAAGGCCTCCCGTGTCAGGGATCGGAACAATGTGGTATGATATGTCCCTCTAATGACCTCCGGATCGCCCAGGAGATCCCGCCCCGTGCCCCCAGAATGATAGCCGGAAGACACTTCGCGATGGGACGGAATGGCCCTCCAGACCTTGACCAGAAACGGTAATGTACACCTGGTTTTCTACTCAAGAGGCCCCTTGCCTGGAAGGGGATAAGGGGTCCCATTATTATTGAGTAGAGTGGGGCTCTCATTATTGTTGAAAAGCACGGGTCGAAATGAATTTTTTAAAAATGAGCAAGGTCATGCCATGTTTGCCTGAGAGCGTTCATTTCTTTCAGAATGTATTATTGAAACAACTTACACCAAAAGGCTTGAACATGCCCGCCCGCAACTTCGAGAGCAAGGACAGGGTTGGTGTGGGTTGCAACTTCCGTAAAACCAATAAGTTTCGGCCACTGCAATTGCCACCAGACGGCGGGCGCCATGTTAATCTGTCTTCCGGACAGATAAATAGCTGCAGAAGCGCGAAAAATAGAGATTTTACCGTCACACTTCCAGTAAAACCGCCAGATTCCGGCCCCACATCGCGGGGCTTCAGGGGTCAATCTGTTCTTTTCATCAATCTAAAAATTGCACGCGTGAAATATTCCCTAAGACTGCCTTGTACATACAAGATCTGATGTCATGAAGCGTCCAAGGATACTTTCTCAGAAGCATCGTCATTTTCGTCCACCCGTTAACCACAACTTAATATTACCTACTAGGCCGAAGCTGCGCGGTCTACGGAGACTACAACGCCTGGGGGTGAGGCTTATGTTTCCAAAATTTTCGAGTGCGCATGCTCAACATTACGCCACACAACTTGTATAACTAGTTGATTAAAGTGTTAAAAGGTTATCATTTCAGAAGCATCATTATTTTCGTCCACCGGTGGGCCACGGCTAAATGATAGCTACTGGGCTAACCCTCCGCGTACTATGGAGACTGCAGCGCCTGGTGTCGAGGTTTTTGTTGCTAAGATTTGCGAGCGAGCATGTTAAAACACACGTTGCATGAGTTGTATCACTAATCGATTCTGACTGAATGATGAATATTTTCAGACAAACATGGCCTGGCCATGTTAATACACATTGTTGACCACTGCATTAGCAATCAAATTTTCGTCTTCAAACTTGGATCAAACATATCGATCTACAATCTATCTTCGCGATGTCCTCAATGCCTGTAGAACCCAGATAAAAAATCTGGGCTTCAAAGGTTCTGAATTCTATAGGTTTAGAAAATCAGCTAACCATTGTAAATTAAGAGCGCCGGTGATTTCTTCCCTGCAGTTGTTCAGCGCATGATTTCTGCAGCTTATTGACCTCAAATGTAAACAGAATTGAACTCACGGTGGCTACTGGCTTCTGTTCTGGTTACAAGGTAAAAGTAACAATAAAACGAAGAAAACCGCGTCATTTGTTAACAAGTAAGCTACATCCCATATATATATATATATATATATATATATATATATATATATATATATATATATATATATATATATATATATATATATATATATATATATACATTTTTTTTTTTTTTTGGTGGGGGGGGGGTCACCTTAAGATGGGCTTTTGTCAACCCTGTGTTCCCTCCTGGCAAGGCTCTGGCTACGCCCCTGCCTACACACAAAGGCAGATCAAGTCGCGTACGTTGCATGATGGGCTATAAAGGGTCCGTTGGTGTCCGTTGCATGATGGGCTATGAAGTGGCCAAGCCATACCTAAGGCAGACAGCTTCCCGGAGGCTATTTTTTGCGATGGTGTGGTATAAGGGAATGTGCTTCGGGAAAGATACTGTTGCAGGTGTCATAACATGTTTCATACACCATGTAGAAGTAACCCTGATCCAAAAGTATACAACAAAATAGCCACACGATCAGCTCGCAGTCAGTCGTGCGGGGGACATCCAGGCCAGAGCAGTGACCACCGACTACGGACAGGAGTAGGGCCCAGATAAGGAACATACGACAGATGGGCCTTATTATGTGACTTGATTCTTAAAAGAGAATCTTGCCCCCCTCCCCACATCTTATAACTAACGTTCCTACGCTTATGCATTCTTCGCAAATTAGGGACAAGCCCCCCCCCCCCCCTACTAACGTACTCACAAACTGAAGAGCTACTACATGAAATTCCCGGTTCTTTTCCAGGGCGATGTATTCAGTCTAGCGGCGCTTTTTCTCACAGCTGATGGGCTGCCCAAAAAATATTGACCGCAGCGTCAGCCGGTGCCTGACGTCACAACCCACGTGAATTTATCGTCACGTGACTGACGCAGGCAGAACACATGGTCATGCTGGTGCAAACAAACGTGCTGCCGATAGACCGAACGTAGTCTATAGAGGTTGCAGTGAAAAAAAAACATTATTACCCTTCTTTTTTCGACCTGAAATTTTTCAGCACCCATATTTAAAATGCTTTCAAACCGCATTACACCTTCAAAAAGCTGGGGCTGACGCTGGCGACCGAGCGCACTCAACTTTGCGCTTTCTTTCTTTACTGCTATCATTATGTAATATTTATTTATTTAGTGCTGTAGCGATGACCAGTTACGCAGCTTTTTTCGCATTGAAATCATTTTTCGCAACCCTCATGGCTCTCGAATTGTCGTAGAAGTAGTACACTTTCTGCCTTTACAGTCCAGTCGCAATGTGCACACCTGTTGGGCTGGAACTAGCCCTTATTTTGTCCCAATGCACGTACCATAGTTTCAATTCACATGCCGGTCAACGTGACCCCTACCATCTCAAAAAAAGAAAATCAAATCAATCAATTAAAATCCATCTCAAGAGCACCATCTCACAAAAACTTACCGGCGACGAGCGTCGCTGTGACGGACCAGACGCTCCCCATCTCGCGGCCAGGTGGTGTGAACGCCTTCTGCGCCGTATAGCAGACTGCAGCAGAGCAGCTGCGTGACCAGAAACGAGTGCAAAGCTGGTGCCGGAAACCGGTTCCTGGTTTTAGTTACGGCGCCCGCGGTCGCAGCTGCAGTGAGCAGTTCCACAACGGGTTGTGAAACCACAGCGTCCCTTTTGATTGGTGTCGGTTTGGAGAAAATGGGAATAACGATTTCTGAGTTTAGAGTTGGTTGCATGAACAGCAGCTAAGTACAGTTGTCTTGCAATGGCTGCGGTGACTTTCAAGCGGCTACAGGGACCACAGGGCAGTGGCGCATTTCGTGACGTCATAGCATATCTGTGGCATCGTACCATTGCGTGATGCCAGATAAAATGCTCGCTACTGACTGGTGTGACCGCAGTGACTGCAGCAAGCGCAGGCCCCACTGGAATCTGCTGGTGTTCGCTGTGGCGACTCTGCTGTGCATGCGCATGAAGCCTTTGCGAGAGCTGAACACCGCTAACAAGGCCGTGCAATCAGGGGTCGATCCCAGATTTCGTGACGGGAGGGACCGCACTTCACTGAGGTGTCCCACTCCCTCACGAAAAGTGACCAGATTTCGGCCGCTTCATTTAGATGCTTTCCACTTTTCGGTCACTTCCTTTAGTGATCGGGAAGCTATCTTCCTCCGCGGATGTTGCTCTGCACGCTGTCGTCGTCGTCACTGGGCCTTAACAGCACACTTAGCTGCTGAGAGCTGTATGGCGTCTCCTGTCTCCGGTTTCCAAGACGCGCAACTTAACCTTTACACCACTGGCATCCTCTCCACGACGGAAATGTCTATGATGTCTATAGGCAAGCTATGTAGATATGCAGATCGCCCGCTTTTAGTTTTCCTGCAGCGATTGTTGGATTCTGCTATTCTGAGCAAAGTTTTCATAGAAGATAGAGCTTTGATGTTAGCTCATCAAAACTATCGAAATCAGGCACAATGTGTCTCGAATGACTAACCATCGTTAATAGAAGCCCGCTTCCTTTTTCTGCTTTTTACATATTGTTAGATCAGACGCGTTCGATTGGATCGGTAATGCCAGTTTTCTCAAAACTATTCTGAAAAGCGAAGAAGGTCTTTTTGATCTAGCCGCTCCGACGGGAGAAATCTCTCAGGACATTCTGCTCATATCGTGCCAAAGCCCTCCTCTTTATATTATACCAAAAAATCCCGCGCCAGAACCTGTCGAACCTGTCTGTCGGCCCTGTCTCTATATCGAACCGCGCCCATAATGGCAGCAGCGGTTGAGGGGACCTGTGCCCCTCAGGATGGACTCAAGCCTCTCCAGCTGTGGTGACACCGCAAGCCGGATCGTGCGTTCCCCATCAAAGTGTTTCGCCTCTATGCCAAGCCATCGGCAGTGGTGCTTGTCCTCCCAAATATGTCCTCGTCTAGCAGCATCGTCCCAGCGCACAGCTCCGCGCTGCAACACCTGCTCGAAAGCTAACCCACCAACCGCACTGGACCGTGACGGAACCTGCTAATACGACACGGTCGACCTGCTTGTTACGTGTAGGGTTGAGTTAAACCATCAAGTAATTATTTGCCATCGGGGTCAAGAAATAAAGCGGTGCAAAAATAAATCTGAGTCCAACAGCTCGCTCCGTTGGCCCTGGGTGACATGACCGACAAGCATTTGTCACTTGTCTGCTTGCAAGTGTAGTTAAACAAATTTTGGTGCTAAAAGTATTACTTGTAATGTCCTTTCCAATGCGTGTGCGTGTGTGTGCGTGAGGTGTGTGTGTGGGTGTGGGTGTGGGTGTGGGTGTGGGTGTTGGTGTGGGTGTGTGGGTGTGTGGGTGGGTGTGTTTTGTAGATTTACGATGGAGTAAAAACTGCTTAACGCTTATAATACTAACATAGATATGTGTATATACATATGTATCCACACACAACAAGTATATATGCATATCCATATAACCAAAACAGCTTGAACTAATGGCATGTGCAATCCTTGTAATTATCCTAGATTTTTTAAAGCTGTGTGTGTTCTGTAATGTTTAAAATTTACCCAATTGTCAAAATGTTTGAGTAACTATTGCTAACAAAGCTTGAAGCACTCGCTGTAGGTAAATATGCACAAAAGCACGGGGCTAAGATCCACGAATTCGACGGAACGTACACTATGGCTTTGACTTCTGCCCTCTGGGGTTTACAAAGGTAGATGTTTTTTATGCGCACCTTAGCTTTGGGGTGCAAGCCTCTTACATGGTTTATAGTAACGTACTGGTCCAAGCTTCAACCAATGCACCTTTTTGCACAAAACCTTCGCCGCCCGCTGAGCCAGTCGCAAATATTCATTTGTACTGGCGTTAAGCCCTCATGCCCGCAATATGTGGACTTAACACGACCCAAGCGTGGTATCTATGCAGGATACTAGATGCCGTATCTACAGTCGGCAACAGCTTAAGACAGCCCCCAACAGGTTCTGCTGTCGTCATGACGACGGTAGTCTCGACAACGCCGTCGACGAAGGCAGTCGAGGTGCTGCTGAGGATTAAAAAAAACACTTAGACTTGCGATCCGTTGTTGTTTTCGTCCAGGTGCGTCATCCTCTATGCGCACATGATATCACTGGCGAGCTTCACTCAGAGGTGACACTTGAGGAGCCACTCGGCCGCCTGCGCGGTTCTCACCACGCGGGGCATCTTGAACTGGGTGGGAGTGGCGGTCGTGGTTGCCAGCAAGTGGTCCCGGAAGCGGCGGAACGCGCCCGCCGGCAGCTGACGGACGACAACCGGACATACGCGCTCCCTCCACCGACTGTCGTCGTAGATCACGTGCCGCCGTCGCAGCGTCGCGTCCACCTGGGGAAAGGCGAGAGATGTTTTTTATTCTAGCGGACGGACAAAACTGAAGGCGGTACCAATCCTCAATCATGCATTTCAGGGATCCAGTTATGATCAAACAATCGGTGAACATTCGGTAGCATGGCTAAAACGTCCTTCAACGGCCTGCTCAGCTCCGCTGGCTGCGTGGCCTCACCAGTTTGGTCTGTTTGTCAGACAGCAGCGGTCCGTCCAGCTCCAAAAACAGATGGAAGTGGGGAGCCAGCTGATGCTTGGAGAGCGGCAGCAGCTGACTGGGAGCGACCGTATAGTCCACGAGTTGCACGTCCGCTGGCCAGAGGGCAAGCGCATCCTCCAGGGCCTCGAAGAACACCTTCTCTGATACCATCTCGTCGCCCGCGTTCAGTATGTACCCAGCGCTGCAGATGAAATAAGGGTGGCAGCGTGTGACCTTGAAAAGTTGGCAGCTGACCACATTGTTTTCTACCAGTAGGAATCCAACTATAAAGGAAAAACCAACCCATTTTGCTACCTTAATTAAAACGTAAAAAGCGGGTTAAGGGAAACAATTTTTACTTCATACAAAAGCTGTACCTTGGAATAATATGTTTGATTGAAACCTGCCAGCTGATGCTTTAAACAGGCGCTTGAGGACGGAACCCACGAGCCTCTCGCAAAAACGCACGCACGCACGCACGCACACCACTTACCGATATAATATTTCCACCTGTGGTGTCCGGTTGAAGTACCCGACAAAGCGGACAACGTCTCCGAGTCTGTACCGACACAGACCACCCCTGGTGGTGACAAGCAGCTCGTACTCGCCGCCTTCCTGCAGCTGGTCGGCCAGCAGCGGCTCCTGCCGACCGATCTCCGCCAGTTCCTGGATCCGGTCGTCCACCACCGGCAGGAACTCGAAGAAGGCCGCTTTAGGCAGAAGGGTGTAGACAGGTCGCTCTGGGCGCCGGAAGTCTGTGATGGCGGCCACTAGGCCGACCTCTGAGCAGCCGTACACCTGCGCGATCACCGGCACGTTGCCAGCATACAGCGCCATCTCACGGTGGTACGCTGCGTCCGTCAGCCCGGCGAACGCGCCCATGACGAACCGCAGCTCCGGCCAGAGGCGCGGTAGAAGGCCGGTCAGTCCCCCTGCGAACGCACGCTGCACTTCGTCAGCGCGCGCAGGCAGCGGCTTCAGCTGGGTCTCGAGCTGCGCACGTACGGCGGCAGGGATGGCGAGATCGTCTTTCAGCCGACCACGGCGGAGGTCGGCCACCAGGTCCGCCTGCTGCTCCTGCATCCGCTTGGTCAAGCTCAGCACGCTGTAGAGGAAGATTGAGTTGATACATCTAAGGTCTCGGTCGCGCAGCCCAAACAGCGCGTGCACATAGAGGGACTCGGGCTCGCCCTCGATTCCAAGAGCGACCACCGGGGTGCTGAGGCGGTCGATTGGGCCGACTGTCTTGGCCAGGAGGGCGCTCAAGCCCCCCATTCGGTGGCCGGACACCGCGAGGGGATCCTGTGGCGGCGGCTCTGTCACCTTCACGAACATCTCTCGCTGCAGATTCCACGGTGCCACGTCGCGCCAGAGCGCCAGGTGCGTCGGGCTGAACATCCAGCCGCGAACAGCGCGCTTCGCCTCCGCCGCCGTTAGAGGGAACCGCTTGTGGACGCCCGTCGTGCCGGACGTCATCGTGAACATCTCTATGCTCTCGCCGTCTCCCAGCAGCGCCGAGGTCTCGCCGTCGGCCACGCGGTCGATGTAGGTCTTCACGTCCTCGTACTCGGTGACCGGCCGCGAGCGGCGGAAGGACTCCACGTCGAGCGAGGAGGCGAGCTGGTGCTCGCGGCCGTAAACGGTGTTCTGGTGACCGCGGACGATGCTGATCAGCAGTGTTGCCTGATCCTGCAGCGCACGCACAGGACATGATTACAAACGCTGTCAGCGCAAAACTGGTCTGCTGTTGCTGTGGCGGTAACAGATCTGCTATGTTTAGATACGGAAAGGATAGTACGAGAACCTTAATCTCACTATGCCTTTTAACAGCTTATGGGCAAAATAAGTCGTTTTCCACGTATAGGCTTGAATGAGTGGTATTTACTTACGTCATTAACAGTTCAACATACTGTTTACCTGGTAATGGGGTGGTGCTTGAAACGATGATTCGGAGTCACTGTTCTGCTCCAACTGCGGAGCAAGATAACACATGAAGTGGGAATGCATAATTCGTAGACAGTGATGCGTGATGGAAGTGGGGCACTTGACCCCGATGCTTTTCAATATCAGACAGTTTTGCTTCCTTCCTACAGTAGGTGCTATTATAGTGTTCCTTCTTACAGTAGGTGCTCTGGGCTGTTATTGCACGTCGTGCTACTATAATCAACCTTCGCCGTTAGTGACGTGGTGTTAAGGGCCCAAACGCGTGGCGATTGTGGTGCAGTTTAGACAATTGCGTCCAGGCATCAACTTGTAAGCGTGACAAAGGACAAGGTGAACTATTCCTCACTAAGGCCAGCAAGGTGTACACTGATAACAAAATTACAGCGTAATGGCATTCATTTGGAACCTTTCCTCCTTTTCCTTCTATGGAAGTTCATTGTGCCTCACACGGCAGGACAAGAAAAAAGCGCTCCATCATGCTTTCCGCAAGACACTGTCATTACTCCATCTCACGGACGACGACGTCATCACGTATGCGGCTGTGTAGAACGGCATTGATCTACTACTGTCGATCCAAACGTTGGGTACTCAGGTTTACTGCGTGATTTGGGTTTCCAAATCTCCATGGCTTTCGGACGTCTTTGTCTGCGCGTACAGTTGCCCAAAACCAGCGCAATAGTGTTAAGGGGGCCACTGTCCTTGAGTTTTGTGAACCTTTTCCTTGACTTCACTGCAAATGGGTGTTTTAGCCCAACGAGAGGCAACCAACACTCCCAGCTGCCAAGCTGGATTGATAATCACCGCAGCGTGGCCCAATTTTATTGCAGTTAACCCATCCATATTGTCTTGCAACAGCTATAATTTCATTAGCCTGGTGCAACCCAAATACATGCGACGACACAAAGTGTCTGGACGTAAAACGCAGAGAAATAAAACGCATGAACATTGCATAAGGTCAGTTTGTCGTTCAGTTTGCATGTTTTTCTACAGTTATGGTCCCCAAAGCAAGCCTAGATACTAAATGGCCCACACCCTGGATGCTGCTATGACCCACCTTTTCGAAGTTCCGAGTGTCCGTCAGAAACTGACGGTACGCCCAGCGCATTTGCAGTGAGCGGATGGCCTTGAGCGCATAGAGCCTGAGGGCCTGCGGCCAGGTGAGATCGGCGGAGCAGCCGCGCCGCATGACATCGGCGACAGCAGCCAGCAGCACGGCTCTTCCCGGCGCATGGTTATACGCAATTAACCACGGGATCCCATCTCCACCGGATGGTTGGTGGTAGTATTTAAGCGAGGGTAAAACGACATCGCATGCAGTGAAAAATTAAACGTGCTGAATTCCCTACCACGCCAAAATTGTTACGGATCTGTCACAATCGGCAAATATCACTGACCAGGACCCGCTGCATATCGACCCTGGGATCCCCCCCCCCCCCCGCCGTGCTTAACTAATCCACACAGAACTCATGCATTCGGCGCTTCACCATATTCACTTCAAGCACACACAAACGCTGTCGCTCACGTCACCCGACTCACTCTTGGCACGCACAGGGATGACGCCCTATCCTTTGTTCCACCTTGTATCCAGCGCTTGACAGTATAATTGGCACTTCTGCGCGAGTCCTCGATGAGCTAAATCAAACTTCATTTCACGCCTTTCAAACATCTAATGAAGTCACGTGTATGCGCTATTAAAAACATCACTCCAATTTATAATCAGCTTGGCACCGAGCCGGCTACTGCATCGGCTTCCCGGTTACCAAAGCTAAACCACGACTCGTTCCCTCGCCGGACTACGTCTAGGGTAACAGCTCTCCATTTGGACGACGTTCTTTCGGGTGTCATCCACGATGTGGCGGCCAGCCGCTACATCGGCCACGCCCACCGATCACAGCTTCCCACTGCCGCCCACACGCCCTAGGCAGCACCCTGTCTAGTCCGCCTCCAGCTTTTCTGCATTGTCGCCTATCGCCTGCCGAAGTGAGCGTTGCAAACAACCGCCCCATGGCGCGTCCCTCAGAGGCCTGGAGATAGACGGTGCACCTGATAGGACGGCGGAGCCCGTCGGCAGACAGCGGGAGTCCGGTGTGGCCTGTTTACGCCCCACAGTCTCCACGGCCTGTGCACTTTGGACACTTGTACCGACCGGCCTGACCGGCCTATTCGACGACCTGTTGCCTTTTTACCCTCTCTATGGGCCTCTCGAGATCTCTATTCGTACTTGAATATCTATCCTAGTTGACAATCCCGCCACCTAGGGCTTATGAGATCTAGTGTACATCCGTCAGAAGAGAACAATCACCTGAGCCACGTATTATCCCTGTCCACTGGTGGTGGGGGGACAGTGTGGCGGCAATTTTTAAGCGACAGCGGACGTTCAAGGTTCTTGAGTGTTCTGCAATGGCAGTTTGGTCGCTTTTTAGAAAGGCCAGATAATTGGCCAACGCATCACACGCGAGGCAAAGCGTGCCTAATGGACGGAATATCTGAATGATTTAAGTCGTCACACCCCACCCAGTGGTCGTGTGTGGCAGCGAGCTAGCTGCATCTCCGGTCGGCGCGTTTCTGTTGCAGTTCCGGTGCTGAACACCCAGTGGCTTTTGCAGTGAAGTGCCGACATGGAACGTACACGGAACAGACTTAATCGACGCCAATCAATTTCAGAATTCCTGACTCAGAAATAAATGAGCACAACCGACCATTCGCTGTTACGAAGCTCCGCACTGCTCTTAAGAAGGCAAGGGGTGTGTTCCTTGGTCCAGGTGAGTTCACAATCGTATGCCAAATTGCCTAAAAAGACATCTCTAGATGCTCTCCTTGGACTTTTCAACTACATGTGGTTGCATGAAGACTTCTCAGAATCCTGAGCGGGAGTTCATTATAGACCCGATACAAAAGTCCAGAAAAATCGTTCCGACCTACCGCATTGTCGCCTAGTTTCCCTGACTTCATACCTATGAAAAATAAAAAGGATGGTACATGATCATCTCGTATGATACATTAAGGCTCACGGCTGTCTGTCCAAGGTGTAATGTGGAATTCGAGAGAACCGATAAGCTCTTAACCATTTATCGATCCTAGATGCAGCTACACGACATGCTTTCAAACTAAAACGTCACGCGATAGTCATTTTCTTTGACCTTGAACGTGCTTTTGATATCAATTGGCGCCATGGCATTCCTAACAAGGAACACAAGTGTGGTTTTCGAGATTTCACGACGTTTTTTATTGAAAACTTTTTACGTCGTTGATATTTTCTTGTTGGAGTGGATGACACGCTGTCTGACCGTTATAAACAGCAGAATGGTATTCTCCAAGGGAGCGTCCTTAGCTTAGCTCTGTTTGTTCCAGTGATTGACGATTTTGTCAAGACTCTTCAACCCACCAATAGTCGGTCACTATTTGCAGATTACTCTGCCTTCTGGTGAAGGGCATTGACGACGACATCCGCAGAGTGACATCTGTAGTTATGTCTCATTCGCATAACTGAGTGAAGTCTATGGAAATGTTTCAATTTTTACCGCCGAAGCCGGGTGCATGTACTTCCGCCCAACGAGTCGCGACTGCAGAGACCCGGAGTTGCGACTTCGTCCTGGGCTTTTTCAGCATGTGATGAGACCTGTTTTCTGGGTCTTACATTTGACCGTCGGCTCACATTTCAGCAATACCTGAAGGTGGTAAAGGTTGTGTGTCTGAGGCGTACGAACCTCTAGAAAATGATATATGGTATGACCTTTACTGCGACAGGTGTACGCTGGTGAACCTGTAAAGAGTATTAATTTGATCGATGGTCGATTACGCATCGATTTTCTCTACGGCAGTGCCCCTACCTACTCGAAGCGGTCGTGAGACTGTCAAACAAACAAACGAGCCGACAGTTTTCTAGCAAAAAACAACGAAGCCGTGCTTTCGAGTCGCGCTACCTATCAAACAGTTATTGTGTCACTTGACGAAAATTGTATCTATTTGTTCTTTTATTGTATTTATTGTTCTCTATTTCAAATAAATTTACCGTGAGCGTCTGGAGTGCACAGCATTGTGGAGGATCCACTACAATCCATCCACTACAATCCACGCAAGGGGCAACGTCTTCGGTCCGTGTTGGGGAGTAGCACCCCTCTGGTCTAGCTCCGGTAGCGAGTGGGCAGCGCAAGCTGTTCATTTCGGTGCCAAGCAGCCTTGTCGGTACGTGATCTCCTGCTCCTTGCCGCCCCCCCCCCCCCCCCGCCCCTTCTCCATTACCTGTTTTCCGGCATTTCAGCCCCTCACCACTCCTCATCCCCGCGTTATCGGGGTTGCTGTGCCCGCTCGCCAGGGAACCCGGGTAGATGGAATTCTGGTGGCTGAGGGGCGCGTCGTGCGGGTCAGCCACGGCGCACCCCAACACTTTACTTTGGCAAGAATATACGGGGGTACGGGGGCGGGGGGGCGCAGAGCTCCATACGGGTCTAGCGGCTCGTCGCTCGCGCTGCGGCTGGGTGCTCCGTGCGGCTCTCCGCTTACGGCGCATGGCCGCGAGGAACGGCTTAAGTGGTCAAGGGGCAGCAACACCGAACCATTGCCAGAACGGGGAGGGGTCTCCCCGGTTACATCTGGACATGTGGTAACACTGGCGTTGGCCATCTCCCGAGTGAATGTGTCCTCCAGTTGGGCTCAACGGTGGCTGGGAGCTCTATTACGGAAATAAAAACCTTCTTGTATGGCACCTTCTCACTCTGAAAACACTCGCTCTCCGAAAGGCGGTCAGACCTTAATAACCCCAGAGTGCAGAGAAGATTTTGCCCTCCCCACTCTACGGATCCTCATCTTCGGAAATAATAACATTAGGCGGGCCTTTCTGTCTTTGTTTCAAAGACGAAGCGGTTGCGATAGGTCCAGAAAAGTGTGACAACCTGGAGGATAGAAATAAAAATATTTCAGTCTGCTAGTGATATGAAGGCGAGCCAGGCCACGCAAGCAAATGAATGTACGCATGGCGTTCGAGACAGAGCTGGTAAGCGTAAACTGGAACGTGCCAATGTTAGCGACACCACACAACACGAAGCATTTGTCCAGAAGCGTGCTAACCGTTTTGATCTGCGCGACGTCAACGCGGGCGAAAAAGTCGAGAACTGTCGGAGTTTGGTGTGATCGCCTCTTGCAGTATCCTTGTCGAAACGAGAGGACATTTGATGACAAACCGACAGCGTCCTACTCACGTTCAGTCGCTCTGACTTGCCATCCGAGATACGTGTGGGATACGCAAGGAAATGTTGGTAAAATGTTGTTGAAATGTTGAAGGAAATGTTCGCCTGTTTTGCCTAACGCCATGCAGTCTTATCGGTGCAGTGATTTGACCACACCGAACATGGCTCTGGAACCACGCGGCGTATGATAAATGTATATCCCTCGAGCACACGAGCAAAGTCTGCACTTTTTAAAAACCCGCTGCGTCATCTGCGGCAAACACGAGGCTCCTCATACGACGCACGACCGCACGTCCCAGCCTAGCCAACGCAAAGAAAAAAGAAAAAAAACGGGAGTTAAGTTTCATCGCATATAGCAACTAGCCTGCAGGGACAACTTAAAGCCTAAAGGGAGTTTTGGTGCAAAACGTCGTAGAGTGTTACAATGCAAAACCCGTGCTGCATTTGTTCGACAAAGAGAATATCACAGGACAGCCTGTAGTGGCTTACACCATGACCTTCCCGCCTGGTTCGGTAGCCGTTTACCTTGAAAGTGAGACTGAATGGCGAATGACGGGAAGCGTCAGAACATGCTGGTGAAACCTGTCGGTAATAAACAAAGCGGTATCCAAAAGACAGAGCGCATATCATTTTACCGATAGCCAATCAGCAACGAATCTTTCCGATCTTGCATTTTGTCAACTTATCCGTTCAGTTAATTCTCAAAGTTTTCTGCTGTTCCAATTAAAACCCATTTACCTCGGAACCTGACCCAGGCTATCTCGTGACACCCATATTGACTGCAAACATCAGAAAAGCTTGGTGTTCTGGCGTTTCCGGCCAGTTTCACCTTGCATTTGACCATCAAGATTTGTAGGGATTTTGCAGAAAACCTGACTTGCAATTTTGTTTGTTTTGTACCGCAGTCTGGCGGCGGCCAACTTGTTAAGGCAGTTAAATTCATACAATGTGTGGGCTACGATTCTGTACTAAGTGCTTTGTGAAGCCGTTTCAGCAACAAATACGGATAGGTTTTGTCCTTGCACCCATGTCCTACAGTTTGCACTTTTGTCCTTTTGTAGCTTGAAATATCTTCGAAGATCAAATGTTGTTTGGATAAAAACTTTCTCCATTTTACCACTCGACGCGGGATATCTGGCAGCAAGACTTTTTCTACAACTTTCATCCCTTAACTTTCCTGGTTTTTCCGTTGTTTGACGTTGAATTTGACGTTGAAGGTCACCAGCGGCTGAAGGTAAAATGTCTGTCCCAGAAAATGACCAAAGGGAATTTCCACATGCATAAATAGTGGCTGGCATGATACCCACAGCACACCAACCACCTGATAGCCTTAGGCCACGTTCCGCATGGTTCTGGTTATGAAGGTTGGAACGCTGGCCTGCTGCCAATAGTAGTTACCGGGCAAGCGAAAGCGTGCCCAAATTAGAGAACCTACTGGTGCGAGATAGTAAAGCCCATTGAATCGACGGGCGCATCCGAGTGCAGCCGGCAGTGTGCCCTTCCATGGCGGACGTCAAATCATTAACTCTCTCGTCTGAAATCCTCTAGTGGATGAAATTATTACGAACGGCTTGCATAGGTGGCCTTTGGATCCGTGCAGTTACTAAGCACGGCCTGCTCCGCATACCCTGAACTCACCTCCCAGGGTTCATCGGATAATTTTTCCACCGCTCTTTCCCAAGGCAAAACTGCAGGGCATTTTCATTGTCGCACAATACTGCGGCACGGCCTCCCCGCGAATAGGCTAGACTACCAGCTTGTTTAGTTTTATCTACTCAATGTTTGTTCGTGCCGAAATACTGTATATTGATCTTTTTTGGTTCTGACATTTCCATCATGGGACTTAACAAATTCCCTATTTGTACTTTTAAATGTTTCCCAATATTTTACCAGTGACAACATCTCCCTTTCGGTGTCGCCCCGATTTGACTTGAACACCTCTCGACTTTTTCATGTATGAACTGAGTTAGTTTGACGTTTCTCCCGCCCGACTTTATTCCCTCTTGGCTCTTATCCCGTTCCACTTTTTGTCCTTTGAATGACCCGATTATATTTTTATTCCAGTCAACTGCTCCCCCTTTTAACTTTTGTCTCTTGACTGCTTTCCAATTTGACACCCAACGCTGTCATTTTTTGTTGATTTTGACTAACCTTGTTTGACCCTTTTTCGTTTGACTTTTTCCATTTGGTTTTCTTTCACTTGAACTTTTGTATAAAACCCTTGGATGTTGGCTTCGTGTATTTGTACGGTAATTTTGGACGTTTGACATTCTCTCTCGTTTTTCTGCAGTATGACCATCCAGGTCAATGCTTGTCGGGATGGAGACCTCTCGCACGCTAGATTTTGACTTCATGTATTTTTGGATCGCTTATGCGCAATGGTTTGGGAACTTGTGGGTGATTTAGGATTTTGGGTCCTTTTGTGTAAATTCTAACCCTGAAAGGTAGCCACTGTCACAAAACAGAGCATAAAGTCGTGACTAATTTAGCGAGGAAAACATCTGGACAAAATTTCGGGCGGAAATGATGGAACTGATTTTCTGGAAACACAACTACTTACCGCATCACTCACGGTTACTATCCTTTCCATGACTACACTTGTATCAGGCAGTTCAAATCCCTTGCGTCATATCCTCCCAAAATTTAGGACAAGTCCTCCCCCTCTCCCCCCCCCCCCCAACCCCTCCGAACGTACTCGCACACTGAAGAGCTACTACGTGAAATTCGCGGTTCTTTTCCAGCGCGATGTATTCAATCCACCAGCGCTTTTTCTCACAGCTGATGGGCTCGCTAAAAGATATTGACCGGAGCATCAGCCGGTGCCTGACGTCACAACTAACGTGCATTTTTCGTCACGTGGCTGACGTAGGCAGAACACATGGTCATACTGGTGCTGACAAACGTGCTGTCGGTAGACCGAACGTAGTCTGTAGAGGTTGCAGTGAAATAAGCACACTACTACCCTTCTTTCTACGTGAAATTTTTCAACACCCATCTTTCAAATGCTTTCAAACCGCAATACACCTTCAAAAAGCTGGGGCTGGCGCTGGCGATCGAGCTCACTCAACGTTGCGCTTGCTTCTATCATTATGTACTTTTCTTTATTTAGTTCCGTAGGGATGACCATTTGCGCAGCTTTCTTCGCATTTGAATCATTTTTCGCAACCCTTATGGCTCTCAAATTGTCGTAGAAGTAGTACACATTCTGCCTTTACAGTCCAGCCGCATTGCGCACACCTGTTGATCTGGAATTAACCCTTATTTTGTCCCAATGCACGTACCATAGTTTCAGTTCGAATGCCGGTCAACGTGACCCTACCATCTCAACAAAATCAAAATCAAATCAGTCAATTAAAATCCATCTCGACAGCACCATCTCACAAAAACTCACCGGCGACGAGCGCTGCTGGGACGGACCAGACGTCCCAAATCTCGCAGCCATATGGTGTGAACGCCTTCTGCGCCAGAGACGAGTGTAAAGCTGGTGCAGAGAACCGGTTAATCACTTTATTTACATCGCCCGCGGTCGCAATTGCGGTGAGCCGTTCCACAACGGCTTATGGAACCACATTGTCCCTTTTGACTGCTGTTGGTTTGGAGAAAATCGGATGAACGATTGTAAAGGTTAGAGGCTGTTGCATGAACAGCGGCTAAGTAAAGTTGTCCTTCAATGGCTGCGGTGACTTTCAAGCGGCTGCAGCGACCACAGAGCAGTGGCGCATTTCGTGACGTCATAGCATATCTGGGGCATCGTACCATTGCGTGATGCCAGATAAAATGCTCGATACTGACTGGCGTGACCGCAGTGACTGCAGCAAGCGCAGGCCCCACTGAAATCTGCTGGCGTTCGCTGTGGCGACTCTGCCGTGCATGCGCATGAAGCCTTTGCGAGAGCTGAACTCCGCTAACAAGGTCGTGCAATCAGGGGTCGATCCCGGATTTCGTGACGGGAGGGACCACACTTTACTGAGGGGCCCCACTCCCTTACGAAAAGTGACCCATTTTGGGCCGCTTCATTTAGATGCTTTCCACTTTTCCGCCACTTCATTTTGTGATCGGGAAGCTATCTTCCTCCGCGGATGTTGCCCTGCACGCTGTCGTCGTCGTCACTGGGCCTGTACAGCACACTTCGCTGCTAAGAACTGTATGGCGTTGCCTGTCTCCGGTTTCCAAGACGCGCAACTTAACCTTTACACCACTGGTATCCCCTCCACGACGGAAATGTGTATGTCTATAGGCAAGCTATGTAGATATGCAGATCGTTTGCTTTCAGTTTTCCTGCAGCGATTGTTGGATTCTGCTATTCTGAGCGACGTTTTCATAGAAGATAGGGATTTGATGTTAGCTCATAAAAACTATCGAAATCCAGCAGCTCGCTCCGGTGGCCATGGGTGACATGGCCCATAATTATTTGTTACTTTGCTTGCAAGTGCAGATGAACACATTTTGGTGCCCAATCGACCTGCAATGCGAAAGCATGAGAAATGTAGGATATCCATGGCAAGGAGACAAGAAGTCAAGCAGCCGCCTTAATTGGGGGCTGAGTTGCTGGCTTCTTTCTTTCTTTTTTTTACCTATCCACAAACATAATGTATTTTTTTACGATCCGTTTGCCTCTAAGCATATCTAAGTTTCGACTGGAGTGGAAGCAGACATGGACATACAGGTTCGAGCAGCGTTTTGGAAAGGAAGCTTTGATGAACTATACATTTTTTATGATGATAAACTGCCTGCAATATACTCTTACAAGACTGGGGAGGAGGGGAGCGAAGCTTAAGAATCGGGAGTCGCGACCGCTCCTCGGAACTGCGATACTTGAGGTAACGTACCCGCCACAATTTGTTAGAATTCGATAGTGGTACTCTGTTGACCATGCTTGTGCTAGGACCAAGCTTAGCTGCCAGGTCAGGCGCCTCCCCGACGAAGAACGAAGTCAGCTGTTTGCGACGTGCGGTAGGCGATGCAGTTTGTTGTTCGCCACTTATGCCTTGGTTTTTGTGAACAGCTGTTTTCACGGGTCGGCAGACGAAACGGGAAAGTGTTTCCCAATAGGCGAGCGCGTGACATTTCGCACGGATGATTGGAGAGCTGTCCGCGGTGGTGTGAGCGTCCGGGGGGATTGCGTGGAGGTGTGCGATGTTTGGTTGACCAAAAAGGCGGTTTTGAATAGAGGGCTAGGGGCAGAAGAGTATCCAGATTTTCTGGGAATGGAAACCCGGAACGGGTTGAGAGCCATGATGGTAAATACCAGCAATGCTAACTAGCGAGGCACTGGACTTGTGGAAAATACAAAACTAATTGACTGTAAATTTTAAAAGTCTTGCCTTTTATTCAAAACCATATTTATGTCACTAGTAGGCATTGACCTAAGCTCCAGTCAGTCACGCCCAATCTATTAAAGGGATTATCCCAGGCTTTTTTTATAATTATCACTACCATAAGGTACGACCCGATTTGATCGGTGACACCAATTTTTTTCGAAATCATTCTAAATAGCTCCGGATCAGCCGTTTGAACAGAAAAATCCTTGGTTTCCATGCTCACCACCATAAAGCGATACTTATAATGTGCTCTCCTTTTTCCAAGGCGTGTGTGTGTGTGTGTGTGTGTGTGTGTGTGTGTGTGTGTGTGTGTGTGTGTGTGTGTGTGTGTGTGTGTGTGTGTGTGTGTGTGTGTGTGTGTGTGTGTGTGTGTGTGTGTGTGTGTGTACGCGTGTGTGTTTGCAAGTGTGTTTTATAGTAACAACTGCTTAATGCTTATAATACTAACATCTATATATATATATATATATATATATATATATATATATATATATATATATATATATATATACATAAATATATATGTATATATATATATACATAAATATATATGTATATATATATATATATATATATATATATATCTATCTATATATATATATATGCAAATCTATGCATACCAAAATAACTTAACATAACGGCATGTGTAATCCTTGTAATTTTCCTCGCTTTTTTAATGTGTGTGTGTGTTTTGTAGCGTTTGAGATTTATCTAATGGTCAAAATGTTTGAGTAACTATTGCTAAGAACGCTTGAAGCACTCGCTGTACGGAAAGATACATGCAAGCATGGGGCTACGTTCCACGAATTCGACAGCACGTACACTATGGCTTTGACTTCTCCCCTCTGGCGTTTGCAATGGTAGAGCTTTTTAATGCGCACCTTTGCTTTGGGGTGTAAACGTGTTACATAGCTTATAGTAACGCACTGGTCCAAGCTTCCACCAATGCACTTTTTTGCACAAGGCCTTTCTCGCCCACTGAGCCAGTGGCAAATATTCATTTGTTCTGACGTCATTCATAGCAGTAATGGTGCTATTTTTGGAACCCGCAGGCCCGCAATATGTGGGTTTAAAACGACCCAAAAGTGGTACCTGTGCAGGATAGTAGATGCCGTATCTACAGTCGGTAACCGCTTAACACAGTCCCCAACAGGTTCTCCACGTCGCCATGACGACGGTAGCCGCGACAACGCCGTCAACGAAGGCAGTCGAGGTGCTGCTGAGGATTAAAAAAAAACACCTAGACTTGCGATCCGTTGTTGTTCTCGTCCTGGTGCGTCATCCTCCATGCGCACATGACATCACTCGCGAGCTTCACTCAGAGGTGACACTTGAGGAGCCACTCGGCCGCCTGCGCGGTTCTCACCACGCGGGGCATCTTGAACTGGGTGGGACTGGCGGTCGTGGTTGCCAGCAAGTGGTCCCGGAAGCGGCGGAACGCGCCCGCCGGCAGCTGACGGACGACAACCGGACATACGCGCTCCCTCCACCGACTGTCGTCGTAGATCACGTGCCGCCGTCGCAGCGTCGCGTCCACCTGGGGAAAGGTGTGATGTTTTTTATTCTAGCGGACGGACAAAACTGAAGGCAGTACCAATCCTCAATCATGCATTTCAGGGATCCAGTTATGATCAAACAATCGGTGAGCATTCGGTGGCATGGCTAAAACGTCCTTCAACGGCCTGCTCAGCTCCGCTGGCTGCGTGGTCTCACTAGTTTGGTCTGTTCGTCAGACAGCAGCGGTCCGTCCAGCTCCAAAAACAGATGGAAGTGGGGAGCCAGCTGATGCTTGGAGAGCGGCAGCAGCTGACTGGGAGCGACCGTATAGTCCACGAGTTGCACGTCCGCTGGCCAGAGGGCAAGCGCATCCTCCAGCGCCTCGAAGAATACCTTCTCCGATACCATCTCGTCGCCCGCGTTCAGTATGTACCCAGCGCTGCAGATGAAATAAGGGTGGCAGCGTGTGACCTTGAAAAGTTGGCAGCTGACCATATTGTTTTCTACAATTAGGAACCCAACAATAAAGGAAAAACCAAGCCATTTTGCTACCTTAATTATAACGTAAAAAGCGGGTTAAGGGAAACAATTTGTACTTCATACAAGAGCTGTACCTTGGAATAATATGTTTGATTGAAACCTGCCAGCTGATGCTTTAAACATGCGCTTGAAGACGGAACCCACGAGCCTCTCGCAAAAACGCACGCACGCACACCACTTACCGATATAATATTTCCACCTGTGGTGTCCGGTTGAAGTACCCGACAAAGCGGACAACGTCTCCGAGTCTGTACCGACACAGACCACCCCTGGTAGTGACAAGCAGCTCGTACTCGCCGCCTTCCTGCAGCTGGTCGGCCAGCAGCGGCTCCTGCCGACCGATCTCCGCCAGTTCCTGGATCCGGTCGCCCACCACCGGCAGGAACTCGAAGAACGCCGCTTTAGGCACAAGGGTGTAGACGGGTCGCTCGGGGCGCCGGAAGTCTGTGATGGCGGCCACGAGGCCGAGCTCTGAGCAGCCGTACACCTGCGCGATCACCGGCACGCTGCCAGCATACAGCGCCATCTCACGGTGGTACGCTGCGTTCGTCAGCCCGGCGAACGCGCCCATAACGAACTGCAGCTCCGGCGAGAGACGCGGCAGAAGGCCGGTCGGTCCCCCTGCAAACGCGCGCTGTACTTCGTCGGCGCACACAGGCAGCGGCTTCAGCTGGGTCTCGAGCTGCGCACGTACGGCGGCAGGGATGGCGAGATCGTCCTTCAGCCGACCACGGCGGATGTCGGCCACTAGGTCCGCCTGCTGCTCATGCATCCGCTTGGTCAGGCTCACCACGCTGTAGAGGAAGATTGAGTTGATACATCTGAGGTCTCGGTCGCGCAGTCCAAACAGCGCGTGCACGTACAGCGACTCGGACTCGCCCTCGATACCAAGAGCGACCACCGGGGTGCTGAGGCGGTCGATAGGACCGACCGCCTTGGCCAGGAGGGCGCTCAAGCCCGCCTGTCTGTGGCCGGACGCCGTGATGGGATCCTGTGCCGGCGGCTCTGCCACCTTCACGAGCATCTCCCGCTGCAGGCTCCACGGTGCCACGTCGCGCCAGAGCGCCAGGTGCGTCGGGCTGAACATCCAGCCGCGAACAGCGCGCTCCGCCTCCGCCGCCGTTAGAGGGAACCGCTTGTGGACGCCCATTTTCCCGGACGTCGTTGTGAACATCTCTATGCTCTCGCCGTCGCCCAGCAGCGCCGAGGTCTCGCCGTCGGCCACGCGGTCGATGTAGGCCTTCACGTCATCGTACTCGGTGACCGGCCGCGAGCGGCGGAAGGACTCCACGTCGAGCGAGGAGGCGAGCTGGTGCTCGCGGCCATAAGCGGTGTTCTGGTGACCGCGGACGATGCTGATCAGCAGTGCTGCCTGAACCTGCAGCGCATACACAGGACACCATTACAAACGTCGGCGCAAAACCGGGCTGCTGTTGCTGTTGTAGTTATAGGTCTAATATGATGGGAAGGAGCATGAACAGAATGAAAACAGTAATCTTTGTGTAGATCTACCGCAGCTTATGGATGAAGAAAGTCGCTTTCTCACGCTTATGTGCGTGGGCGTGTGTACCATTAGCTAATGTCACTATCGGTGGAAATGATGTCCGGTTGATGTGATTTAAAGATAAAATCGTTTTCATGACGGATAACTGAATATGTTTTGTTCCTTGTATCGTAATGAAACAACCTTCACGAGCTTTTTATATTCTAAATACCTCGCAGATACCTCGTAGGGTATCTATAAAGGCGTTATGTGCTGACAAAAGGGTGGTTTGTTGGTTACAAGCAAACGCATTCTTGTGCGATAGTTACGTCAGATTTCTTCCGACCGAATTTTTCCGAACCCTTTTTAAAGAATCGGCGATGTGTGTGACGCCCACGCAGCAAAGAATATTCCTATGCCCTGGCTGCGTTCCCGTTGATCGGTGCGCGTTACTAACAGAGAGTACTCAGAGAGCAGGCCGAGCGCGACTCTCGGTGACCGCGCTTACTGGCGTGAGTATCTCTCTGCCTGGGCTTTGGGGTACCTCTACCGGCGCCCGGGGCACCCTCCCTCACGGTGGTTGTTGGCCCACTCAGACTGAGGAACACACCTGGGTGTTCCTCTACCTACGTGTATCATCACCCCCCCCCCCCCTCCCCCACCCCCACCTCAACCCACCCTCCCCACCTGGAATTGGCAGCACCTCTGCCGGGGTTCGGACCGTACGTTTGGGAGCACGTTCGGGGCACGCACAGTTTAACCCCGGGCTCCCAGCCTATCTGTACACTTGGTGTTTTTCCTCCCCATCTCGGCTTGAGGCAGTTTCTTACATGTGTTTATTCCACCGCCCCCCCAAGTCATAGGCGTCTCCTAATCACCTAGTGCTCGGGGCCCATCCTTCCTAGAAACTCCGCCCTCATTAACGTGTGGGCCCGACAGTGAAATGTCCAGGCGGCGGCAGCACCGCAGGTAAGCCACCCCTCCCCCCGCGCGATCATCGCAGCCACGTTTGCGACATGTCCCCGACGCGAGCCGCGCTGAGCTGGTGCATGCTGCACGAGCCGGTTTCCGCACCGGCGAGGCGGAAGCGCCTGGTCGTAACACGTCGCCTGCGCCGCTCCCAGCCAAGCCGGGTCTCCTCACCGCAAGCCACCTCCCCTACGACAGCACCATGGTCGTGCCGGACTACCCTAACAAGCGCATGGGCGCGTCGGGATGCACGTGTGCGCACTGCGTGACTGGAGGCGATTGCACGACGCGGCGCCGTCTTTGATCATCGATGTGCCGAGGCTTCAGTGCCCTTCGTGTAGCACGAAAGGGACAAGATAATTTCCGCAATCTTGATTCGCGTCGGCGCGCGTCGTTTGCTCTTGTTCAGGTTACTTTACTGATGTGCTGTTGGAGATCGGTGATTGGCATGTGTGTTTATTTCTTTTTTATGCTATTAAAGCTGTAATGTAAGCTTCATTCGCGATGCCGTTTTTGTGAGCAGTAGTGATATGTAGGACTGTGGGCAGGGTAAACGGAATCAGCTGTTTCCATTTTTCGTGATTCTAGTGTAAGGGATCGCTTCCTGACTGTACCCAAGGCTACAAGAGAAGGCTTCGCAGATGTGACGTCACCATAGGGCTTAAATTCGGTAGTTCGTAGTATGGTTTTTGGTTAATATTACGCAAAGGTCGGTAGATACTAGTAACATGGTTACAAACGGAGATTTCATCAATGAACTGGGGAGCAATCCTTTTCTACATCTTTATTTCATCATTCTGCGAATAGACGTTGGACGTTTTGCGTTTAAACCCGTCCAAAGACAAATCAATACTACGATCTACTTCCAAAAATAGATCCTACCAAAGAACGTTTTCTAGGTCTAGTAGCCGTGCCACATTCGTCATAGTTGACGTGACTGAACATTTATATGTATCGCCTGTTTGTAAAATGGATATTTATTGGTGAATGAATGGATATCATGCGTTGTCTTTACATGAATTTAGAACTGGGCAAAAATTGTTCATTTATCGTCGTACTGCAGTACCTATATGGAGTGAAATGTGAAAATGAGATAATGTGAGGTCAGGTGCCAAAAATTTCGTTCCTGCTTAACTGTGATCTCCCTAGTCGATGGTTAACTTGCATATACATAAAGTCGGATGGGTTAGGTGAAAAAGGTACGCAGGGAAAAATACCCCGACTGCCTTTGATTGATTTAGATGACTGCCTCAAGATTGTTTCCTAGCTGAGATATGGGCCACCACTCTTCGAATGGTAGAAATTGCAAAAGTTGCCAGAAATCGTCCCATTTTACAGGAAACTATGCTATCTTGAACTGAAATGACGCGCTCTGCATTTACCGTCTGCCGGGGTTCATCCCTCACTGCCCCATTAGGGCAGGCCGGCCCTACATTCACCCTGGCAACGCCCCTCCTAAAGCCACGGAATGTGTATTCCAATTTCTCAATGTGCGTCCCAGTGTGCTGCAAGTCCGTCTGGGCCGCCGTTTCTCCTTTTCACCCTATGTTGTTGCTGTATGTTGTGCCATTTTACGCAGACTGTGTCTAAACACTTCCGGCTACAGTTCTTTGGGATAAATCACTGATACCCCATCCTACCCCATCTACCGTCGCTACCGTCGGGCTACCCCATCTCTCCGTTGGGTGCAGTCCGGAACCGGATTTCAGCAATAATTTTGTAGCTGTGGTGCAAACCAACGCCATTTCCCAGCGGAAAATGCTTCATTGAATGTGCTAGGCCGAAAAAAACGATTTATCTAAACGTTCATATGTAAGCCGGCCTGCAAAGAGCAGCGTTTTCACGCCGAGGTAACGTTGGTGCCATATGTCTTTGTCCCATGATGACGTCACGGCGTCGCCTAGGCAGAATGCAGTGATGTGGGGGCTTGGCCGTGTCTGCCATATTTTGCTTCCAAGCAAGCTGTGTACTTATTTGAGATGACACTGGAACTTTTCTAAGAGTACCAAACCACAAGAAAATCATTTCAGGCATTGCCTGCCTGGAATCACTGGGTTTTGGTCAAAAGCTTTTAGGTCTAGGTCACTTTCATTTGCGCTCCTGATGCTAAACTTAAAATGGAAGAAGTTGGCTGGTTTGGACATGGTTTTGTTACTTAGAAATAACATCGCATGTAGAGCTGATGCAGTTGTGACAGTTATGATATGTGGTAATGGTAGTTACGTACAAATTGGACCAGTACTTCAGATGCTTGCTGCATTTTACTATCCCAGCATTCTCTTTTTGCTCATATGCATGGCGGAAGCCAGAAGCGCATTAAAGAAGTTGAAGTCAAAATTACAGGGGCAGACCCACCAAAGTGTGTGAAATGACACTCCTAATGAATTATGACGCTATGTTTAAGTGATGTTGCTCCCATTAGTGCACATAGACTGATGTATTCAGCGTGAAAATGCTGTCAGGCTTCCGTTTGACTTGTTTTGTTTTTGGTCCGTTATAGTACAAGAAAATATAAATCTGTTTGATAAAATCTCAACATGACATTAAAGACAACGTTCAACATTTGAAGGCTATTGAAGCAAACATCAGATATGATGAAATACGGTCACTCGCAACTTCACATGCACTGTTAAATGGAAAAGACTGCCCTTGACAACACAATTCTCCATGAATAATTCCAGGGACTCGATACGCTCCTCAATGCGTCATTGTTTGATCACGTCAAGGTACCCTGCACAATATTGATTGGGCACGGATTGACGGCCGTTTTGTCTGGAAACCGTGCTCATGAACGCCAGATACGAAGGATTCGACAATTATCCTTTTTGACCTTGATGACCGCATGGGCAATGGAATGGCAGAGTTGGATGACGTCATGATGACGTAGTGGCTCCCTGAGTGACCTTGTAATATTCTCCCCTAATTATTCTGCGCATATTCGTAGCGTGTAGCTCAGAAACTAGCTACATTTATATCCTAAGAAGGTGAGGGTTGTGAACTGCACCGAATGATCTCCAAGATGGCTATTTCAGTTCAACACCCCATAAAATGCACGTCACCCCTTCTAACTAAAACTAATGTTTACTATTCAGGTCTGTCTGAGATTCCTGCCGTGATAGAATTAATCAGTTGCCTATAGTTTGACAAGTGTCACGTGATAAATTAAAAAACGCGCATGATTTTTTTCCCTCTTACATCACCTGAACGTTAACGTTAAAAGTGGTAATGGAGTATTCCACAGTCATACGGGTTTCTGAAATAAAATAGCCCTCTTGCAGACCTTTCTTTGTTGTTCACAATCCTGCCCTTCTTGAGACCTAAGCCCTTTAGTTTCTGAGCTAGATGCCTGCGAAGATGCTGAAAGGTATATTGGGGAGAGTATTTCAAATATTCCAATTCACGACGTCGTAATGACATCATTGAAAATCCGCCAGTCCACAAGTCGCGCGAGGGCCGAGGCCAAGGTAATATAATTGTCGAGACGTTCATATCTGACATTCGTGAGCGAAATGTCCAGATATAACGGTCGTCAATTAGCTCTCATTCAATGTTGTGCGAGGTGCGATGACGCCATCAAATATTGTGCATTGACTAGCATATTTACTAAACGGAGAGTTTTGCTGTCTATAACGACTTTGCCTGCTAAAAAGCACACCAATGACTATATGTGATGTTTCATCGAAATGTTTCAAGGAAGCGTCATATCTGATGCTTCCTTGATGCTTGCTTGCTTTTGAATTTTCAAATGTGAAATATTCCCATTAAGGGTACGTGGACAAACGTGCAAGCGCAAGGTGAGAAGAAGCTTGTGAAACATCCGAACATGGTTTCAAATAAATGAAAATCCATGTTGAAAACCGGCATGACGAGTTCTCACCCACTCCTCTACCCCCACCCACTGGTAAAAATCCAGTGCTGTGCCCCTGAGTTAATATGCTTTCCAGCAGTTCTATCGCCCAAGTAAGCTTACTACCTACTAAATGGTCCAATCGCGCATGCTGCCATGGCTCACCTTTTGGAAGTTCCGAGTGTCCGCCAGAAACTGACGGTACGCCCAGTGTATTTGCAGTGAGCGGATGACCTTGAGCGCATACAGCCTGAGGGCCTGCGGCCAGGTCAGATCGGCGGAGCAGCCGCGCCGCATGACATCGGCGACAGCAGCCAGCAGCACCAGCAGCGAGGGTGCCGAAAGGGAAGGGGTTCAACGTTGTTTAGTTGACTGTCGACACAGCACCGCTCTGGTGCGTGTCAGCTGCGGCCTCCGAGGTGTGTCATCGAGCATATTCAAAACCTGGCCTGCAGTCATGAATCCATCAGCAATCATGTGCCCGTTAATGACTCGAAGACATTCACGCTAACAGGCTCATCAGCTTTCCACGGCTGGGCCTCACGTTTTTACCTGCGCGGTAGACTGTATGGAGTGACTGATAATGCCCAATCTTCCTTCTGTCTTTGACGAAGCTTGAGCCACAAATTGATCCTGTAGGATTTTGGTGTCTGGAGGACCTGATAATGACTACTTTTCCCCCTTCCATTAAACAGCTACTTCATGCTACACTTCTGTTCAGGTGAGGAAACAAGTCAATGAAGACGGTGACTGACCCCTGGTGTAGGCATATACTTCGACACGTTGCATTTTCCGCACCGTCTGTTCAGGATCCGTGAAGCTTCCCGGTGCTGCGTGGGACAGCGGGCAAGCTGGCCGAGGCCAGGGACTTCCCCTCTGAAGCAAACCAGACCATCACGACGAAAAGGAGCTCGGGAGGTTAATGCACACGTGCTTAAACCTGCGTCTGGCCGCCCCGCAACAGCAGCAGAAGTTTGTGTGTTCATGGAACGATTTCTGGGTGGCAAGCGACGATGTTTTGTCGCTTTCCTCTGGCATATATATATATATATATATATATATATATATATATATATATATATATATATATATAGGAGGACGGTTTACGAGGTCACGCGCTCGGTAACGCAAATGACACACCTTGCTGAGGCGGTACGGCGTTTTGTATTTGGTCGCTTACTACATCATCTAACTTATTGTAATGCCAAACTTAAAAGGAATGTCTCATATTCGAATGCATAAAACCAAACACCAGATATGATGGCGAGAGCTCAGTTATAGATATTGGCATACTTGTGAGTGAAAAAACTGTTGTACACAACAAAATGTCTCTATGAAATAAATGTTGTCCAATACTGCATTTTGCGCCACACAACACTTACTTGTGGTTCTTCAATCTCCCTAGAGGTGGCAGCACGAGCCAAAAGTGTTCGCGGAGCCAGATACCATTATGTGCTCGTGTGCTGGTCTTTTCTCGGGGTGTTCTTGCATATTTATCCGTGAGTTTAATATGTTTACTTGTATTCACAAACTCGGTTATAACGTTGCTCTTAAGTTCTTCGATCACAAGTATTATATGCTTTTTCCAGCTTCGGCCCTCTTATCCTCTCTCTCTAGCTTCGTTCGGCTTCCTCGCGACGCCGCGCTTGTCCGGGGCAGGCTGTATGCGTCAGCCACGGGTGGCCGAGAGGCCTCTGGAAGGTGACCCCGACCGGGTGCCCAAAGCACACACCGTAGCGGGACAGCTACGCGGACCAAGGCTCGGCGGTTGACCCCCCAGACGTATGTGGTCCTGTCCAAGATTTAGTCGATGGCCGTTTGATCTAGAAATTGTGCTTACGAGCGCCAGACATGGAGGACTCCAGTTTGATTATCAATGGGCTGGTACGCCGCATGGCCGGTGGAATAATAGGACCTAAATTACCATATTATGGCGTCGAGGATGTATAGGTAACCTTGAAATGGTCCACACATTTTCGCGGGCGTGTAACTCAGAAACTAGAGGATTTCAGGTCTTAAGAAGAACAGGTCTGTGAACTGCACCGGATCCTGCACCGATCCTTAAGATGGCTATACAGTTCAAAACCCCATGCAAATGTGGAACACTCCCCTAAAACTCTGCTTTGCTGACGTTAGGATCGCATAGCTGGTCTTTATACTCCTCATTCCTCACTCTCGTCATTATTTATCCCCGCCCTACCCCCAACCCCACCCCCAGTTAAAGGGAGTGGTCCATATTTGTATGGGATTTTGAACTGAAATAGCCGCAAGGGCCGGAAGACCGGCCGGAAGATGCACTCAGGGGCCGGTCCGCAGGGCTGAGCACTTCAATGTCAGCCAGAAGGCCCCGCGCACTGATTAGGGGCCCCAGAGTAAATAAGGGCCAATATGTCGGCAGACACCACCAATAACCCGCAGTCGGCTCCGTGGCGGCACAGGCCTGAGGGCCCATTTGCCAAGCAAGGACAAAGCCGAAACCAGATTTGCATTGTTCGGGTCCCACAACGCCTATCGGGGGCCCTGTGCAGGCAAAGGACACCGGGTTGGCCAGAAGCAGCGTTCGAGGAGGCCCGGAGAGCCTATAGGGCCCACCGGATCCGACGATCAAGGGGTCGATATGAGGGTCTAAGGGCACGAAAGGTTGGTCGGAACCTTATTCAGGAGCCCCAGCTGCAGGGACGGATACTCAAATAACAGTCGGACTGCCCTTTGCGCCTATCAGGGACACCTTGAGTCGATATGGATCTATACGTTGGTCAGGCACCACCAGAACCGTGTTGTCAGCTCGGTATGGGTCTGAGAGCCCACTTTCCAACCAGCTACAAAGTCAGAGCCAGTGAATTACACTGGTCAGGACCCTGGTATCAGTCAGGAGCCCACAGCGCCTAACAGAAGGTCCTCTGCTCGCAAGGGGCACCGCGTCGACCAAGGGCAGTTTCTGATGAGACCCGAAGGGGGCCAGGCGGCCCAGCGTTCCAAAACTCATCCAACAGTGTGTGCAGGATGTAGGAATAGATTCATGCTACCAGAATGTTGGCTCTCCGGCGGCGGCTGCGCGCGCGATCCGTTGGCGCTAATCCGTTGTCCTTGACCCTGACCCAGCCATCTGACCTACTCAGTCCAATTGTCGAGCATGAGGCGCGTAAATAATGGTTTAACAGCTGTGGCGTTCGATACTGATTGGCTGATTTTGAAAAAGGGGAGGGGCAATCGCCAGTGAGCCACAATCCGGGGAATAATAGCATGAAAAAATATCGACATCCATGCCACCCAAGTGACCGAATATCGGAGCACTGAGGCGGCCTAACTGAACTGACTATCAGAGGGCCGGCTGGAGGGCATAAGGGCACGAAGGGCTGGCTGTCGGTCACACAAAGAAGCGCGGCGTGCAAGGCCGTAGCCTGAAATATCAGTCAGAGGTCCTCTTGCACTGTTTGAGGACCCCTGAGATAATGAGATATGAATGAGATGTGCGTGTCTAAGTCGGCCAGAGACCATGAACGCCAAACAGGTGGCTCCCTGTTAGTCTGAACATTGTGTGCCAATTTCTTAAACAGGAGCAAGACCACGGGCCACGATCTGCATTGGTCCGGGTCCCTGAAACAGTGGTTGGAGCCCCTGTATCTGTCAGGGGCCCACAGTGCATAACAGGGGGTCATGTCTCAGCTAGTATCCCTAGTCGGCTACGGGATTCCTTTGAGGAAGAAGGGCTCGATGGCCCCTAGTAACCAAAGATCAAGGGCCCGATTGAACTCGGGCTCGGCCCCCAACCGTAGTGCCGTGACCTGAAATGTCAGTCGGAGAGCTTTTATCAGCGCCCTGTTATTAGGGCTTTCTACGCCTATTTTATAGGGCTTCGACATGGTGCCAAACAGTTCGCTCCATGTCAGGAACGAGGCCCTTGATTTGCAATATTCGGATCCCTGACACAATGAAGGTTCCTGTGTCGCTCAGAGGCCACTTTGCCTGACAGCGGTTAAATGGTGGTAAGTGGCCATAGTCGGCTAGAAGCGGTGTTCAAACGGGCTCGAGGAGGGGCCCGAAGAGGGACCGAATGGTCTCTTGAGACCAAAGATCAAGGGCCCGATTGTAAGGCTAAGGAGCCGAAGGGCTGACTGCAGGTAACATGAAGAACCCCCGCCCGTAGGGCCACCTGCGGCGATCAGAGATGTTGCGTCAATGAGGGATCTTGCGTCGATCCGAGGTCAACTGCGGTCTGCGCGGGTCAAAAGCCCTCAGGGACGGGACCAATGTGATATGATGTATCCGTCTGAAGGTCTCCGGACCGGCCAGAGCATCCTGCGCTGTGCCGCAAAAATGGCAGCCGGAAGACACCCCGCGGTGGGTCAGAATGGACCTGCAGCCCTTGGCCAGTAACAACGAAGTGCCCCCTTGCGCCTTACTCAAATGGGCTCCTTTCCCAGAAAGAAATAAGGAGTGTCATTTGTGTTGAATAGAGTGGATATAAATGAGTTAGAAAAAGAACAAGGCCTTTCCATGTTTGCGTGAGAACGTTCATTCTTTTGAAGAATCGACTAGTTAAACAAAATGCACCAAAAGGTTTTAGCCTGCGCACCCGCAATCTCGGAAGCAAGGGACTATGCTGGCCTCGGTTGCGTTTTACGTGAAACCGGACGGCGTTGGCCACTGCAAGCAGCACCAGGCGGCGGATGCCGTGGGCGTGAAAGCGGCCTTCGTGGAATAATGCTTCCAAATGCTTTTAAAAGATGAGTTGTGCCGCCCATGGATTAGGCTTGGCGTATCTTTCTTACAACCTTGAGAATGGCTTCTGGACAGGTTAATAGCTTTAGCGACACGAGCAATAGAGATTATACCTTTACTCCCCTAGTTCTACCACCAGATTCCAGCACCACTTCGCGGTGCTGTAAATTCCAACCCGTTGAGTCCATCAGTCTGAAGATTGCACAGCTGAAATACGCGGCATTTCTGTACGATTTGATGTCCTAAAGCGTTCAAACATACTTCTTTCAAATGCGTTATCATTTTCGTCCACCCGTTGACCATGGCTCAAAGTTAACCGCAGGGCCGACGATGCGCGGCCAATGGAGACTGTAACGCCTGGTATCGAGGTTTTCGATGCTCAGATTTGTCAGCGCTCATGCTCAAAACTTCATTACATAATTTGTATCACTCATCAAATCTGACTGAGCGTTGCACATTTTCAGACGAATATAGCTTTGCCATGTTAGTACAAATTGATCACCCATTTCCATCTACGTTCGCGGGGTCCTTAATATCTCCATACAGCCCAGATAAAAAATCTGACAAATCCGAATTTTTATGGGGAAGGCTTTTAATACCAGTGGGCCCTTTGCCAGCCCTGTGCCTCTCCCTTGTCAAGGCTCTGGCTGCGCGCCTGAAACCAGCACTTGGAAGATCCGCATTCTTTCAACCAACTCACAAGCCCGAGATGGTGCTCCTCACCATGCTGAGAATCCGACACGCCAAGCTCACGCATCCTCACGGAACGCATCCAGCCTCCGCTGTGTCACTCCTGCCCCATTACACACACCATCGAACACCTCATTCTCAACTGTCACACACACCGTCGTACGCGTAAAACTACCATCACACACACCTACGCATAAGACACTCGTCCAACACACAGACACAGAATCCCATCCCCACTGCCTTCCATGCTTGGCGACTCGGACTCCCGGCTGCAGCCACGTCTCAGATAAGGACATAATAACAATATTATCTTGTTGGATCAGGTTGATTTAATCGATCATAGGTGTCATGGAGCGAACGTTACATGTCCGAAAATGCACGCGGGTACAGATGACTTGGCAATGCTGCTGCCAATCGGTACTTCCCCGCGCCGGGGTGCGCAGACCCCTCCCCCCCCCCCTCCCCTCCGCCCCGCGGCCGTTGTCGGTCACAAGGAGGCGCTGGGAGCTCACCAGCTGAGGCGTCATGTGCCTGAGCCTCCTGACAGCTGACTGAGTACCGCTCTATACCGCACAGACGGCCGACGAGAAGCTGGCGGCGTTCATGGCCGCCTGAGATGCACTGGGCAACGAGCAGTGCCCGCTCGTCTCGGTGAGACGGCGCCGATCGGCGTGTCCGTGGCTGCGGCGCGATCGCGAGCTGACGTCGGCGATGGAGCAAGATCGCGAGCTGACGTCGGCGATGGAGCAAGATCGCGAGCTGACGTCGGCGATAGAGCACGATCGCGAGGTGACGTCGGCGATGGAGCAAGATCGCGAGCTGACGTCGGCGATGGAGGGCCGCGACGAGGCTCGGCGAACCTGGAAACACACCTCAACTCCAGGACGGCGCTGAATGTACCAGCGGCGGCGCAACGTTGTGAAGAGCCTCTCTCGTGTCTGTCGCGAATTTTCCTGTCCGCCCCCCTTTTATCTCACAGATAAACGTTCAGGAGCGGCGTGATAAGTTGTATTGTCGGACCACCAGGGGACAGCCTCTGGCGAGGATGAGGTAATCGACCGAGCTGACGCACTTAACAAGCATTGTGGGGCCACGCATCGCCCCCACAATGTCTGTTGGGTCACGGATCGCCGCGGAGGGGGGATGAACTACCGTTCCGGGCTCACTGGGGCCGAGGCCACACCGTGTTTATTCATCTGCCCTCGTACTGTGTCCTGGAACTGGGCTAAGGCTGTCGAAGGCCATCAAACGCATGACCTCGTCAAGGGCAGTTGGTACCGATGGCCAACCAGTGTTCGTTCATCAGCCCTCGTATTGCGCCCTCTACTGCTCCAGAACTGTCGAAGGCCGTCAAACGCATGAGCTCGTCAAGGACAGTCGGCGTGAAGACGTGAAGAAGTGTTTTGTTGTTATTGGGGCGCGTCTTTTAATGTCGTCAACACGTACGTTATCATGTGTATTATTCTCCGCGTCGCACCTATTCACAAATTTTGAGAGCGATCCGTTTGAATAGCTTCCTGCCAATAACTATCCTGTCTGTTTTGTCCAAAATCACGAAAAGACTGTCTGCGTGCAACTTAGGTCGTACCGACAGGAAAACCTTATGCTGTTTCAATATCAAGATGCATGGTGACCCGGTCACTGTACGGAGGACGCCCAACTTTACGCTGTCGAGTGGATCGCGGGCTGTCGACGCGGGTGAAATGACGTCGTTGACGAGGTTTGATTTAACACGCGCCAGGGTGGCCGGCTAGATACCCTTCGCTCGGGTGGGGGTCAATTTGACCCCACCCCCTGAGATCTCGGGAACTAAGAAAGCTAGAGACACCAAATTTACAGGGTGTCTTGACCTGTACGTGAAATCACTTAGGTCAAAGTTTGAGCTTCCTAGATCATGACCTTCAGGTCACATAGGGTCAAACAAGGTCAAGTTCCAGGCTGGTCTCCAAAACGCCCCTAGAACCTAGGCAACCGTCTTTAAACAAAAAGTCACAAGCCCATTTAAGGTCAGTGACCTTGTTTGAGCTTTTCAAGATCATGGTGACCAAAATGATACAAGACTGCTCTGAGTTTTGCGTTTGAATAAGTGACAAAGATTACGCTAGTCAGTATGTTCCCAAAACAAAACGTCGACCCGGATCATCTTAGGTCAATGACCTAGTCTGACCTCCTAAGAAGTCAATGGAAGATGTATAATGCGGTTCCTGCTGTCAATAAAATCGAAAGGAGCGCCAGAAACTATCCCATACAGCAAGCCCTAGAGTACTAAATCAGGTTGATTTTGACATTGGTCTGACGTGCGTACCTGACCTTAGGTCGACATAATCTGCTCATTCAGTATTTGTGGTGCGTAAGAAAGCATCTCAGAGATGCATGACTTCGTGCAACACTCCGTTGTTGTGTCAGATTGAACGATTCCCTAGAAATTGCCTTAGCTGAAACCATGGCCTGAATTTGACCTGCCATAGGTCAGCGACTTTACAAAGTACATCACAATTTGTTATGTCAAACGATCTGCTATTCAATTATCTACAGCTATGCAAAATTTGGCGTGGCTGCACCGTTCGGAAACCATTCTGGAAAACCTTCGGGGAGAGTCAATTTGAAGCGCGTGTTAAAGGGGGTGGGTGTTCCGCATTTGTATGGGGGTTTTAGCTGACACAGACATCTTGAAGATAATTCGATGCAGTCCACAGCCTTGACCTTTTTAATATTTAAACCTCCCCAGTTTCTAAGCTACACGCCTATAAAGATGTTCAGACTATTTCGGGGAGACCACTTCAAGGTCACCCAGGCATCCATGACGTCATAATAACGTCACTTAAATTCTGTCATTCTATTGGCCATGCGGCAATCAAGGCCAAGGCAATTTGAATTGTCGAGCTGTTCATATCTGGCGCTTGTGAGGGAGATTTTCTAATGTAACGGCCGTCAATTGGTTCTCAGTTAATATTGCGTAAGGTACAATGACGCAGTCAAACAATGCTGTATTGGGGAGCATATTTGTTTACTATGGAAAATGTGCTGTCTGGAGCAGTCTTTTCCACTTAGCATGCCGATGGTGGTAAGTGAGCTTATTTCATCATGTCTGATGATTGCTCCAATATATTCAAAGGTGGAATATTCTCGATGACATGAACATGAGCATTAACGTTGAGCATTCTGGTCATGTGTATATGCTATGTGTCGCTGTCTTTGTGCACTTGTGTCATGCATGTGATGTGCACCCGTCCGCCTTTTGCTTTGCCTGCTAATATATTATACAAGAGGGACAGGACGCGTTATACTCGAGTAACTTGATTGTTTTGTACTCGCGCCAGATAGCATAAACCAGCATAAAGTAACTTCTTGACCTGCAAGTTTCGAATTCGCCTCCCTCCTCGCACATAGCCCTAGACTAACCGAGGAAGTACCAAAAACTTCCGGTTAAATGTGTTCACCTCTGCGACCACAGGTGTATTGCGCCTTTTTCACACCGTCCTAGCGCATGTTTCGCGTTGAACCACTCTCATAGAGGAGGGGGGCTGATGCGACCTCTTCCCTCATGCTTTTTGAGGATGTCTCTCTGGAATGTCGTGTAACTGCGTCCAAATTTTTGGTAGCCTATGGAGCACTCATCGCACGTTTTTTGTGACCGCGGCGGGCGGCGACCGACAAAGTCGCCACTCATGCGCGGCGAGCCGATACGCTCACATTAACGATGCCTTTTGTCATGAATGCACGCTCATATAACACGACACTGCACACCACTGTGCTAAGAACTGAATCATGAAAATATCTGTGGGATTTCCATGCTGTTTCTTGGCAGGGCCCAATACATATTGGCTTGTAAAGCTGAAGTGTGCGATTTTCAGAGAAAGATACCATTTACCTGGCATAATGTGGCCAATTATTGACCTAGTAACACAAAGACTTTTCACGAATCACGAAGTCTACTTGAGATCACTTGAGATCAACCAATAGATTTCCTGCGAGCCTCTATCTTTTATAGTTTGTAAACGGCACGCGGCGAGGTTGCACGGACCTCTTCCCCTTTCATTCCGCATTCTAAAAAGTGGCGAATGAGGGCAGGAGTTAAGTACGTTTGCACTCCCGTTGTCCCTCACTTGCGCTGCTCTGTCCAGAGCCACGCAGGTGCGCCCTCCTTCTGCAGGCCGCGATCTCAGTTCCCTCCTGTCCTTCCCCCTGAAGTCACCACTGTCTGTTCCGCTCTTTTCAGTCTACCTTTCTCCGTCCTGTACCTTACCAGCGGCAGGTACCGCACGTTGATCGCTGTCCGCTCGACGCCCCACGCCGTGGCACAGCACGCGACGGGGCAAGGCCCATCCTACCGCCGCCACCCCTAGGCGTGTTCCTACCGCCTAGTTTGGTCCCTCTGAGTGGCCCAGCTTCCGTATCCGAGTCCACACATGAGGTGCCAGAGTCCGCATCCCCTCCTCAGAGAAGCCTGGCCAGGCTCAGCCCCGGCCCCGCTCGCCGCTGTCCCCCAGCGCTCCCGGCGGCGCTCCCCGGCGTTCGCGTCACTGCACCCGCCGCGCCCGCTCCTCCAACACTCGCGCGCTCTGTGCTGTGCCCTCCCCCGTCGTCGTCCGGATGGGCTCCCCCGTCCAAATCAGTCCCGTCGGTGTCGAGCTCTTGCTCCAGTGGAATACTGTCTTGTTGTTATTTCATTGGCCAGAGTTCAAGAAAAGAGACATGTTACACCTTTTTTGACAATCTCTTGGCACGAACGACGTATACACCCATCCACGCCGAGGCGGCACGACCTTGCATAATAT
Organism: Pollicipes pollicipes; assembly: GCF_011947565.3. NCBI lineage: Eukaryota > Metazoa > Arthropoda > Thecostraca > Pollicipedomorpha > Pollicipedidae > Pollicipes > Pollicipes pollicipes. The sequence goes on from NW_023596746.1 coordinate 548,586, forward strand.
CAGTCATTTGCTAGATCCACCACGTTCATTTTAATTCACCCCTAAATTTTCTGGCCGTTTGTATTGGAACAGCTTGACCACACTGTCACCTCTATCCGCCTCTCCCCTACCGAATCTGTCTCTGCCGGCAATCGGACTAGTACTCTCTTCAATCAAATCTCATTACCTTCCTCCTATAAGAAAATTACGCCTCCCCCCTTCGCATAGGGCCGTACCATACCCAACACCCGCGAACCTTCGCACACTACTTTATCAACACAACCTCATATGCATCAATGGCCGCACGCCCCCACACACCAACACCGCCGCGAGAGGCAGGTCAGTTGCCTCGTCATTGACCTGGCTGCCGCCCCACAGTCCAACTCCCCTCTGTTTACCATGCACGTGCTGCCTGATCCCTTTTTAATGATGACTTCGCTATACACATTCGTCAACTTAAATTCCCCTCAAGACATAGATTTTAACTTTTTCGCTTATTGGAACCTCCGTAGGGTGGACTGGGTCCTTTTCCGAAATAATACTGACAGCATACTTCGGACATCCTTCACTCTGCCCCCGATCTGCCTACCTTCCATGAATATCATTTAGCCTCCGTGCACCAAGAACATGCCACACACCTCCAACCGCCACGGAGGTTCGTGTCCACATTTGCCGTGGTGAACAAGCGATCGTCAGCGAGCGCTCGTCTCCTGACGCTCGCGTGATGCCACCTGCCTGCGAGATGCCTGCGTGCGCCACCCAAGAGGAAACGTCATGACATTATGACGTCACGAATGCCAAAGTGACTTTGAAATGCCCTTCCTGATATACCTTTTCCCATTTGCGTGGGCGTGTAGCTCAGGAACTAGAGAAGCTTAGGCCTTAAAAACCGCAGAATTATGAACGGCACCGAAAGGTCTTCGCCATGGCTATTTCAGTTCAAACCCCCTATAAATGTGGAGCACCTTAGATAACGTTACTTTGTTTTTGCTGCGCGCTAAAGTTAAGTGCCAACATGTTGCGCGAATGTATGTTACAATGCGTAACCTTTTAATGTTAACTGAGTGCGCAGAACGATTACACTGTTTTTGATAGTCATTTACCGTTACGGGACAATATTAGGGAGCAGCTTCAACATTAACTGAAATGTTGTGGGCGAGGAGTTTTGAAACATTTGGCCGCGTCTCTTGCCCTTTTCAGAAACCTTACGTTTTATGTTCACATATTTTTCCAAGCTGCGAAGGAGACGTACATCGCCGCGTGTAGCATAAGTGATATCATCTAATATTGCTGTAACTCATGCGTGTATATCAAGCTTATTTTGCAAGCCGGTTTGATAATGTACTTGCCCGGTGAAAATTAAAGGGCATTACACAGTGTGTTACAGGTTCGCTGAACGCAAAATCACCACCGAAATGATAGGCAAGTGCATATGAAGATGCTATCAAAAGCACATTAAATTTCCACACTCACTGTGGCAGCAAGTCATCCTTTTCCGTGTTATTTCATAACGCGTGTTTTCGTTCACGTAGTTGTAATGTTAGGGCTGTTGATCTGAACTGCTTTTTACCCCGATCTCACACGTACGGTAGTAAAGATGCATATCATTACAACAGAGTGCGTGAATTAGTATTGTGTGTTAACGCTATGTTGCGAGCTTTAGTTCCACAAATCCTTGGCTGGAGGTCTCATGTCTTCTCAGAACATTCTGAAGTTTCATGGCCTTTCGATGCTTTGCTGACTGAAACTTAGTCTCGCAATATCATGCAATTTTTGCACACAAAAAAGTTTTATTTCTGAGAAATATATGATTTTGGAAATTTATTGATGACATTTATTTTGTTCTTTGATGTTTCCGTACAAAATTTCATAACAGTAGTGCAAAATTTGTACTCAAACAGACCGGTTGTCAGGAATCTTTCACTCAGCAGCGTACTGCACCCCGCATTCCTTTCAAAACTAAAGACAGTTGTGAAGCTGACCAATTCCTAGTGAGACACATAGGTAACTTCACTGCCAAAGAGTGGAGCTGAGGTTGAGAAAAGGCGAGGTGTCGGGTCGCGTACTCCTGGCGAAACGTCCAGACGCCGCCCATCTCCGTCCCACGCTGCGGCAGACAGACAGACAGACAGACAGACAGACAGACAGACAGACAGACAGACAGACAGACAGACAGACAGACAGACAGACAGACAGACAGACAGACAGACAGACAGACAGACAGACAGACAGACAGAGAGGCAGACAGACAGACAGACAGACAGACAGACAGCAGACAAACAGACAGACAGACAAACGGGCAGACAGACAGACAGACATACAGACAGACAGACAGACAGATAGGCAGTCAGATAGACAGACAAACAATGTCCGTAAATTGTTTACATGACGTAAAATAGCCTTGCAGGGTTTCATATCATTTACGTGCCCACGTCTGCCACTTGGAATTTCGTCGGTCCAGATGTTTACCAAAATCTGGGCAAGGATATCACCAATAGGTGTCATGTATGCTTGTGACAGTTCTGCTGGATTCCATTTTGATTGGTTCGGTGTCATGAGCAGTTGCAAACGCAATCAATATAAGGGAGACCGCGTAAAAATGCGACGGATCCGGCTGGTGGGTCAAGGTGAACTATATAGTCCCGAACGCGATGGACGTGACATCGCGCAAGGGACATTGAACTGTAAATGGGATCTGTACCATTACTGTGGGATCTGTTGGCTTTGGACAGTATTACTGCCGGGAACCACGATACGTCGAGGAGTTTTGAAGGCAAACACGATTCGTGATTCAGTTCTCTCCATAATGGCATAATGCTTATGCTACATTTTGTGGATCTGGGATGTGGTTAACCGCCAGCACAGCACCCATTCAACACTCGCTACTGCGGTTTTACGCCGGGTAGGGGGGCTGTGGCGGGGAAGACAAGGGGAGCGGCTTCCCGTGTGTTCTCCCGTTTCGCCTTCACCGCCCGTGCTTACTCTCTGGCTGTGGTGTGACGCGCTGTCGAACAATCATCGTTACAGCGCAGCGCAAAACAGAACTTTTTGAAAAAAATATCGTCCAGAACACGCTACTTACCTATCGTTGTTAAGCACGGACAATGGGCTGGTGTTTTGTTTTTTGGACACGCACACGCTTATAAGTTTCCGTGGATTTCCCTTGCACATCCAGGCATCGTTGGCATAAGGCACCGATGCTCCGCCGCCATGCCCTGCCGATTTTTGCCATAGGTCCATATATACAGCTCGCTTCTGCGTGTCCCCATGTAGGCAGAGGGGCGCAACTCAAAAATGCTTACTGCATACCAATTGGGGTGCGCCACGGGCGTGGCAATTTTTTGCGTGCCGTGAAATAACATCATATGTTCTCGATCTTCCTTTTTCGTGCCAACGTTGGATTTCATTTGCTAGCATTTCGTCGTCCGCATGTTAATGCATGACGTCAACTTGGTAAGGGCGGGGGAGCTACCTACCCCTGCGACTGCTATGTGCGTACGGTCCGTCTCTGTGCACAGTGATTTACGGTTACCCCTGAAAGTTCACGAGGCCAAAATCATTTTTCCGGCGTGACAAAAGCAAAGCGTTAATTTACCCTTTGATGGGGACTGTTGCTGAATGGCCACAACAATTTTTAAGCACTTTCAAGCCCATGCAGCGCATGCTGGGAACACCAGAATGAGCAGTTAACAGAAAAAAACGAGCCTGGCTGTTTAAAGAACAGTACGCAAATGAAGCCGTTTAAAGTTCAAACGGCGGTCTATCCTCGGCGCTCGGTTGCGTATCACGCCTTCTTTCAGGCTCGCGAGAAATTACAAGTAGGTCATGGTATCTTTGCATTTGTCTTTGCACTTCTGACTATCTTACCACTACCGCAAGGCTATGACAGCGCGCAGTTCGAGTCTGATCCCACACCTCAGTTTGTCGATTGCTCGCCGCTGCAACATCTCCGATAGCGTCAGGTATCGCTGAATAAGTCATCTGCGCATGTGATCCCCACGATCGTCCTCGATCTGCGATCCTTCATTTCGTGTACGGCGCTATTCACGTAAGTCGGTGTCCTCCCACAAATGAGGGTCCAAGATTCATCGTCAATCGCCCAATACAGTGAATATCTTTCCGACGGCTTGGCTACCGCTGACGTTATTACACCCACACATACAATTAACGGTAGCCACATGGGCTTCTTAAAAACGGTCCTTCCCACCAGCTCGGAGTGCCCACTCCCCGTACCGAGTTATCAGCACGCACAGACACTCCTTACGCTCGTGCATGCATGTTGTGAGAGTTGCAATGTCTTACTGCTCCCTGTCTACGCACAGGTCAAAAAGAAAAGTACGGTGTACAGGCAGACAGGCGTACAAACACACACGTTTTCGTAAATAGTTTTCGTGACCGACCTCATCCCGCAGTCTGTGGTCCAAACTTAGTCCTAATAAAGATAACTTGGTTCTTCCTACAAAACACGACAACAATGAATGTTGTGTGCGACTGTCGGCATGGCAGCAAGATCGACAAAATACGCACATTTTGTTCCTGTGTTATCCGGAATCCGACTGAACCCCATCCCCCGTGCTTTGCCCTGACTTGAAATGGAAGTCTTTCTTTCACATAGCGATTGTTTTTATATCAGTCAAAGTTCCTTACAAAGTGGATTAGGTCAACCTTATTGGCTGAGCCCCAAACCGATGTCAAGGAGTAATGCATCTTGGCACGGCTTCGCTTAACATCACCGAAGCAGTACTCCGATTCACTGACCGAGCTCAAGGAATCCGGATGGCCCCTGCGAGTGCACGAGCGCCACCTGGGGTGCCCGAGAGCACGACTGCCACCTGGGGTGCCACCTAGGGAGCATGAGAGCAAGCAAGTGGTCTGGGCTGTCCCACAAGGGTGCCGAAAAAAACAGCTGATACCTATGTCGAGTACGTGGAGTGTCTGAAACTAAGTGTGATTGCGTACATGTGGCAAGAAAAAACCCAATGGAGCACCCAACATCTGTATTATAAAGACGTCGGGCACAAACGAAAGCCCTGCTCCAACTCACTGAATTTTGCGTGAAGGCGGTCAAAATTATTTCCGCTATCAATCCCCAAACACTACAAAAGACACGGTGTATCTCTCAACGCTCTTAACGCTCTCCAACTCCATATTTTGCCTGGACAGAAGATTCTGACGGAGCTCTCATAACATTTTTTTTCATTTTCTCAGATTTTCACAACCGGCTGTCTTCGATACCAGTTCAGTGTATTTATGTCCAACCCACTTCAGTCCTTTAAACGCCAGCGTTTTGGACATGAGAGCAAAACCGACGGACAGAACGTCGGATACCTAAGCGCGGCGGGATCTCATCATGAGGGATCGGCATGCACGATGCCGATCCAGTGTCTAAGCTGTGGCAGCTCCGAGCATATGGCTTCTTTCGCTCGGAGTCCCATGCGGAAGAAGGAGACAATTTCCTCAGTAAAGGCCAAGACAAGAGTGTCTATTACAACACACGGCGCTGTTGAAGCCTCGTTGATCGCCTTCAGTTCCCAAAAACGTCTCCTCAGGCAGCCAAAAAGATCAGCATCGAATGTGCCGCACCTGACAGACCAACTCAGGCCGCGTTCAGTCTGTCGTCAGCACGTTTGTCAGCATCAGTCATGGCCCAGTCTTTTGCCTACGTCACGTCATGTAACCAGTCACTTGGTTTGTGACGTCACACGCCGGCCGACGCTGCTGCCAGGATTTTTTGTCAGCCCGTCAGCAGTGGGAAAAAGTGCTTCCAGGTAACTAAATCGTCCTGACAAAAACTCGCGAATTTGAAGTGATAGGTATTGAGTTTGTCAGTAAGAAGTGAATCTTATGTCTAATTCTGAGGGAATTCGACAAAGGATAGGTAAGAAGGCACTTAGACCTCCTGACACGAGTGTAGCCTTAAGCAAGTTAGTGACAGTGAGTAATTCCGTTCGCGAGTAAGTGAATAACGCTGAAATAATCACAGAGATAAAGAACGGGAACAAGGCGCCTCGCATCTCGAAGATGGGCTTTGTCAGTACAAGTAGGGTTCAGATAAAAGGATGGGGTTCATGTCAGCACAAAGTGGTCTTGAATTACATGATGAGATTGATATCAGTTTCAATATCAGCGAAAGAAAGATCATTTTCAGAAGGTACTGTCAGCACTGAAGGGAATTACCGCTTCTGGAACACTGGACTGGAAGGCAATGAAATAAGCACCAGGCGTGATGAAATTGTTCATCATCACCATGGTATACCCAAATTGGAAAGGCTGCTCTAGACAACAGAGTTTGTCTGTTCAGCTCAATACGCCATTGCTTGATTACGTCATCGCACCTTGCACAACACCGATGGACAGTCAGAGGACCCCTTTAAAATGAGAAGGAAATGAATAGATATGAGATGGGAAGGAGAAAAAACACACTCCGTTTAGGAGTAGGATAGATGATAACGCCGAAGCTTGTGCGACACTTGCATACACCATGTTGTATGTAGTGTGAGGCCTGAAGTTAGGTTAAAAGGTAGAGAAAAAAAGAAAGGTAAAGGTAAATCCTTTCTCTTCAGCCCTCACATGGAACGCTCCGTCAACACGTATGACGTCACGAATGCCAGCTGACAATCGTGCGGGCTAAGAGATCGAACGCGGCCTCAGTACTGCTACCTCTGAAACGGCTGACGTTGATTAACCTATCTCGGTGGCGACTCGGACATCCACCCCACTCGCTGCTCCCCACAAGCCGCTTATCGCCCCTCGCGTCGTCACCTGGACACAGCCGTCCTCCCGGGCGCAGCGTGACTGCCCTCAGAACCCTGCGCCGATGGGCAGTCTCGGCACGGGTCCGAATGGTCGGACGCAGAACGGCCGACGTGGAAGCGGCGTAACAACTGGTTCTCGTCACTCGGTCGCAGATAGCCAGTCCCATCCAGCGGTGAGGGTCTCAGAAGCAATAAGGACAGAAGTGATTTATTTAGCGACGGGCTCCGATTTCGATGCAAAAGCATTTTATGGCCACTTACAGTACAACACTGCTGAATTTGACATCCATTTTTCAATACCTCGTGCCCTACGAGGTCAACTTACAGGATAAAATGCAAGGTCAGTTGACGCGAATCTCCATATTTATCAAATGCTACCGGCTGATTTTGGATTTTGAAACATCAGAATCGTCCTCAGCCGATGAACCAGCCCCGTCTCAACAGACCTTATCTCTCAAGATCACCTGTCAATATCAAATTCAAGGCGAAATGATTGAGAGCTCCGTATTAACCAAAGCTTTTCTGTCGTTTCATACTTTTAATGATCAGAACCGTCTTCAACTAGCGCAAACTAGCGTCCATCGAGATGCTTTGACATCTCCAGATCACCCTGTAAAGTCAGATCAACACGTGCTCAGGAGGTTGAAAGACCATTCGACGCCCCATCCCCCGCCCCATAGTCGCGTTAATCTGTATGTTGCGGTGGGGGATTGAAAAGTCGATCTTACAAAATAGATGTACCTTGTAATGTTGCTGGCATATGATGAATCAACGTATAGGCCATGTCCGTTAGCCAAGGGCAGCCTCGCGGAGAATCGTTAAATATGATGCGACAACGGAATGTTAGACTAATTCATGCATCTTAGAGGCGGTTTCTCAGATAATTAGGCAGCTGAATTTACGATTACAACAAATTCTATTGATTTTGAGCAAATGTAAAGGTCACTCCGATGTCTAAACGAGACCGTTTTCTAGAACCTTCTTTCACGATGGTTTTTCTACGTACATTTACCTTTTTGGTTATCAAGGGTACATCAAAAGGATCTCATTTGTTCTAAATGAATGTCAGACCTCATAGTGTCATGCTTGATGCTTATTTAGATTAAAAATATAATTATCTCATAGTCTTTTGGTCAACGTGACCGTCTAAAGGTCAGACAAGGTCTTTGACCTGTAAAAACACCAATGACCTTTTGCTTAATATAGGTTAAAGGAGGCTGTAGTAAGCGGTCTGAAGGCACTTCCGACACCGATTTAGACCTCACTTTTTACCTTACTCCTCCAGAAGTTCAGAAGTTAAAGATTCCAAAATTTGAAACAAGCAAGTTCTTACACTGGCCTGTTTATTCCGTGAATGAATTTGGTGTCTCTAGCTCTCTTAGTGTTTGAGATATCAGCAGTTGATTTGCCCCACCCCTCTCCCCACGAGCACGTCGCGTTCAACCGGCTGCTCGGGCACGTGTTAAGGTTCAAATGACGGAGAACTCCACATAGCTCAAGCCTAACCGGCCGATTTCAGATTTGGTTACATCAAAATCGTCTTCAGAACCTTTAATTTCACCGTGAAGTGTAACCTCGTAAAGACTGGATGTTTTGATCGGACAGTTTATTTGATGAAGACGATTCTAACGCTTAAAGGGAATGTTCCACATTTGAAGATACTGCCGCAAGCATCAGATATGATGAAATAAGCTCACTGATAGCTATTGCCATACTTTTAAGTGGAAAAGACTGTTCTAGACATCACAAGCTTTTTGCTTAGTAGATATGCTCCTCAATCCGTTATGGTTTTATTATGTCATCATACCTGGCACAACATTGATTAAGAAACAGTTGACATCATATCTAGAAATCGTGCTCACGAACGCCAGCTGTTAACGATGTGACTATGGAGTCAAACGGCTTAGCGATTCGACCATATAGTATCCATAGTATAGTATCCAGTATCCAAAACTCCACACAAATGTGGAACACTACCTATAACGCGCTGAAGACCATTCTGCTGCTTTCAAATCTGAAATCGTGTGCAACTTTTGGGTGATATGAAGCCCAGTTCCGTTCATTTTCATGTTCTCCTCCATCTAATCTTGAATTTGACCATAAGTACCACCTGATATTGAGAAGTAGACGTCAAATTTGATCTTTTTGTGTCATGACTGACTATCACACACGATTTCATCGAAGTCAGAGTTCACTGTCAAATCAATCCTGAAATGAATATATCGCTAATGCCTCCATGAAGATATCGATTCACATGGCGATATTTTAGTGACCATCTCCTATTTCAAATGATTTCCTATTTCAAAGCGATATTTGAAATGACGACCTCCTGTTTCAAAACGACCTGACGGATCATTTCACGTGACCGATCATACCACGAGAATATCGAATCCAACATCAGTTTTTCAACATATTACGTGACTCGTAATATCAAATCCAAGGTCAAAAGACAGGGAACTCAATTTCAGCTTAAGTTCGTTGGGAACTGCCGCACTCATCGGCTACCCGTTGCCGTTCCGGCGGTCGGGGGATGGGCCTGTCGCCATAGGCCCATGAAGTTGTCGATTCATTCAGTGATTTGTTCAGTGACAGGCTCCGATTTCTATGAAAACAAGGTCACTTATGGCACGAAGACATCGAAAATGACGTTTATTTTCATTATGATGTGAACTTCAGAGTAAAAAGCTAGGTCAAAGGACGGGGAACTTCGTGTATCCAAAAAAAAAAAACGGCCAGTACTAAATTTCCAAAGATCAAGATATTCACAGGCGCAAGAAGTAGCGTCCTTCAAAAAGTCTTGACCTTTCAAGGTCACCCCTCAAGTTTAAACACGGGCTCAAATGACGAGAAACTCCATATTGGCAAAAAAATTTTGGTTAATTTGAGACTTGCCGGCACCAGAATATTTACCATAATGTGAACTAGCAAACATAAAAAGTCCTGATCTTTCAAGGCCATCAGTCAAGGTCAAACTTAGACTCGAAGGGCGGGGAACTCAACATCACTAAAAAATATCAGCCGATTCTAGATTTGCAAACGTCAAAACATTCACAAGCTCAAGACGTAGTGTCCGTTAAGAGTCCTGACCACTCAATGGCACCCTTCAGGGTCAAATGCGGGATACAAGGACGAGGAACTCCATATCACCAAAAAAAAATGTTGGCCAATGTTTGACTTACAAGAACCAGAATGCACACCACAGAACGAATCAGTGTCCGTTGAAACGTCTTGACCTCACAAAGTTGCCTTTCAAGGTAAAGCGCCGACTCAAAGGATGGGGAGCTCCTATGACTAAATACCACCGGCCGATTTTTAACATGCCAGAATATTCACCACAGAACGAACTAGCAACCATCAAAGACTCATCAACTCTTCAGATTGCTCATCAAGGTCAAACTTTGACTCAAAGGACGGAACTTCCATATTACCAAAAAATTATCGGCCAATTTCAAAAATGTACCGACCAGAAGTTTCACCACAGAACGAACTAGCGTTCGCCGATAAGTCCTGACCTCACGAGATTGCCCTTTAAGGCCAAACTCAAGCTCAAGGGACGGGAAACTCCATATCGCCAAAAAATTACCGGCCAATTTGGACTTTTCAAGCATCAGGACATACACCAGTGGGTGAACTAGTGTCCGTTTAAAGCTGCTGGGCTCTCAAGGGCACTCTGCAAGGTAAAATTGTAGGCTCAAAACACGAGGGAAGCACCAAAATATTAACCACAGAATGAACTTACGTCTGTCAAAAGTGCTGACCTCTTAAAGCCACCCTTTATAGTCAAATCTGGGCTCAAAGCACGCGGCCTTGACATAGCTGAAAAGGACCGGCATATTTTAAACTTACAAACACTAGGACATTCACCCCAGAAAAAAAAATAGCGCGCGTCAAAAGGTCTTGAACTCTGTCAGCAGATCTTCAAGGTCAAACTACTGTTCAAGTTACGGAGAGCTTTGGCGATTTATTGAGCGATTTATCAAGCGACAAATTCCAGCTTCTCTGAAAATCCGTTTATGTTCAAATATGGCATGGCAGCATAGAAAATGACGTTTCTCTTCCAATTTCATCTCATGTCTGTCAAGGTCATGTCCTTTGAGCCTGAGTCTGACCTTCAAGGGTAATCTTGAGAGAGCAGGACTTTTTGACGGACGATAGTTCCGTCTATGTGAATATTTTGATACTGCCAAGTTCAAAATCGGCCGGTAATTTTTTGGTGATATGGAGTTCTCCGTCATTTAGACCTGTTCGACCTTGACGAGTGACTTTGAGAGATCAGCACTTTGTAACGGACCGTTGGTCTTTCTGTGGTAAATTTTCTGGTGCTGACAAGCTCAAAATCGGCTGGTAATTTTTTGATGCTATGAAGCTCCCAGCCTTTTGAGCCGGCGTTTTATCTTTTAGGGTAACTTCGAGAGTTTAGAACATTTGAGCGGACGCTAGTTCGTTCCGTGGCTATAATCTAGCCACTGCAAGTTTAATATAAGCTGATAAATTCTGGGTGATATTGGGTTCCCCATTACTTCAGCTGTAGTTTGACCTTGAATGGTGAGCTTGAGAGAGCAGGCCTTTATAGAGGTCGTTGTTGAGCTTGTGAGTATTTAAATGTTTACAAAGCTAGAATCGGTCGGTAATTTTTGGCGATATAAACTTCCTCGTCTTTTAAGCCTGATTTCAAACTTGAAAGATGATCTTGAGAGGTGAAAACTTTTAGACCACTACTTCTTGCGCTTGTGAATATTTTATGCTTGCAAACTTGAGATCGATCAGTAATTATGTTGTGACGTGAAGTTTCCCGTACTCTAACCTAACTTTTGACCTCAAATGTGACATGCTATTGGCAAATAAACGTCGTATTCGATGTTCACATGTTATATTTGACCTATGACCGCATTTAACCATATCATATTTGACCATATGACGGGTTTTCAGAAAAATTGGAACTCATTACTGAATAGATCGCTGAATGAATTGCCAAAACGTCCCGTAACCTGAACAATAGTTTGACCTTCAGGTTCAGCTGGTCGAGGCCAAGAGCTTATAACAGACGCTAGTTCTGTCCGTGGTGAGTATTCTGGTGCTTCCAAGTTTGTTCAAAGTCAGCCGTTCTTTTTTGTGATATGAAGTTCCTGTCCTTTGGGCTCGCACTTGATCTTGAAAGGTGGCCTGGAGAGTTTGTTTGTTTACAGACGCTAGTTCATGCGCTTGTGAATATCCTGATGTCTGAAAAGTTGAAATCGACCCGTTAGACACTACAAATAGTGACCTTGAAGGGCGAGAACTTTTTAACGGACATTAGTTCCTGCGCTTGTGAATCTTTTGATGTTTGTAAATCTAGAATTGGACGGCAATTTTTGGTGGTACGTAGTTCCCTGCTCTTTGAGCCTGTGTTTGACCTTGAAGGATGACCTTGCACGGTCAGAACTTTTTCATGAACACTAGCTGACGGACATTTTGACTGACATGGATTGTGTGATAAATATTCTGGTGCTGGCAAGTTTAAAATCCGCTGGCATTCTTTGTGATGTAGAGTTCCCTCTGCTTTGACCCAGCTTTTGACCTTGAAGGCCTGATGATCTTGCAAAGTATCTGCCATTTTTGATGTTCCGCGCTACATTTGACATCGTGGCGTGTTTTCAGAGAAATCGGAACTCTCCATTGAATGAATCACTGAATGAATTGACAACTTCACGGACATTGTCACAAAAGGGAAATTGGGAAGCGATTTAGGTAAAATAGGCACAACATAGCAAAGTTCCTGGCCGACTGCAAATTTGTTAACCTTGATATTTTTAGCGCCTATCGTAAAGTCTGTCTAAATTTTCTTAGCTCTCTGCGTCAAGATCAATGCTAGCTTTAATATAAACAAGACAAGCTCCATATCTCCCAAAGTTAACAGCCGATCTGATTTTAAGTGTCAGAATCTTGGCTGGGGCAGAAACGAACATCAGTCAGAACTTCTGGGCTCTTCACGACATGCTCCAAGGTCCGTGAAATGGGGGCCAAAAGAGATGAGAAGTTCCATGTCACTCACAATTTACCGTCTGATTTGGATCTTTAAGCATCACAATCTTTTTCAACGCCTAGACTAGCGTCCGTCGAAAAAATAGACTAAATTGGTCTGAAACGGCGGCCTGAACATTGGACAGGTCAGGACTTCAATCACCTGAACCATAATTCTATATTGAAGCGAAAAGTGTTGCGGGGAATGATCGGACTAAAAGGTTGTCAAAAAGATAGCCATCCCGAATCCGTAAATATCGGAACGCGTTCTTAGCAATGGTGAATGAGGCTACTCAACGAACGAAGAAAAACGACTAGAAGTGGGACAAAGAGCCATCTAGTGAAATGATTTTGAACTAGAGAACAGCTGGTGCTCTGTTTTGATGTTTTGTTCCCACTCGTCCATGAAGCTTTCACACGGAGGAGCGCATTGGGGAGGTGCTGGACGTCCTGTCATGACTCACTCATTTTGCTTAAGTAGTCGTGAGTGTAGGCGGTCGGTCTGGGCTCTAGCGTCGACGGGTGAGTGTTGAATGCTCCTGGTTGTCGCGAACAAACGAACGGAGTGGAGATGACGTACTGTGGTCTCAGGGTTAGAATGCTATTGCCTTTCTTCGCCACAAGCTAGGTCGTTTCAGGCAATGGCTTTTCGAAAATGCAGATAACATGTTATCACAACCATGTTTTGATGGTCATGCAACCTAAGTCTCATGTGTCAAATGGTATTATGCATGGTAAATCATGCTTTGAGAGGGGTAGGTACCTCATGGGATAGGTATCTGTTCTCATTGTGGCAGCTGCATAAGGCTATGCAGCTGTGGTTGTGGTATGTAGCAGTGTGTTTCACCAAATCTGTTCACTGTGAATGAAATTAGAGAATGAATGCTCTGAAAGGTGTGGCATTTGTTGTGCTGTGGAACAAAGGGCTGGTGTTCATGGTGTTCATGGACCCTATATTAAATCTTGGAAGCATGTTTCAGCTTAACAGATATTATAAAAGTAATACCATAATGATATCCAATAATACCAAGCATCTGTATAGATAATACCAAAATAGTACCAAACAAAATCTGGATAATTCATCAGATAATTCTTTGTTATTGGTTTGATAGGTTGTCTTGGCCGCAGCCCAAAATTTCTGTGATTTAGTTCTATAGTCTTGAGGAGGAACTTTTTGTCTTCATCAGGTAATTTGTCTTAGCTTTGAAAAGCAGAAAAGTCACCAGTTTCCTATGGAGTGGAAATGAAATATACCCTATTGTGGATCATTTCCAGAATATGGCTGAGGCTCAGGTGTAAACATCAAAACTGCATAGAGCGACACTCCCCTCATAAATGATATGTCAAAGTAGTTAAACTGGTATGCTGCTTAAGGTTTTGCCTGAGGCCCTGGGCCAGACTTCAATCAATATATTCACATGGGTCCAGTCAGAAGCTGCCAGAGGAGCCAGTAAGGTGTTTCTGAGGCACAGTTAATACAGTTGTGCACAACTGCCACAAACTGAGAACCGTGCACTCTTTGCTAAGGCTTAATGGGTGGAGAGCTGGATGGGTGATGTCAAGCCTCAGATTGAAAAAACTATGACGGCATGCTAGTGGTATATGTCAGATAGCTGAGATGCAAGAACCCCTGGAACCAGAGCTCTGAGATCTGCTGCACAAAGGTGAAAAGTCTGAAATGCTTTTCCACCTAATGGCACTAAGGCCTTTTTGCCTCTGGATCACAGTGATCCTTTGTTTCCCTGGAGGGTAAAATATGTTCTTGTCAAAGTATTAGGATTTTGAATAAGACTTACAATGCCTATTGCCACCATCAGTAACAGTAACGATGATATTGATGCTATCATACTGCTATGCATGATTGTGTATGTCTAGAAAAGAGATATCTTCAATCCTATTAGTCCTATTGTATTTCACTCTTTTGCCCTCACCAAGTCCTGCACATGCTTGCACCCCCGATCAAATGGTCGGGATTGCTGCATCCCCTTCTGCCCTATAGTTCTGTTCAGCTGGGCAGATGTGGTCAGTTGCATCAGGCACTGATTGCATCAGTCATTGGGTACATAGAACTGATCTGTTAATATCTGTCTCCCATGTTATCTTATTTATACCACTGGCTGCAGGCCAAAATGATTTGCATAAGCTTGTGCCCATCTTTTACATCAGGACAGTGGTGTCATTTGGAAGGTTATGCTTGAATTAAGTATTTTCCAATGTAGGTATTACCATGGATATTCATCAAGTTTTAATTTGTGTAGAATGAGACAAACATAATCCCACTAGCAGCCTGTGACATCAGCTAATGCCTAAACACTGAAAGTTGTCAGTTATGTTCATTACCTTTGGTCATAGCCCTATCAGATAGAACTGTTACTGATGAGAGCACCGCTATATGGTTATTATCATCCATGGGCCGCATGGTAGCAAAGCAATTTATATAATCACTGTTGAAAAGAAAAAGCCTTAAAAAGCAAGATAAATGCATGGGGCCAGCATGCCCAATGTGTTATGCATTGAATTTGAAAGTTACAGAGAAAAAGTAACAAAGCAGAAAATTAACAGAGAGATACCTGCTTAGTAGAGCATGGTTTTGCATTTTTCCCATTGACAGTACAGCCATTCTTTTTGGGCTGGTTATCACACCATTTACTTTTACATTGAGGAAGCTTTCATGACCTCAGAAAGGTTAATGCTGATGGTGCTGCATACTTTTTCTAGGACCTATAAAACCCGAATCATTTCCAAGGCCATGTATGGTAACGCACTCAGCTTCATGTACATGAATAACGCGATAAATATGCAGAATGATGCTCTATGTTGCGACTGTGGTTTTCCATGGTTTCCACAGATCACTTGAAATCAGAATATCTTCCAGACTGAGGGCCTCAGATGGCGATTTCCATGGCAACAATCCTCGGAATCAGTATCAGTACCTGGTCTACTGATTCCCTTGTTGGCTAATTGAGTTTGGGCGTTCATTCGAAGACACCCTGAAACTAAATTGGGTGAGCGGCCCGGCGTTACGGCCGTTTGCGTATCCGCACGACACATAAAAGTGTGGAAACATTGTAGTATTCAATAGTCTGTCTTTCAAACAGCCGTATTCCGGATTCTACTCGACGCAAGAAATATCTGAGCTATTACGCCAGCTTGCCACCAGCGTTCGCCATTCGGGCATTCAGATGCCAGCTGAAAACGACGCACCGGCTGGCGCGCCTCAACACACCCAAATGACGGGACGGATCTCGGCAGGGGTCGCCGGTTGTAAAGCAACGCCGCTGGCAAATAGCGTCCAAGCAATGACAGGAGATGTTTAAATGTGGATGTGAGCAAGTTTTGAAACGATCTTTAGTCACCGACCGATGTGGCACACATTGAGCTTGGCAGATATCCAAATATTTTTCCCCAGTTTCAGTTGATCTCGGTGGGGCTGGACTTCGTGTTGGCTAAAGGTGGCTTGAGGCTTCGGGCGGAACATCCAGCTCTGTTGATTGGCGCTCGTACTTACGGTAAGCCGGATGAAGAGGGCCGTCCTCAATCGGGGCGGGAATGTGTTGGCTGGTTTGGAATGAGTCGTAGGGATTAGCACTGACTCCTTTGGTCGTTGCCATTACTCCGGCATAGTTTCTGAGAAGCGTGTTTTGTCGGATCAAGCTTGCCAATGTTGGATGTTTAATCCTGGATCCCTCCGTATAACGCGGTGTGCTCGTTAAGTTGTGTTTTTAGTCCGCTCTAACGTTATAAAGGTGTGAGTCGTTGAGGGCAGGGGTTTGGGGTCTGAGTGTGCTCGCAAGTCGGGAGGGTCAGAGTGTACGGGAAGCGATGCCTTAGCATAACCCCCTTCATGTTTACCCCCGTCACCGCATTGCCGACAGGGTCCGAAAAAGCAGCTGGCGATGAGGGCCTGGCCGCGGGCCCCGCTGGCCGAGTCGGCCCAGCCTGTGCCACTCGGCCTGCCTCGGTCACCAGGCGCAGGTCAGTAATTCGGCGCGTTCAGGTCATCGGGAACGGGTCAGTCAGCAGCCGCTCACACCGTCTTGTGCGCCGTGAACAGCCCGGCACCAGCACAGGATGTAGCATGGAGCCGGCGGTCGCAGGCTGCCGTGCAGACGGAGTGGTGCGCACAGCGTAACGTCTGTTGCCGGGCGGAGCTAGGCCCCCCCCCCCCCCCTCCATGTGCCTGCGGATGGCGACCGCGGGCCGGTCGTGGCGCTCGGCAGCGCCCCGGCCGGCACGCCAAGGGCTGAACGCAACCATCGCCACGCTGACATCTTGGTTCGCGTCCGTGCGACGTTTACGCTGGGTGATGGATCGATTTGCTGGGAGAGCCTGGTGACGGACGGTCTGATTCGGGCTGACGACCATCGCACATCAGCGCTCGGTTCTCTTATTATCAGCGGTTAACACTGCCAGCCTGGCGACATCAGCACCGCCGCAAACGATCCCAGGACGTCTTGTCGCGGCGGCCGTACCGCGCTGGCGCCCAGGCCCGCCGTCCTCCTAAACCGGGCCCTTGGTGCTGACGCCGGAGCAGGCCGGGCGGGAGCGGCCGTGTCCTTGACGGCAGGGCCCGTCTCGACGCAATCAATAGCGGCTGCGCGACCCGAGCGCACGCTCTGTGCGTTGGCGCGGGGGCGGCACGCACCCCGGCCGCGGTCGGCGGAGATTGCCGCAGCGACGGGCCCTGTCGCTGGGGCCGCCGGCGGTAGGCGGCTGAGCCCCGCCGCTGAGGCGGGCTGGAGGCGAGGGGGGGGGGAGGGGGCGAGGGCGGGCGAGCGGATTGAGCGCGGGGCACGGCGGGCGAACGGAGGGGCAGGAGCGATAGCGGTCGGGACAGCGGACACAGAGCGGACGACGAAGACCAAGACAAACATGGACCAATGTGGCAGCAGCAGGCAGAGACGGAGACAACCACGAAGGGAGAGAGAGAGCTTCAGAGTTGGAGGGCAATGGAGAAGCCGAAATAGGCGGAACAACATAGGAAGGAATGCTGAAAAGAGGCTTAGTCGGAGCGAATGGGATACAGGGGGCGAGGGGAGCCGACTTGACACCGCCGCTGGCGAGAGGCGCGCCGCGCCTGCCGTCGACGGCTCGCCGCTCCGCCGCCCGAGGTCGGCGCTGCGCGTGTGCGTGCGGGCCCGACCTTGGCTCGTATTTTTATTCATGGCCCGTGGTCGGGGAGGTGGCGGCCTGCGGTGCGGGTCAGAGCGCGAGCGGGCGCCGGCGGACGCGGCCGCCGCCGCCGTCCGTCCGTCCGTCCGTCCGCGCCGATGGCCGAGGCCGCCGCGCCAGGTGAGACGGTACTCTGCCGCACCGGTTCCCGGGCGCCGGTCCGGAGTGCGGCAGCGAGCACGCCGACGACTCGGGCTGACGGCGGCCGGTGAGCTGTGAGCTGTGAGCTGTGAGCTGTGAGCTGTGAGCGGAGGGGATTTGCTCTGATGTCACGCCGTGTGCAGCGGTGCTGTCGGAGCCGTGGATCGTGACGGGTTGGGACGCCGCGCAGTCATGAGGTCTGTGTGTTTGGAGCTTTGCTAGGGCTGAGCTGAGCCAGTGCTGTGAAGCTGTCGCTGTACTGTGCTGGTCAGCAAAAAACTCGTGATGAATGAGCCGCCATTTATACGCCCGAAAGTGAGATACGTTCCTGGGAAATCCGCGAGGTGCCATGAGAGCGTTTAAAGGTAGTGTTCCTGATTTGTGTGAGGTTTTAACTGAAATAGCCGTCTTGAAAATCATTTGGTGTAGTTCACAGCCCTGCCCTTCGCAAAACCTGAACCCCTCTAGTTGTTGAGCTATACGCCTGCGAAGATGTGCAGGCTATTTCGCGGAGACTATTTCAAGGTCACCCAGGTATTCACGTGATTATAACGTCATTTAAATCTTGCCATTCCATAAGCCATGCGGCATTCAAGGCTAAGAAAAATATTATTGGCAACCCGTTTATATCCGGCGTTCATGAGCACGATTTCAAGAAATAACGGCCGTCAATTGACCCCAAATTAATGCTGTACAGGACAAGGTACGATGACGTAACCGAACTATGACGTATTGATGGGCATGTACGCTAAGTAGTGTAGTCTAGTGTAGTCTAGAGCAGTATTTTGCACTTAAAAGTATATCAATAGTTATAAGTGATTTCATCTCATGATATGGGATGCTTGCCTGAAGATCTCCAAATGTGGAACATTCCCTGTAACAAGAAAACTCCCACCGCACCGCACGCCTTGCCTGAAACACTGAAAATAGGCCTGTTAAATTATGGAACTGGCGTAACGGTTTCTCTGTCCAGCGTTGCCTCCGTTTTCCGCTTTCTCGTGCTGAAGAGCGGGTTCGCGCAACCGCCGGAGATGCCCCTCGGGCGTAAACCCGACCCCGTTGCTGCCACTTGTAACTTCGCTGTCATTCTGAAGCGATTCGCCAAGCGGCAACATTGATTTCGCCTTAGACGAGTACGCTGCCTTCGCTTGCCTGTCCCCGTCGCCTTTGTTATGTGGGACCGAGGTCGTTACACGTGTGGCGACCGGTTATTGGGGCATGCCCGCCACAGCTGTTCCGTTTAGCGACGGCGGCGATCGCATCTCAATTGGGGTCACGGCGTGTTTTGCTGTTCGAGCCCGGCAATATGGATCGCCAGTCGCATCAGTCGTCCAGTGGCTTAGTGAAAAACTCGGTCGGCGCTGCCCATCGGGGGTTTCCTTTGTCTCGGCTCCAAGTCCGCCTCGCGCCCTCCGCACGGTGCGCAGTGCGCGGCGCCCGGCGACCGCGGCGTTCCGTCGTTGGCGGGCGCTCGGCGATCAGCTGTTGGCCAGCTGATCGTGGGCGGGGCCTGGACGGAGGGTTGGGCGGCCGCCGCGCCAAGCCCTGTGTATTGATCCCCTGCGTCGCGGCGCAAGGAACTTCGGCTTGGCGGGACGCGGGGACCTTCACGAATGTGGGTCAGGCGCACGCAGAATGTGCGTGTAGCACGCGCTCCCGATAATGCGTATGGGGGGGGGGGGGGGTAATGAAGCGATTGGACGCTATCCAAGCCCGCAGGCGTCAGCCCATGGTCACACCAAACAGGCTAGTCGCGGCCGCGCGTAGGCGCAGCCCGAGGCGGACATAGCCATTGCGCCACGCTTAATAACGGGCGGCGCGTGCGCCGGTCCGATTCTGTTCCGGTTGCACCATGGGAAAGCTACGTGACGCACTCAGGCGACCATTAGTGAGGCTTTGTTGATATGGCCGCCTTTGATTTTTGCCGAATGATAGTCCTGTAAACATGTGGAAATTGCAATGCATATATGTAATGATAATAATGATAATGATAATAATAATAATAATAATAATACTGACCGCGGCCCGCCGCCGGCACGGCCCGCTCGCCCCGCGCGGCCGAGCCGCCACTGCTGACGGCTCTGTTTACCCGGGATTAGCGGTCTGACGGCCAGCGTTGCGTGTCAGGTGCGTATCGCTGGCACCCGCTGGCGCACGGCTGTGCGGCCGCGGGCGGCACGCCGTGCCGGCACGCCCCGAGCCGGGCGTGTTGCGCTGCTGGTGCCGCTTAGGCGTCGGCAGTAGCGCGGCCGTCGCTTTCACAGCCGACGGTGGCGGCGGCTGGGGCTTCGGTGCGCGGCCGCCTGGCGCTTTGTGGGCCGTAAAATCCTGTTGGCTAGGTCTGTTGTCTGGCAGGGGTTCCTTGGGCGCGATGAAGTGAGCGAATGAGGCGGGAGGAAGGGAGGAGGAGCGGCGGCCCGGTTGTCCGGTGCGGGGCCCATCACCGGCGTGTCGCCCCTCCCCGCCCGCCGTCAACGCTCCCGGATCCCTCTGCCGCACGGCCACCTGCGCACCGCGCATCTGCCGTGTTGCGATGACGTCACAGTGCTGGCGGCCGCCTGGCTGCGCGGACGGTCTGCGCAGAGGCCTCTTTGTTCGCTGTTGCCAGGCGGCCGAGGGCGCTGAACTCGTCGATGCGGCTCGCCCCGTTCCAGTGCGGTGCCGGACCCATTTGGCACGGGGTTCCGTCGGGGAGCCGCGCTGTTTTGCAGGGGAGCGACGCGCACGGGCGACAAAGCCAGGGCGGGCACCCCCGTCTCCTGGAATGTGCCCTCCAACGGCAGTGTCTGGCCGGCGGCCGACACTGATGACACCCACCGATCAAGTGCCCAGAAGAGGTGGCGCGGCGGGACGGCCGGAACAAGCGCTGTCTGATGGCGACGTGTCGAAACTGGACTGATAGCGAGGAAAGTCGGCGTGGAAGCCCGATGGTGCTCGGTCAAGTCTGACCTTTTTCCGGTTGACGGAGGTTTCCTGCTGACGCGTGCGGCGTCGCGCTGGTGGCGCGGCCTGACGCGGCGGCCGCCCTGGCCGGAAAGGCCGGTTGCAGTGCAGGAGACCAACGGCACGGAGCTTCGCTCTATCAGCACGGTTGGCCAGCCGGTTGTTTTGGTGTCGTCTTAGGTTCCAGATTGGGAGATAAATGATGCAGCTGTTTTTCAACAAGGCTGCAAAAGCAAGAGAACAAGAGGGCTGCACCGCAAGAAAGCAAAACAGCGAGGGAGGAAGGAGAGAGAGAGAGGGGGGGAGAGAGAGAGAGAGTGGGATAGAGAGAGAGAGAGATAGGGGGGAGAGATAGATGAGTGGGGTAGTATCGAGGGTATTGTAGGTTGCGGAGTTTTGACTGCTCTCGTGGAGCGGGGGGCGCTTGGTCGTCTCTCTCTCTCTCTGCGCTCTATCGATATCATAGCTCTCTAGGCGAGAGAGAGAAGAGATAGAGACGAGAGATAGAGAATTTTGAGTTAGAGATGAACGCGTGACAACACTGTTTTGGGAGAGGGGAACAAAAGAGCAAGAGAGTGAACGAGAGAGTAGAGAGGAACGTTGGCAGCGGGAAGAGCGACGTCCCCAAAATGGTGCCGTCAGCGTGGGTGGCGAATGCGCTGTGGCAGGTGCGCGAACAGCTGCAGGTGCGCTTGCACTGTTCACCTTTGATGGGGGTCTGGCTGGGAAGGGTGTGACCCCTCCGCGGTTCACGTTGTCGTTGGTATGCGGCCTTTACAAGGCGCAACGTCAAGCTCAACAGCTGACGCGCGCCTTCAGTTCTGACAAAGAAAAAACAGCACCAACAGGCGGGTGGCGTCATCAGCATGTGACGCGTCCCACCTCTAGCTCCCGAGATGGTGGTGGCTGGCCGGGTGGCCCAGCTCGGTCGTTTGGCGATGAGGTCATCGGAGCGGCCGTTGTGTCCGGCTCCCCGGGCAGCGCGCCGCGCCCGCGCCGTCAGGCCGTGTATGTCGCCCCCCAGCGCCGTAAGAGGAAGCGGCTGTGGTCGGTCGGCACCGGATGCCGCTCAGAGGCGGGAGTGGCGCCGACGAATCGCCGCCGCCCTCGCCTCTGCCGAAGCGCCGGCTTTTCCCAACGGGCCGAGACGTCACCTGGGGCCAGCGACGTATTATTATTAGCTTTCTTTGTTCGTGAAGGAAATTTGCCTGTAGCTGAAACAATAATCCAATCGTCATTCATGGAAGCTTTTACCCATAATGGTATAGCTAACTGCGAGTCATTAATCATGCGAGGTAAATTACGCCGTTAAAGACTCATCAGATTCCAAGTTAATGTCGGTCGGTGGAAGTTGTGAAGTGAGGACTGCCATTCTCAGCATCGGTGATTTCGGATCAGGGTGGCGTAATCCATGGGATGGCCGGAGGGAACCTGTACCTACCTTTCACTCTTCTTCTCAGGGACCGACAGGAACGAATTTGCACGCGTCGCATCTCTACACGACGGAAAACATGTGCACGGCGCAACGACGTTGAGCCTGGACCACCGGGAACATTGCGTTATCGTATCACTTATCGAATGGGACTCGTATGTGGCCTATTTTTGTCGCCATGGACTGTGCGTTTTTCAGTTCATTGTCAACCCGTTAGGACGCATTCAAAATGGCCTCAAGCAACCTTTACATCCGCAGTCATTTGTTGCTGCCGCGTGCTTTTCTGCAGCCGTGAGGCCCCGCGGAGGAGGCGACTTTGTCCGTTCATCTGATCGGGAGAGAGGGAGTGGCGGACCCGGCAGTGGAGGCTAGTCGCGTCCGGGCCTCTGTCCGGTGAAGAGGAATGGGAGTCCACTCCTTTGGCCGTGGGAGAGGGAGTGGCCGCGTGCACTCCCTTGACCGGAGGAGAGGGTTTGGGCTCCGTCCATTTCTCTGATCGGGGGAGGGAAGAGTCCGTGTCAGCTTACCTGTCCGCGTCCGGAGAGCAGCAGTGGCATGACCCGCGTCTCTGTTTGGATGAGAGACGGGCAGTGACGGGCCCACGCTCTTGCCGGGTATGGGCCAGCAGTGGGGTTCGCCCCCTCTGTCTGGGTGAGTTTTCGTCATTCCTCTATCCCGGAGTCAGTGGTGGGGTGCATCCATTTTCCGGGTGTCTCCTCTTTATTCCTCGGTCCGGGAGGGAGGGGGGCTGCCTGGGTCCGGGTACCCCTCGCTCGCCCAGCCGTCTGCATCCTGGCCGGTGGGTAAACAAGCGCGGCCGGCCCGGCCGGGTCAGGCGGACGCCGGTGGTCATGCGGCCGAACGGCTGCTTGGAATCGCGGTGCGAAAGGAGCTGCGCCAGCCGCTCACTGGACCGCCGGTCGGAGTCGGAAGGCGGCGCCGTCGGCAGGCGCCACGGGCGGTCCCGCGGTCACCAGGCTGCCCAGGGGTTTGGTGATTTTGTGGTGGGCGGAACTGCAGGTCTCGGTGTTTTGCTGGCGGCGAACGGAAACAGTCTGGGAGTATTGGGAACTGCAGTCTGGGAGTATTGGGAACTGCTTGGCTCACCACCGCCATTCAATTCCACGTGAAGCGTTGATTCATGAGTTATCGAGACAGACGTTCTTGGCAAAGTTCAAGGCCAGCCAGTAGTCTGTATTGCGTGTGTGTTTTTTTTAGGTGTTGCGACCGTGCTGGCAGCGCGGCGGCTGTTGTCAGTCTGCGCCTGTGCTTTGGCCGCGGCCCGTGCCGCGCTGAGGGCAGACCTAAACATCACGGCTTCGGTGTTGACACGCCGTTCCTGCTGGGCGACTGGCTGCACTTTCTCCGTCGCCAGCGCCCGGGCGCCGAGCCGCCGTGGGGGACGACCCGTGAAGTCGTCCGTGACGTCTCGGCCCGCCGCGGTCCAGCCTTGACGTGCGCGAGTCGGCGCTGGTCCGCCGTCGGAGCACCGGCATCCGTCGGACCAGAGCGCGACTCGTTTTCCTCGGCGCCGTGCGCGCCCGTGCGCGGAGCGACTCGGCTCGGCCGTGGTTGGCGGCGGCTCGTTTTCCTCGGCGCCGCGCGCGTCCGTGCGCGGAGCGGCTCGGCTCGGCCGCGGTTGGCGGCGGCTCGTTACGTAAACAGCGGCGACGAGAGTGACCGCGCCGCGGCCGCGCGGCAACGACGAGAGCGGCGCCGCGGCCGGGGGGCGGAGTTGGTGGCGCGCCGACTGTTCGGTCAGATTACGTCGCGGGGGACGGTCCTGCGCTCACGTCGCTGCCGAGGACGAAACAGTTGACGATGTGGTGGTTCTGCAGAGGATGGACCTGAAGGCTCCAGCTGTGGCATCGTTGGCATGGGCTGGGAAGCAGCCGCCGGCGGCTTTTTGGGGACAGCTATTCCTGTTACTCCTTGAACAATAGCAAACAGCAAAACAGCGTTTGCGCCCCGGTGATGGAGGGGGCTGATGGCCCCGCGTGGACGCCACGTGGCCCCGCGTGAACGCGATACAGCCCACCGGGTCCCGCTTACTTTCCTCGTCCTGGACCAAGCGCGGGCGCGGCATTTCACCGTCGTGATGGCTGCTCCATCCATGTTTGGTTGTGCTCAATGAGGCTGTAATTGAGCCGTGACCAAAACCCGGCGTGTTTTGCCCGATAAGCTGCAAATTGAGCTGGGCTAGGCTAGCGCAGGAGGCGCCGACTGTGACCCACTTCAGACCCGCGCGGCGCGTCACGGCCGGTCGGGGAGGCCGTCCTGTAAGCACGCCGCGTCCGCCGTCACCGGGTGAAAGCGCCGGCACATGCACGCGGCACCAGCGTGATGCGCCGTGCCGGCGTGGCCCGACCGGCCGGCGCTCCGACGGCGGCGCTGCCGCCACCGCTGCTGTCGTGGTGCGGGCGGGCGGTGTCAGCTCGTCTTTCCACCGCGCTGGTGGCCTTTGGCGCCGTAATCCTTTGGAATGGCCGCTTTAAGTAAGCGTGAACTTTACCGACGTGGGTGGCATGGCTCAGGCTGAACGCATCCGGTGAGCGGACTGAAAGGGCGGAGTCCGTCTGAATGGTCGAGTTGGCCAGCGCATCTGAAGCACACAATAAACTGCCGCGCGTTCTTGTGGGCTCCCATAGCTTCCACGCTGATGCCAGACATCATCACAAATAGTCGTTTTCCAGCGAGCGTACAGTAAAGGGAAAAGGATAGGGGACATTACGGCATTACTCATATCACCTTGAAGCGTTGATTCCCTTATGTTCCTACATACCAGCCAGACCACAAGGTTCCCATGGCCGTCACGAAACCAGACGGTCGGAACAGTCGGCCTTGCGGACAGGAAACTGGTGGCTGGACCTCCGATGAATGTCACATCGTAGATGCATGCGATTCGAAGCCCAGGATGCATGTGAGTCCACGTGTCTGCCCGAGGCTGAGCTCAGCCACAGCCGGACGCCGCTGTGTCTGAGCCTGGCTGTGCCCAGCGCCAGTCGGTATCCGGCGCCTGAGTGTATCCGGTGGGAGTCTGCGGGCGCGTCGACTCCTGGGATCACTGGGTGGTCATTTGCGGATACCTGGTGCCCCTCGTGTCTGAACCTGCTTGCACCTGATAATTCGATTTCCGGCCCTGCATAAAATGAAAGCCATGGGCGCTCCGTAACCTGCAGTCGAGCGCCCCCCCCCCCCAAAAAAAAATCATGCCCGGTACCCCTATGTTTAAGTCTGTCCGTAGCCGGTATCGCACGCCTGAGCTCACGTGTCCCTGGTGGCCTGTGTCGGAGCCTGCTCTTGTCGGGTATCGGGTATCCTTTCTTAGCCTGCCCTATCGGGTATCCCTTCTTAACCTCTGCGTGCCCGTCGCGCCCGCGTCCGTGCCCGCTCGCGCCCGTCGCGTCCGTGTCCGAGCTCGCCGACTGTGTGTGCGTGCCGCCGCGTCCGGCGGCCGAGGAGCGGCGCCGCTCCCTTCGGCCGCCGTCGGGCGCTGGCCGCCTGCCGACGCCGCCTCCCCGAATAACCACCGACGCCGCCAAGGCCAGGCTTGCACTCACGCCTCGGACGCGCCTGCGTTGCACGCTGAATACGACCGCTCCGGCGCCGCGCCGCCCGAGCAGCGCACAGATACCGGCATCGGCCCGACGACCGCG
The DNA here is from genome assembly GCF_011947565.3 of Pollicipes pollicipes. Taxonomy (NCBI): domain Eukaryota; kingdom Metazoa; phylum Arthropoda; class Thecostraca; order Pollicipedomorpha; family Pollicipedidae; genus Pollicipes; species Pollicipes pollicipes. The sequence continues at coordinate 574,664 of NW_023596746.1, forward strand.
CCGTCAGCTGTTTGGCGTTCAGGGGCGGCGGACGCGGCGATTGTGGAGCGTCAACACGGCACGGACGGACCCCAGCGCGTCTGCCCGTCGCCGTGGTGGCGCTGGCCGGGGCAGGAGGTCGACGGACACTGGACCGGGTCCACGCGCCCGGCCGACCCGCGCACAGGGCCCGATACCGGCCGTCCGATGGAGGCGGACGCGGCGGGGATGCCGTCGGCCCACGCGTCGCCTTTGTTCGCGCCTTTGTTCCAGAAATGGGGCCACGCACCGCTGAAACGGAGTTGGCCTGACCCAGCGGAAATCAGCGTGCTGGAAATGGAGCCTTCTTCGTGGTCAGAATAGATCTATTCGTGTGCAAGCGCCTCCTTACAGCGCGGTTGGCGTTATGGGAGAACGGTGTGCCGTATGCCAGTTGCGCTGCCTCTGTTTATCAGCCAGAGGATCTGCCGAGCTGCCGTTGCAAAACGGTCGCGTTGGATGGGCTGAGTGTCCGTAAACCATGCTGGGAGCACCGCTGCGCACCATGGGAGCACGGCGTGCAGTGGTGCTCGTTCAGTGGAGAGGCGCTGTAGCTCCGCTTCTTGAAGTCAAGTGTCCTGTCCGCCTATCTTCTGAAGAGCTCTCCTGCCGCGCGTGCCAGAGTGCCAGCTAAGCTCGCCGCCTTGAGGTCTCTTCGCTGTGCTCCGGGACGGATCCGGCTGGTGAAGGACGGGAGACCGGCGACGCCAACCAGCCGTATCTGGCATCTAACCTCCGGCGGCGACGGCCGGCGAAGGTCGCCTGGCGCGCCATGAACCCGGCCGCCGATCCTGCCCGGCTTGCGGTTTTAATAAGCGGCGGCCGCTGCTCGATAAGTCGATGACGGTGGACGCGGTAGCGACTGGACCCGCTGGCTGCAGCTGGCCCGCCGGGCGCATCTATCGACCGCGCATGCGGCACACCTCCGACCGGCCTCAATCCGGCACCGGATACCGATTAGTGACGGCCCGTGCACTGGCCGCGGCTCACCTGCGGGCTCGTGCGTCGGCCGCGCCGCCGCGCGCTCATCCCGCTCCTACGCGCGCGCGGAATCGACCGGCGCCTTTTTGCGGCCACAAAGAGCGCACCCCGACAAAGCGGGCGCCGCTGAGGAGGCCGTGCGATGGCCAGACGGCGGCCGGCGGCGCGGCGGCACGGCTCGGCGACCCGTCCCCGATGGACGGCCGGCTCTGTCGCGCCATGGTGCAGTGCCTCTGCCCCTGGAGCGGCCGGCCGGCGCCTTGGGGCAGCCAGTGGCTGGTGCGCCCGGTACCGCGGGCCACAGGTGAGAAGGGAGCTGCTGCCCACTGTCGGTGAGAGAGGGGACTCCATCGGACCCTGGAACGGCTGATGCCGCCGGCCACAGGTGAGAACAGCGGCCGCTGTCCTGCGTCGGTGAGAGAGGGGACTGGCGCCCTGGGGTGGCCGGTGCCGCGGGCCACAGGTGAGAACAGCGGCCGCTGTCCTGTGGCGGTGAGAGAGGGGACTGGCGCCCTGGAGTGGTCGGTGCCGCGGGCCACAGGCGAGAGTGACGCCTGCCGCCCTGGGGCTCCCAGCGGCTGCTGCGGCCGGCGCCCTGGGGCGGTGAGAGAGCTTTCTGATGATGCCCTGGGGCGTCCGTCAGCGGGCGAAGATGGTCGCTGCCCTGGGCTGGTCCCCGGTCACGGGCCGTTGCGGCGGGAGGCAGGTGAAAGCAGCAACTGTCGTCCCGGCGGGTGGCTGGAGCGGGACTGTCGCTCCGGCCGCGGTCGGGGGCGCCGCTGCCCGCCGGCGGCAGGTGGTGCAAGGGACTGAGCGCGCCGCCGGCCGCCTGCTGGCCCTGACTTTGGGCGGCTGCACACGGACAGGGTCGCGGCCGGCCAGCGTGGCAGCGTGACCAAGCTCGCGCACCCTCGACAGCTGACAGTACACAGGCATCCATCAGGCTGCAGCTTCAAGGACGCTTTTTATGTGACCTTGGAGCACTGCCGTTTGGCTCGGCGCTTGAATATGCACTTTGTGTTTTGGTAGCGGTGTGTTATTCTGCCCTCCCGTAACCCCAGCGGATGACATTTAATCGTAACGAAGGACGTCTTGTGTTGCCAAGCTCCTGTGCTCCTAATCGTGTTACGTAACTCCAGATGGGGGGGGGGGGGGGAGAGCGAGTCGTTTCTTGCTCGTCAGTCATCACTAATGACTGCTGATATCGCTATCGCTGTCCTCTGGTCGCTCCGATGTCGATTGATCCGTGTGGCCTGTCCACGCGCGTCTTGCGCTGAGTCACGGCGCCGTGATGGCCGCTGCTGGCCCTGGTGTCAAAGGTTTGGGGGACCCGGTCACTGCGCGCATCCTTCCACCTTGCCTTCGCACCGGCCTGTGTGCATCTCTGGCTCCGCGGCACGTCTCGCGTCTGCGTCTGCGGCGATGCGCCGGAGAGGGTCACCGAGCGTCCGATGCCACGCGGACGGGGTCTGGCAGTGACCGGGCGGCGGACGCTGTTGCGCCGGCCGGCCGCGGTCAGCGACGTCCGCCGGTGTCGGCCTCGGCCGGCCGCTGACTGGTGACCCCGGCGGGGCCCGCGGCTCCGCCAGCCGCTCCCTGGCGGCCACTTCCCCGCGTCAGCTGGCCGGCTGCCGAGGTGAACGAGCGCCGCCGCCGACGACGGCGGCGATGACCCTGACACGACCCGGCGACCGCGGCGGCGGTCGAGCGCGCGCGGCGCGGCCGGTGCGTGTGCGCCGCCGCCTGTCAGTCGGCCGGCCGAGGGAGGCCGCCCCGGCTGAGGTCCCCACGGGGAGCGGGCGGCGCCTGCCACTCGGGAGTCGGTCGGCCGACCGCGAGGTGCCCCCGCGGGAGCGTTGTCGGGCAAGAGCCCGGCGGGACCGACCATGCCACCGGCGATCGTCGCGCTCTAGTGCCGCAGCGGTGTGGCGCCCCCACCAGCTGCAGTGACTGTGGCTTTGTGTTGCTCGGGTCTGTGGTGCATTCTGAAGATGGGTGCACTCCGTGTTGGTGAATAGCTCGTGGCGAAAAACTCACCATGCACACGCCGTAGCCCGTGTGCCCCAAAGCTCTGGCTGTTATTGTTATGATATGCTAGATTGAAGTTTGTTTAAGAGCTCTCGGTCCTTGCTCAGTGAGCGTGGTTTTTTCTAGTCCCGTGACTGATCCTTGCGGCGATGCGCGCTGTTGTTTTCTGGTCGCGTGGCTCATCTTCGCGGTGATGCACGCTTGCAGCGATATCTTCTCCGCGCTCTGGAGCGCAGAGTAACGGGTCCCTGTCGCTCCGTGGCACCTGAACAGCTGGAGCGGGGCCGCCGACAGCGTCGGGCACCGCGGACGTCCTTGCCAGCTGGCGCCCGCCGGGTCAGCCGGCAGCTGCCCGCCGGCATTGTTCGCGCCGGTAACGACACATCCGCAGCTGAATCGGGCGTTCTCGGAGCGCGTGACTCCTCCCTCCTCTTCTCCGGAGTGCCAGCTCAAGAGCTTAGCGGCCAGGAGTGCCAGATTTAGTGCTGAACACCGTTGCGCGATAGGCGTCACGCGCGTTTGGGCGATGGCGCTGAGTGGTCGCCGAATGAGTCGGCGGTCGCTGCGCATGAGAGCTTTAATGTTAGCCCCCGTGACTGTGCTGCCAGGAGGACACTCCGCCCAGCCCTCGCCGCTGGCCGAGTCGCTGAAGTGGGAGCGAGAGATTCAAGGTCCCCAGCGACTGGCCGCTTTCGGATATCGATCACGCCGCGCGGGCATCTCGGCCCGGCCGCGGCCGCCACCGGCGCCGTCAGCACGTCACCGCGATAGGGCCTGCCGTGACGGGCCGGCACAGCGCTGGGCCGGCCGCCGCGGCGACCGCGCCGGTCTGACCAGCCGCGCTACTGTCGGACTGGACGCCGCCACGCCGCGGAAGGGGACGCGCGACCCCCGCCTGGCTTTGTCCTGCGCTCGCCGCGGGCGGGTGCGGGTTCCACCGTGACTGGTGCTCCCGCCGCGATCGGCCGCCGCCGCCGCGCTGGGGCCCGCTTCCCCGCTGCACACCAGCCTGTAGGTCACCTTGACGGCGGGGACCGAGTTGCCTGGCGGTAATTGGAAGCGATCCGCCGACCTCTTATAGCCCGGCAAAAACGTCAACATCCTGCACGATAGTAACCCCCACCTGAAAGCGCTGACCTTGAACGGAGCACCGGCAAGCGTGGCGGGTCGTCGGGCTTGTTTACATCACCGCCCCGGGCTCTGATTCGTGCGGTCTGATTCAAGCGCTCACGTTGCAGCCGCTGCCGAGCGTGCATCGTGACAGGTGTCGTGCTGCCGCGTTTATCGCCCGATCTCGGCGGCGCACGCTGTTCTCCGGTGATGACGAGCAAACTTCCCGCTGGATATCGTGCGGAGCCCGGCCGCCCGAGCGCGGCCTCCCGGGATCGTTACGCAAGCCCTGACGTCAGACGCGGCATAGGCCGACGCCGACGCGTCAGGGCCGTCAGCTGTGCACCGCCGGCGGCGGGGGAGAGGTCGGGATTGTCTCCCTGCCGCTGACCGACGGCAGGTGTCGCGGTCGTTCTGATTTCGCTGGGGAGTGGGCATAGCCATCGCACGTCCCGGGACGCGGTTCCCTGACGTTGCTGGGAGCGGAATAGCGATCGGTCTCCTGATGCCAGCTAAGGAGAAACACGGCGATTGTTCTCCAGGGGCCGGATGGGAAGTCACAGCACGATCTCAGACATTTGTCGTCCTCCCGACTTTTGGTGAGAACGTGAATTCGCGACCGTGCTAGTCTGCCGGTAACGACCTGCGACGTGTAAGTGCCGCGAGCCTTCTGTACCTGTGTGTCTGTGCTGTGACGGCAGTGATGGTGCGCGCTCGCCCTGTGTGTCTGCTGTGACGGCAGTGATGGTGCGCGCTCGCCCTGTGTGTCTGTGCTGTGACGGCAGTGATGGTGCGCGCTCGCCCTGTGTGTCTGTACTGTGACGGCAGTGATGGTGCGCGCTCGCCCTGTGTGTCTGTGCTGTGCCGGCAGTGATGGTGCGCGCTCGCCCTGTGTGTCTGTGCTGTGACGGCAGTGATGGTGCGCGCTCGCCCTGTGTGTCTGTGCTGTGACGGCAGTGATGGTGCGCGCTCGCCCTGTGTGTCTGTGCTGTGACGGCAGTGATGGTGCGCGCTCGCCCCCAGTTGTCCGGAGGCGGTGCGCCTGCGCTCCCCGTCCGCTCACCCGACGTGCCGTGCCTCTCTCGCTGCAGTGGTGCGGCCCGACATGGAGGGCACCGAGGAACCGGAACCCAGCGAGCTCTTCAGCGACCTCGGCACCCTGCTGGTGGAGGGACGCATGGCCGGCGGGCAGCGCGGCTTCCACGAGGGCCCCCACTGCGTGCTGGTCTACCCCTACCGGCAGAACAAGCACGTCTGCGATGCCGGCAGCATTGTGGTGCGTAGCGCCCCGGCCTGCTTTCAGCCCTGGCCATGCGGACGGACTGAGTGTGGCATCGTGGTGGATGTGGCCACCGTCCTGTGCTGTCCCCACCCATGTAGTAGCGGCTGGTGTAGTGTCAGGATGTGACGTTAGCTACGCGAGCGTACAGTAGCTGTTGGATTCACCGAGATTCGGCCCCGCTCGAAGCCCGTCCGTGGTTGGTGGAGTGTTAGGCTGTCGAACTTTGTTTGGTTCTGTTTGAAGTAAGTGGGCTGTGATTGACTTGGGGCGGCTCGGTGTCACTGCTTCATACGCGTGGTCAGAGGGATCCTGTTCTGGTTTCCGTGCCCTGCTCGTTACTCTAGTCTCGTCGTCACGAAAGCCCCCCCCCCCCCCCCCGTGTCTTGCCTCTCCTGTCCCTTTTGCCCGATCAGAGTGAGACAGTGTCTGTGCTGCCGACTGGACGTGTGTCGCTCCAGCAGTGGCCTGCGTGCAGTTGGAGCACACCTGTCTCAGCACACACACATGGTGCTACCCCCGCGGACGGTGCTTGCCGGGGCGTTGCCAGATAGCGCTGGTGTCACTGTTGACACGCCATACGTCAGACGTCACGAGATGCTCCCCGATCCGGAGCCGGATCGCGTGGCCGGGCTTCTGGCGTCCGCAAATAGACACCCTGGGGCCTCGTGTGTGAGACCGACGACTGGCAGCCGTCGGCATAGTTCAGTGAAGCGATTGTCTTCGGTTGCGCTTTTGAGGGCTCGAGAAAACATCGGGCGCGTGGACATAAATGGATGGTGGTATCATGACGCGCTTGCCTGCGGCATCACGTGTGCTTTGTTTGAAGCTGTGCACTTTGGCTGCATGTCAAGATTCGTTTGTTTCGCTACACAAATTGTTGGTGGAGGAAGGAGACATCACATACGCACAGCTGATGTCAGTAAAATAAGAAGGATCGCCTCGCCGTGTAGCCAGACATCTAATTCAAAACAGCTGCCGCGATTTGCTGAACTCCACGTGACGAGCCAAAACTTGGAGAAGCAGTGAGGTTTTGTGAGACGCTTCTTTTCATTTAAAATTACAAGTGTAATGTGAAATTCCGCAAAATATGCGGTGGTCTCGAATCACCCCAGGGCAGAAGCCTATGAGTTGGTGACCATTGGTGCGGTACATTAAGTCTGGATGGAAGATTACATAGTGAAGCGTTCAATGGACTGACGCAGTCAGGCCGCACCAATTGTAATTGATTTTCCACTAATTGGTACGGACCGAATGGCCATAGTAACCCTAGGTTATCTGGCCTCATTATTTCATTATTCGATTCAATATTTCATAAGTAGCCCCAAAGCGGAGCTTGTGTTGTGAGCTGGACGTCCGGGTACTCAAAAGTGCATCAAACATTGATTCTCAAAGCCAAACTGGTTGTGTCACGTACTTGCAACCTGCTGAAACCAATTTTTTTAGAAGCGCAGTGGATTAGCGGTCGTCTCGTCGCAGCAAGTCGCTTGGGTTTTGTGGGCATCTTAAGCTATCGCGAAGAGCAACGGCTTATTACACAAGCGACTGTTATGACGTAACTTTCGCAATGACCGCGTCCTGGGATTAGTCCCGGTCTCAGTTGTCGTCTTAGGCTGGTGGTGATGTCGGTCTGCAGCACTCGTCTCGGCTGTACCGTGCCACTGAACAACGAGCTGGTGTGCTCTCGCGCGTTGGCTCCGGGCCAGAGTCAGGGGACCAGCTGGGGTCTGGCGGCTGACTCCCAGCAGCTTGACAGACGCGTGCTGCAGAGCACCTGACCTGTTCACACCTGAAGCGCGACGTCTTCCGCTTCATCGGAACTGGATGGGTGGTGTCGTGTCCTGGTATTGCTTCCGATGGCCGGCATGTGTTCACGGGTGACCTACCCCCTGCCTTACGGGTGATCCTTTACCGTACACGGAAATGATACGGCACGGTGCCTGTCGTTCGGCGGATGACGTCGCGTGTCGCCTGACCCGATGTCTGACTTGTTGCCTCCTGTCGCACCCGCTGTCTGACGAGTGACCTGTTGTGTTGTTGTGCGGCAGGTGACTTGACTGTCATGTGGCCTGTCGTCTGTCTGATGCGCTGTCTGACGTGCTGTCCGGCGGGATGATCGTTGTCTGACGGGCGATCCGTTGTCTGACCCGCCACCTGACCGGTCGTCTGGCGGGCGATCCGTTGTCTGACCCGCCGCCTGACCGGTCGTCTGACGGGCGATCCGTTGTCTGACCCACCGCCTGACCGGTCGTCTGACGAGCGATCCGTTGCCTGACCCGCCGCCTGACCGGTCGTCTGACGGGGACCGCTCCGACCCGGCAGTGCCAGCGCGAGGGGGAGCTGCGGCGCTACATGTACCTCCTGTGGCGCAACAACATCCCGATGTCGGTGGAGGTGCTGCTCTGTCCACCCTGCGTCCACGGCCAGAGCCGCGCCATGGCCGTGGACGCGGCGCCCGGCCCCGGCTACCTGCTGCTCGAACAGTGGACCGTCCACATGGAGACGGCTGTGTGAGTAAGCCCGCGCGGCTGCCGCCGGGGCTCCGCAGGCCGCCGTGTAAATGCCGTCTGCCGCCTCTGAAAATGCCTTACGGGTGACCCATCCTCCATCAGCCCATGGCTGGTGGAGGAGATTAATTGGAAGCTGACATTGGACTGGATTCACCAGTCAGGCAGATAATTGCTCCTGACATTTTGCAGAAATACTTGGCGCGATCTGCTACAGGCACTTTGAGGTACTTTGGCCACAAGGGAATCTGGCACATCTTGTTGAAACTTTTCAGTGGGGAAATCCACATTGGCGTAGTGTATCTATTCATGAAAGCTCAGTGTAGGGCAGTTATGAGTAACTGCGTCAATGAGGCAAACGCTTTATGCCGAAAATGATGCATGCCCACCATGATCGCAATGTTTAACGCATAGACAAGTTGGCAGATGGCATAGCGTGTCAGCATATTGCCTCAGCTTGTCACGTGTTCTTGACATCCACTTAGTTCAGGCCGTCTGGTATGCATACGGCGTCAGCGTCTTAAGTCGGCCAAGATTTACGGACCATTACGCTGGCCGAAATTATAAAGCCTACCAGGTTTCAGAATGCGAAGCAGAAGCAATAGACCACTTTACATTCGTATCGTAAGGATTCTTGACGCGGCCGAGGGCGGCAATGCTCGTTAAATGAAAATGTTTGGCTCTAGTTGTTGTTTTTGAGACGTTATGTTCGGTGTGAGGGCGACTTTTTACCTACGTTATAAGGATTAAGATGTTGATAAAAAATTGGGATATGTTGGTTTTAGTTGTCGACTTTAGTTATCGACCCTGTCGACTTTGTTAAAGTTAAAGTCGACTTGAAGTTAAACTGTGCTTATGGCCTTCACAAACCATTGGTCACTCGATGTTTGTTATTATTGAGAACGTAATTTAAGGTGTTCATGCGATTCTGATTTGTTACGTTCCCTAATTTTGAAAATTAACGTCTCGCCCATTGTCGTTCTTGAGTGTTAGGAAAATGGATGAGGAACAAACAAACGAAATAGCAAAGCCGTAGTTCGACGATAATTTTGACTTCAAAAGCTAAAGCAAGAAGCTCAGAAACCCTTTCACGTTGGGCCCATAGTCATGCTTTATATATGTAGTCCTCGTATAAACATAAGGCGCTCACATATAACCCAAAAAAACTCATAGTCAGCTGTCTCTCCTTATCCACATCCGTGCCTACTGACGATTGCCGTGTTCTCCCGGAGCCCCCAGGGCCGGGTCCGCGTCTGACCCTGCTCCTGTCTGCCGGGCAGGCGCTGTCACCGGTCGTCGGTGGGCGCTCACGCCCTCCTGCAAGCCGTCTATTCGTACCTGCACTTCTCCGAGCTGTCGGCCTGGCTGAGTCGCAGCGGCGGCGCCCGGCCGCGTAACGTCATGTACCGCATCACGGTACCGGGCGACGCGTTCGGCACGCGCTTCGCCGGCGGCGCGCCTCAGCTGCACACCTTCCCCACCGCCTATCTGGCCAAGGACCGCACCCTGGTGCAGGTGGGCAGGCGCGCAGCACAGGGCGGGGCCGTCGCGCGTCGGCACAGCCGGCTGGGTGGGTGTCAGCACACTCAATGCTGGTGTTTGCGGCTTGGATTTTTACCCAGACAACGGCATTGATGCCGATTTGGACGTTCTGCGTAATTGTTATTTCATTTGGCCCATTTTGGCCACGCGTGATATGACGTTTCTTTTGGTCGATTCTCACTGTTTGCAATATGTCGTTTAGTACACACCATGTTAGCGTGTCTGTCCATCCGACGCCCGATTGTTCCTGATCTGCGCGAGGTTTGCGTGCCCGTGTGGCCGGCCCCGCGCGTCGTCTCAGTCTGGCGGAGCAGGACCGCTGACCGTCAGCTGAGCCCTGAGCCCTGAGCTGAGCTGACTGACCGCTGAGCCCTCTCCACCGTCAGGTGAGCGTGCGCGCTCGGCCCCGCTGCGACGCCGTGCCCACCATCCCGTGCGACGCCTGTCAGGGCCGGCGACGAGGAGGAGCCGGCGGGCGCGTGCGCCGCGCCGCCCGCCGGGCCATCAGGCCCCGCCGGCCGGCCGGAGGGCGCCGCCAGCCAGTGGTACGTCCTGCGACGGCGCTGCGGCTCTCCACGGGCATGGGTGCAGTTTCCCACCGCCCACCAGCCCACCGCCCACCAGCCCACCAACCCACCACCCACCAGCCTACCAGCACACCAGCCCACCGCCCACCAGCCCATCAGTCCACCAACCCACCAGCGCACCGTGCGCAGGCCGCCTCTTGAAATGGGTGGCGACGGGTCCGGACTGTGATTGACGAAGCTGTCTGTGGGGAGGGAGGGACGGGATGATGCGGTTTGGCGGAACGGTTGGTGGGTCAGTCGGGTCGCGCGAGGATAGTGATCTCCAGTCATGCCTACCGTGACAAGAGCGCGGCCCTGCCCGAAAAGAGCGTGGGTGACCCTGCTCTGTATATGCCCGTCTGTGGAATCTGTTTCTTTATGTCTACACTCAAGAGTGATCTAAAGGCAGCGCTGGGAGCAGATACTATGCTTGCCTCCTGGTTGCTGTGAGGAAGAGCCACGCCCGTGAAACCTGGCGCTGTTTTCGTCTGTTTGATATCTACCTCCCCGTACCGTTAAGGCGCCCAGAATCAGGCACCGTGACCTTTGTCTTGCTCGGTTCGTGCTGGGGACTTTTGATTGTCCCGGTGATAACGCGGCTTGTGTCCAGGTCGGAGGACGACCTGCGGCGCAGCATCATCAAGTCGCGGCTGCAGGGCGCCCTGTCCGACTCGCGCGACTCCCTGCTCGGCGACTCGCTGCTGGACCCGCCGCGCAGTTTGCACAAGTACCCGAAGCGCTACCAGAGCCCGTCGCGGTCCGGCTCGCCCAGCCTCGAGACGCCCGAGCACCTGATGTTCGGCAGCCGGGACAGCAGCGCCGAGCGCAGAGGTCAGCCGCCGGCGTCACGCCGCTGGGGAGCACGCGCGCCGTCCTCCCGCCGGACCCGCTGGTCACGCCTCTGGGGAGCACGCGCGCCGTCCTCCCACCGGACCCGCTGGTCACGCCGCTGGGGAGCACGCGCGCCGGCCTCCCGCCGGACCCGCTGGTCACGCCTCTGGGGAGCACACGCGCCGGCCTCCCGCCGGACCCGCTGGTCACGCCGCTGGGGAGCACACGCGCCGTCCTCCCGCCGGACCCGCTGGCCACGCCTCTGGGGAGCACGCACGCCGTGTTCCCGCCTGGACCCGCTGGTCACGCCTCTGGGGAGCACGCGCGCCGTGTTCCCGCCGGACCCGCTGGTCACGCCTCTGGGGAGCACACGCGCCGGCCTCCCGCCGGACCCGCTGGTCACGCCTCTGGGGAGCACGCGCGCCGTGTTCCCGCCGGACCCGCTGGTCACGCCTCTGGGGAGCACGCACGCCGCCCTCCCGCCGGACCCGCCGGTGTTCCGGCTATGGCGTCCCTGTGTCGAGGTCCGGGGTCGGGATGGTCGAGGTCCGGGGTCGGGATGGTCGAGGTCCGGGGTCGGGATGGTCGAAGTCCGGGGTAGGGATGGTCGAGGTCCGGGGTCGGGATGGTTGTTGTGCGCGGAGTGTCGGGCGGTGCTGGGGAGTGTGTTTGGGTTGCTCTTCAGTTCCTAGCCAAACCATACTTGTTTACTTGAGATACAGTTCAAAGACACATGGCGTGGGCTGTTTGTGTGGCGTGATTATGTAAACGGGCACCGTGAACTGGGTTGCGTAATTGGAGGTTGTGAGCGGACGGGCTGTGACTGCTACACCGCGCGATGGTGATCCATGTACCGTGCACGGAGGAGATGGTCCCTGCACCGTGCACGTAGGTGGTGATCCCTGCACCGTGCACGTAGGTGGTGATCCATGCACTGTGCACGGAGGCCGAGATCCATGCACCGCCACTGATCTGAGATGACAGCACTCGACACCGAACCCGCCGAGCCCGCGCCGTCGGCGAGACCGTGGGAGTGACGGCGGCCCTGCCCTGCCGCCAGAGCACCGGAGCCGCGGCCTGAGCCGGCGCGTCATCACGGACCAGTGCGCCGACCCGGAGCTGGCCTGGACGCAGGCGTGCGCCACCTGGAGCCGCGCCGGCTCGGACGCAGACGCCGCCAGCCCCGAGCGCCACGCTCCAGCCGGCGCCGCGGCCGGGCGCTGGCCCTCGCTGGAGCGGCGGGAGCGCACGGCCTCCAAGGAGCGGCGCCGGTCGGGCGAGCGGCGGGACGAGGAGCGGGCGCCGTCCTCGGAGAACGCGACCTCCGCCGAGGACGCGCCCTCCATGGAGGAGTGGCAGCGGACGGAGGAGTGGCGTGGGCAGGAAGAAGAGGCGGACAGTCAGGCGGAGGGACAGCGACGGACATTGGACTCACCACGCGCCGACCTGCCGCAGGTCAGCCAGACAGACGCCCTGCAGGGCCCTGGGTGATCGCGAACTTAATGTAGTGTGGAGAAACACAACAATATCAGCATCACATCTCCGTAATCCAGATGTCTCTCCCACATTCTTGCGATTGCTCGGATTGTTATCATTAGAACGCTCTCGGGGCAACCTGGACGGTTCCGCCAATGGCGAAGAGCTGTCACACCGGGCGTGCTGATGACCGCAGTCAGCTGACCGGGCCGGGCGGTCGGCTCTGCTGACTCCGGAATCGTTGTCGGCAGGCGCGGGAGGGCGAACGGCCCAGGAGGCGCACCCCGCAGCGCAGCAGGAGCGACGGCGCCGGCCTGTTCCTGCTCACCTCCGAGGAGAAGCTCCAGGTGGTCGCCGTACTCAGGTAACGCACGCCCCGTCCTGCCGGCCAGACGGCTGTCCCGTAAGTGTGGAGCGGTGGTGGGGTTCGGCTCATGGTTGGGGTTGTGAAATGAAGTCGTTTGCCGTTGCTGGCGACAATCGAGCCAGTCGTTCGTCATTTTTCAGTTTCGCTGTCCTCTCCAAGTGCTGACCAGTTCCGAGGCTTTGCTTATGGTCGTCGAAGTTTCCTGAGTAGTGCCCATGCGTGTGCTGCACGCCCGTCCATTACATATGCGAGTAGTACCAAGTAGTAATAATATAGTATATAATGAAACATATAACAAGTAAAATATATATGACATATCAAATAGTATATAATAAGTAAGCCTGCGACCTGCTCTCCCCTGGTCTTCGCCGCCGGTCGTGCGACTGACACCGGCGCCGTCCCCGCAGACACTCTGCGCTGCCGGGCGGCCGGCCCGCCGCCTCCGCCCGCCAGCCAACGCCGCCCGACAACCCGCTGCTCTCGGCCATCGAGCGGGCCGGCCAGGCAGACGCCCGCACCGAGCGCGTGCGCACCAGCCGCTTCGTGGCGCGCGCGGCGCCCGTATGGGGCGGCGACCAGCAGGCGGCGCGGCTGCTGCGCTCGCCGGCGCGGCCGGCCGACGGGCCGCGCCTGGTGCGGCTGGTGCGGCGCGCGCTCAGCTTCGAGGAGCCGCCGCCGCGCGGCGCCACCGTCGCCGACCGGCGCGACCACGCCGAACGCGGCCGGGAGAGGACTACCAGCGCCACCTGTCAGCAGGTCGCGAGTGGTGCGGGCGAACGGGTTACCAACGGCACGAGCGAGCGGGCCTCGAACGGCACGTGCCAAAAGATCTCAAGTGACACGTGCGAACGGACAGCAAAAGGCATCTGCGAGCGCGACGCGAGAGACACGGGCAAGCGAGCCCCGTGCGTGGCCCGGGAGCGGGGCGCCGGTGGGACTGGCCGCGGCGTGACGAACGGAACGGCCGAGCGACCGGTGGACGACGTCGGTGGTCCGACGACAAACGGTAGTGCAGCTTTAAACCAGAAGGGATCTCGGGCTCCTAAGTCGCCCAATCTTCTCAAGCGCCTCTTCAAGAAGGACGAGCCGCAGGATGCAGTCGAGGAGCAGCCGAAGGAGACGGTACGTGTGGGTTTGGTTCTTTCGCGAGATTGTTTTCTGCGTTTTAAGAGAACCGTAAATCGTGACAGGTGCTGCTAAGGCGGCTTGGGTGCATTTTGTACTTTGGCGTAGTCAGGAGTTTGTCATTGAGGTGCGGACTGGTGCCACTGAATTCGGTCTTGAGGTGGTGGGTTGGCTTGCGAAGTATGACTGAACTGGAGACAACAACCATGTTTGCCCTTAAAACCAGGTGTGTGTCAAGTGCCTGGTTGAGTTCGTCCGTACTTTAACGTCTCGGATCCTCAGTGCTATGCTGTTATCAAACTCAACCAATCTCAGCCAGCTGGCTCCTGCCGCGTCCAAACGTCTTGTCATGGTCGCGGAGGAGACCCGGTGAAGCTACCGCGTTGCGCGGCCGATCTCAGCTCCCTCCGTCGCCGTCCGGCCTCTCCAGACACGGCCGTCGCCGGCTGGCCGGCCGGCTCTTCCGGTCCGTCACCACTGTCCTCCGACCTGGTCTGCAGTCACACCCCCGCGGACCTCCGGCGGCTGTCGTCTGACCTGACCCGTGCCCGCCGACCCTGCCCCCGCTGACCTGTACGCCGCCCGGCCAGGCGGTGCCCAGCCCGGCGTTGAGGGCGGCGACTGTCGTCTGACCTGACCCGTGCCCGCCGACCCTGCCCCCGCTGACCTGTACGCCTTCCGGCCAGGCGGTGCCCAGTCCGGCGTCGAGGGCGGCGTTTCGGCGTTCGCTCGACTCGGCCACATCGGCCGTGTTCAGCCAGAAGACGGGCCTACCTCTCAGCTCGTCGCCGGCCCCGCTCCGCCGCGGCAACGCCTTCCACTTCGACGCCGCGCTCACCAAGGTCGGTGACGAGCGGGCGACGCTGGGCACCGAACCAACACACCAGACCTCGGCATTGGCGAAGTGACGTACCAAGCTTCATCCGTCGTTTATGAGCTGTACCCGTCGGGTGTTAAACGGATCCCAGGCGTGTAACCACATGCGTGTCAGGCGTGGGGCGGGCGATGCGTGGCAGGCCTGGGGCTGGGTATGAGAAGCTGCGCTTTTTGTGTTTGAAGTATGTGGATCGCCAGAGGAAATCAGTGGCGACATGACCAGACACTCCGGTTTGCGTTGGTCGGCCGTATCATGATGTATGGCACTGCATAACCGTTCGATCTGCCTTTGCTATTCCTGCCAAAAGTGCTGCTAGGTGGGCGCGATCCCACAGCCATCTTTAAACGCCATCCTATTTCGTCATCATACCATTTAGTTATTGCTGCAAGTCGCGTCTGTTTTCAGTGGTGCGGATAATTACGAAAGGTGGCGTGTCTGCTGCCTACTGTGCGTTCAGAAGCTCATGCTCTGCATCTGCGTCGCGGAATTAACGCAGCAGTGCGTGTGCATTCGATCAGTCTTCCCATCTGAGCGCCGGGTCTGTACGCAGCTGGTGCCGCTCCCCGCCGCTGCGTCACCTCGCCGTCAGTCGCGGCTGTCGTCCCGTCCGCACACGTGGCCGCGCCTCACGGCTCTTCCCGCCTCGGCAGGTGAAGACATTCAGCTCGGCGCTGAACGAGCTGACTGCCGACGCCGAGTCTGAGTCGGCCGAGCCCGAGCGGCGGCCGCTGTCGGCCAGCTGCCCGGCCGGCGTCGTCTCCTCCCTGCTGGGCAGCTTCGAGGAGTCGGTGCTGAACGGCCGGCTCGGCCCGGTCAGCACGGTCGAAGGCTTCTCGGCCGACATCGGCGCCAGCGGCTCCTTCCACCCCAAGCACGTCCGCCTGCCCGTCACCGTGTTCTTCTACTCGCTCTGCGACAATGAGAAGATCGCCTCGCCATACATGGTGAGTGGCCGTCGCCAGCCGAGGTGGAACGCGCTGCGGATTCTGGCGGCAAAATGACAGCGGGTTGTCAGACAGGGCCGTGCGGGCTCCAGTCTTCTAGATGTGGCTGCAGGTTGCATGGATTGGAGACACGGCCCAAATTTTAACGATATGTGCCTAAACTAAAATCGGTAAACGGTCCGTATGGTGGGCATGACAGTCGTGCAGCTGTTCCATGCGTGTGGTCGTCCATATCGTGGTCCTGGCTGCGTGCTGTATTGCGTGAGAAGTGGATGAGGTGGTCGCTTGGATGCTGTCCCGTGGGATGGTCCTCGACTTAAGCCGTTGCCGTTCTCGTATGCCCAGACCACTAATGCTTCCCATCAGCTGACATGCCATCAAGCGGGAGCCAGTCATTCAGACCTGCACGCTTCCTCCGCGTAGCAGCATAGCTGGTATTATTGTATTTGAGCGCCCCCCCCCCCTGCCTCGTGCTGCAGGGCCTCGTGAACCTGGGCCGCAAGGGCTACCACGTGCCGAAGAAGGGAACACTGCAGGTGACGCTGTTCAACCCGCACGGCACCGTGGTCAAGATGTTCGTGGTGATTATGACCTGAGC
>NW_023596746.1:591912-595519 GCF_011947565.3 Pollicipes pollicipes
TGCCAGCAGTCTATCAGTCTGTGCTGGGCCAGCGGTGCGGGGTTGATGCCGCGCCACGTGTACCGGTCGGCCAGCGTGTGAAGCAGCGCAGTGTCCTGCCTTCCACCTCTGTTGGTATTGCCGCTGTGACAGCCGTGGGCTGGGCGGGTGCGCAGGTCGCGGCCGTTTGACCAATCAGTTTGACCTGATCTGGTCACTAACCGGGTGGGGATGGACGGCGAGACGAATGCAGTCGAACGGGTGGTCAGCTATGGCTGACTGCACCAAGTGTCTATTGCTGCGTTTCGTCCCGTGGGTGTGGATAGACATATTCCAAAGGAAATGCGGCCATGGTGTGGAGCGAAACACGCAAACGAGAACGGCGATTCGACCGTGGGAGACCTCCGGCGACGGTTACGGCTGACCGACCACTGCGCGTGGCATGAAAATCGCGACGCGACCCTCCCTTGGGGGAATGCGGTCGTACCGTACGACCATGCGCAGCTGCACCGTTTCCCGGTGCTTAGTGTGTGGCATGAAAACAGGCGTTGCTCTATCCAAAAGACGGGCGCGTTCCTATCACAGCGTCGAGCTATGGTCTGCGCCGGTCCTTGGCCATTCGGCCCAGCCCGACCCGGCGCCTGTCCGGTAATGTGGGTCTGCATAGCAACCCCCGGGGCGAATCTGCTTGATAATGCGTGGTCTTCTACAACGTAACAATTCGAAGAAGATATAGTCCGTTGCCTATTCGATTTAACATGGGAAACTACAACTGATAAATTGAGAAATAGCTGCGCAACAGGACACAAAACCGCGACCGCATGTTGTCAGCCCCGTATCCCTACAAAGAGGTGTTAACTTGGGTCACGCTTTACCTTCCATACTCGTTTGTTATCGATAAACTGTGCCATTGTGCTTCGGGTGGTGTGTCTCGTTTCACGCTTGGATACCGAGGGAGGGCTGATAATTATTTTAGAAGCCAAAATATATATATATTTAGGAGTATTTGTTCACCTGTAAGTCAAGCTTTGCTTTTCCTGACATCTCAAACACGTTTGGCATCAGCAAGAAGACCAATGCGTTTTGAATCGCGGGCCTCCTCGCGATACGACGCCAGTGAATAAGCAAAATTTTCTTGGACCGTTTTAGTTCCAGCCACGGGTTCTAGCCACTCAGCTGATAGCGATGACTTCATGTGGTCTCCGTAGGCGAGCTCGGCGGGCTGGCGCGCTGCAATGACGCGCTGCGAGAAGTTGTTAGTAAATCTGTGGGATGGCCGGCGTGGCGTCGGTCCTGCCACGCTGTTCTTAAGCGTTTAGCCTGATTAAGCAATACGATACAAGGACCCTGACTAAGTTCGGTAGTATTGGGAATGAAAGAGAGTGCCACTTCAAGGAGCTATGCCTATCTAGGTTGCGAGGAACGATGGCACAGGTGCAAGGCCTGAAGCATTTGGAGTGCAAGAACCTCCAAGATTATTTGAAAACGCTTGATTCTGATGTCATAAACCAGCTTTATAATCATCCAGCATCATGCTTGGCTGTGTTCAGGTGAGCTGTATGATCTCACTTCAAGCAATGGAAGGAAGTGATGGTTTGGGCACTGTGATTGCAACAGGATATGCTCAGAATTTTGCTTAAATCTTATTTAAGGCATTCAAACCTTCAATTTGATGATTTAGGAAGCAGTCAAGTGTGTGCATGACCAGTGATAAAAGCTGTGTATGTGTGCATGCTGGGATGTATATCAGCCATTATCATCAGGAAATGTTTTTCTGACCAAAATTGCAACTTTAAATCATCCTTATCCTCTCAGTTACTACTTTCTAAGTGGCAGGGATCTGTATGTATTGCTGCTAGCAATCTTAAGTTCACGGTGTGCAGTATGGTGCTCATACTGGTCATTGGAAGCAATCCGTAATACTTTGTAACATGCTCACACTTTGTTTTGTTTGAAACCATCCTGTTTTATGTATGTGGTTCCTTTTCTGTTCTCAAAAATATAATATCAGCTCTTGTTTGATGTTAAGAATTCACTGTCATGCCCAATGGTGTATAATTATTTAATAATTTTATGCCCCATTGATCAGGGTCTACCACTTATGTTGATTATTGAATGTTCATCCCCAACTAATTGATTCCCACTTCTCTTTTCAGAGAGGTTCCCAAACTTGGTCAACTGTTCATCATGAGATTGCTGTTTGTGGAACAACCAATACCCAAAGCAGTCACCACATCCTGGGTGGACACATCACATGCCAAGTGAGGTTCTTGTGATGCTTGGCTGCAAGAAGGCAGCTTCACCATTTTGGATGGTCAGGGGTTTCAGGGGATAAACCCATGTGTATCTATCTCTATTCTTTTGTGAGGGCTATGTTTATTCTGGTCTTTTAATGTTGAGTTGCCCTCCCTCCCCCCTCCCCCCCCCCAAATGCTGGCTAAGGCCTCCCATATTTTGGGCTGGAATACTACAAAAAATGTAGGAGAGTTGGCCATTAAACAGACTTTCCTTTGATCCCTCTTCATAGTGGCATGACCATTAAGAGTGCAGCTAGGTTACTTAAAGTCCCAACATCAATAATATGTCATCAACTGAAGGGTATGCTTAGGCCGTGGGGTGAACAGTTGCATACTTTGACTTCTTTTTGTCTCAAATGTAAGCTGAGATGTTTTTCCCCCAACTTAACATGGTATCGACACCAATTATTCTGGGCTGTGAGATCTCACTGGACAACTAAATTATGAACCGTTATTCTGGAAGGTGAACCCACCACTGAACATTTTGCCACATCACAAATGTTGTCAGCATGACCTCAGCACTCTATCAAAGTTGGGCTTTCACCACTGCCAAAGGAGGGCTTCTGTCACTGCTGTTGATGTATCTGCTTGGCAACATATGTTGCTTTTATATGCATTTTATGCACTGCAGCCAACAGGCTTGCAAGTAGAGAGTGATGTAGACAAGTTGCTTCTTGACTAATTATTTTTATCAAAACATACCACCTGTGACATAAAACCAGTCAGTGGTAGTTAAGCTCAGATATATACATGACACCATTCATTGGAATGGTGTTTTTGCTTTCAGTAGCCTTATGCTTTTTGGGACAATAGTGGGAGAAAGATAGAGTGTTGTCTGGAATTGTTTGGCAATTTAAAGAAAATAGATATGTAGTTGCATTCTTCTACCATTTAAGGGGTTTTGATGATTCAGGATTAATTCAGGCTTTCAAGTTGCAAGGGCTTCAGTTGCATTGCTGTGTGCAGTAGACAATGATAGTATTTTAGAATGGGCGGTCTTTGGTCATCAATCTTTGGTTCAATCTTGTGGCAATTGGTGAGGGTGGTAATGGTGGTAATTGTCCTGAGCACCTCCTGTGCTGAAGCTATGATTTATGTAAATATTACATGCATGTCTAAAAATTGAAAATGTGGAAGCATTTTCAACTTAGAATTCCCAACCAAAGCACAATTGGGAAGAAAAAGGCAACTGAATCATGGACAGTCTCAGGTAATGCAATCTGGCTGTGTGTGGTGGTGGCACATTGTCCATCGCAGATGGTGTTGGTGTCATGCTGGCCTTGCCGCTGATGAGGGTAAGGGGATGGCATTTGCCTCACATTGACAATCGC
>NW_023596746.1:596249-605281 GCF_011947565.3 Pollicipes pollicipes
CCATAAGACTACCAAAGACGCATGGTACACGAGGCTGCAACACAACACAACTCTTATCCTGCGACCAACAAACCCACAGGTCATGCTTATAGTCCTTGATATTCAGCCTTCTAATCTACTGATTCACCGGGGTAGGCACAGCGTCCACAGCTACGCAGCTCCGTGGCCGACATTACAAAATACCTGAAAGACAATAACTACACATAGGACCACTCGGCCCGAAAGCCATCTCGGACCCGTCGGGGCGGTTGGCAATCTGCGAGATCCGGTCTAGATACACAGCCGCCCCGGCTGATGCACGCGCTGGTTAGTGGTGCCGAGATCTGGGCCATTTCGCTGTCTCTGAGCACCTCCTCTGACCGGAAGAACCGCTAGCTAGTGGTGCGGAGACGTGGGCCACTCCACCGACTCCTCGCCGTTGCCGCCGCCGCCCGTACGCTCTGGCCGATGTACCCGCTGGTTTGTCGCGCGGAGATCAGGGCTGCTCGCCACCTCCTCTTACACCTAGGCCGTTGGCACGGCGCTGCCTCCTCTGCCGCCAACAGCTTATCTGGACAATGTCTCTCTCTCTGGTAGTGAAGCGGCTCCCACAGCCTGCTCCGCGGCCGAAGCCGGGCGCCGGCGCCGGCCGGCCGGACCTGAGCCGAGAGATCGCGCCGCCCCCGCCCCGAGGACGGGCCGACCGGCGCCGCGCCCGCGACCCAGGCGGCCCCATGCTGCGGCCGTGACGCACCCGGCCGGCGCGCGGACCCACGCCGGGACCGACCGGAACGGGCCGCTCCACAGCCCCGGCTGGCCCGCCGCCCCGCCGCCGCCGCCGCCGTGTGAAAGACCTGACGTATTGCGACGCGCTTCGCTCACTTGCGCGGTGAGTAGCGCGGGTTGTCGGGCATGTGCACGAACGAGCGCATCTCGTGCGCGGCGCCGGCGCCCGTGTGCAGCGCCGCCGCGTCCATGTCCGACTTGCGGAAGATGATCATGCGCAGGTCGGTGTGCACGTACACGCGGCCAGAGCGGCCGGTGGCGAACCTGCCGCGGGCGGCGCCACGTCAGACCAGCGCCGCGTCAGGCACGCGGCACGGCTACACCAGGCATCAATTCGTGACAGCGCGGGACAGGACAGGGCTGGCGCATCATACTGATTACGTGGAAATAATCGTATCAACGCAGCACGTAGCAAAAGGTCACTATGCATCTAAAATTTCGTGAAAAGAGGAGAACAGATGCTTCGACTACATACTTATTCAACCAGCAACGATATAACGAGCATATTGTCGGACTTAGTGCTCGGTAAAACAGCCGCTGTCCTCCCTCCAAACCACACTTGCCAGTCTGCACCGGCCATCCCATGGGGCCGAGATTAGAAGTTCACACGAGATACCATACTGAATCAGTCCCGCCACCCCTGATGAGCAGCACCACCGCACCCCTGACGAGCAGCAACGCTACCTCTGATGAGCAGCACCACTGCCCCTGAAAAGCAGCGACGCTACCCCTGATGAGCAGCACCGCTGCCCCCTGAAAAGCAGCGACGCTACCCCTGATGAGCAGCACCACTGCCCCTGAAAAGCAGCGACGCTACCCCTGATGAGCAGCACCACTGCCCCTGAAAAGCAGCGACGCTACCCCTGATGAGCAGCACCACTGCCCCTGAAAAGCAGCGACGCTACCCCCTGATGAGCAGCACCACTGCCCCCTGAAAAGCAGCGACGCTACCCCTGATGAGCAGCACCACTGCCCCTGAAAAGCAGCGACGCTACCCCTGATGAGCAGCACCGCTGCCCTTGACGAACAGCACCACCGCCCTTGATGAACAGCACCAGCGCCCCTAACAAGCCGTACTGCCGCCCCTGGATAGCGGCGACGCCACCACTGATGAAGCAGCGTCGCCACTCCTGCATGTTTAGCAAGGCCTAGCCGCCATCCCGGCCAGCCGAGGCAACAGCGCCACCTGTAGTTCACGCCACCCTCGCCAACCTTAGGTGAGCGACGCAGCAGCGCCAGCTATGGCCCGTCCCGACCACCAGCTAAAGGAGACGAAAGCACCCCCAAAAACCCGCCCGCCCCCCGGCTGAACACGACCGCAGCGCCCCCTATAACCTATCCCACCCCAGCTGGAGGAGACAGCAGCGCCACCTACAATCCGTCCCACCCGCTGTACGAAGCAGCAGCGCCACCCGCAGAGCACCACCCCTCGCCTACCGCAGGTGGATGAGGTAGCGGAGCCACTTCTGCGAGTCCGGATTCTCGGGCGACTCGCCGACGGGCATGTAGAGGGTGCGCTGACGCAGGAAGGTCTGGCTGCCCGGCGGCATCGCGCTCAGGTCATAAATCACCACGAACATCTTGACCACGGTGCCGTGCGGGTTGAACAGCGTCACCTGCAGCGTTCCCTTCTTCGGCACGTGGTAGCCCTTGCGGCCCAGGTTCACGAGGCCCTGCAGCACGAGGCAGGGGGAGGGGCGCTCAAATACAATAATACCAGCTACGCTGCGACGCGGAGGAAGCGTGCAGGTCTGAATGACTGGCTCCCGCTTGATGGCATGTCAGCTGATGGGAAGCATTAGTGGTCTGGGCATACGAGAACGGCAACGGCTTAAGTCGAGGACCATCCCACGGGACAGCATCCAAGCGACCACCTCATCCACTTCTCACGCAATACAGCACGCAGCCAGGACCACGATATGGACGACCACACGCATGGAACAGCTGCACGACTTGTCATGCCCACCATACGGACCGTTTACCGATTTTAGTTTAGGCACATATCGTTAAAATTTGGGCCGTGTCTCCAATCCATGCAACCTGCAGCCACATCTAGAAGACTGGAGCCCGCACGGCCCTGTCTGACAACCCGCTGTCATTTTGCCGCCAGAATCCGCAGCGCGTTCCACCTCGGCTGGCGACGGCCACTCACCATGTATGGCGAGGCGATCTTCTCATTGTCGCAGAGCGAGTAGAAGAACACGGTGACGGGCAGGCGGACGTGCTTGGGGTGGAAGGAGCCGCTGGCGCCGATGTCGGCCGAGAAGCCTTCGACCGTGCTGACCGGGCCGAGCCGGCCGTTCAGCACCGACTCCTCGAAGCTGCCCAGCAGGGAGGAGACGACGCCGGCCGGGCAGCTGGCCGACAGCGGCCGCCGCTCGGGCTCGGCCGACTCAGACTCGGCGTCGGCAGTCAGCTCGTTCAGCGCCGAGCTGAATGTCTTCACCTGCCGAGGCGGGGAAGAGCCGTGAGGCGCGGCCACGTGTGCGGACGGGACGACAGCCGCGACTGACGGCGAGGTGACGCAGCGGCGGGGAGCGGCACCAGCTGCGTACAGACCCGGCGCTCAGATGGGAAGACTGATCGAATGCACACGCACTGCTGCGTTAATTCCGCGACGCAGATGCAGAGCATGAGCTTCTGAACGCACAGTAGGCAGCAAGACACGCCACCTTTCGTAATTATCCGCACCACTGAAAACAGACGCGACTTGCAGCAATAACTAAATGGTATGATGACGAATAGGATGGCGTTTAAAGATGGCTGTGGGATCGCGCCCACCCTAGCAGCACTTTTGGCAGGAATAGCAAAGGCAGATCGAACGGTTATGCAGATGCCATACATCATGATACGGCCCGACCAACGCAAACCGGAGTGTCTGGTCATGTCGCCACTGATTTCCTCTGGCGATCCACATACTTCAAACACAAAAAGCGCAGCTTCTCATACCCAGCCCCAGGCCTGCCACGCATCGCCCGCCCCACGCCTGACACGCATGTGGTTACACGCCTGGGATCCGTTTAAACAACCGACGGGTACAGCTCATAAACGACGGATGAAGCTTGGTACGTCACTTCGCCAATGCCGAGGTCTGGCTGTGTTGGTTCGGTGCCCAGCGTCGCCCGCTCGTCACCGACCTTGGTGAGCGCGGCGTCGAAGTGGAAGGCGTTGCCGCGGCGGAGCGGGGCCGGCGACGAGCTGAGAGGTAGGCCCGTCTTCTGGCTGAACACGGCCGATGTGGCCGAGTCGAGCGAACGCCGAAACGCCGCCCTCGACGCCGGACTGGGCACCGCCTGGCCGGAAGGCGTACAGGTCAGCGGGGGCAGGGTCGGCGGGCACGGGTCAGGTCAGACGACAGTCGCCGCCCTCAACGCCGGGCTGGGCACCGCCTGGCCGGACGGCGTACAGGTCAGCGGGGGCAGGGTCGGCGGGCACGGGTCAGGTCAGACGACAGCCGCCGGAGGTCCGCGGGGGTGTGACTGCAGACCAGGTCGGAGGACAGTGGTGACGGACCGGAAGAGCCGGCCGGCCAGCCGGCGACGGCCGTGTCTGGAGAGGCCGGACGGCGACGGAGGGAGCTGAGATCGGCCGCGCAACGCGGTAGCTTCACCGGGTCTCCTCCGCGACCATGACAAGACGTTTGGACGCGGCAGGAGCCAGCTGGCTGAGATTGGTTGAGTTTGATAACAGCATAGCACTGAGGATCCGAGACGTTAAAGTACGGACGAACTCAACCAGGCACTTGACACACACCTGGTTTTAAGGGCAAACATGGTTGTTGTCTCCAGTTCAGTCATACTTCGCAAGCCAACCCACCACCTCAAGACCGAATTCAGTGGCACCAGTCCGCACCTCAATGACAAACTCCTGACTACGCCAAAGTACAAAATGCACCCAAGCCGCCTTAGCAGCACCTGTCACGATTTACGGTTCTCTTAAAACGCAGAAAACAATCTCGCGAAAGAACCAAACCCACACGTACCGTCTCCTTCGGCTGCTCCTCGACTGCATCCTGCGGCTCGTCCTTCTTGAAGAGGCGCTTGAGAAGATTGGGCGACTTAGGAGCCCGAGATCCCTTCTGGTTTAAAGCTGCACTACCGTTTGTCGTCGGACCACCGACGTCGTCCACCGGTCGCTCGGCCGTTCCGTTCGTCACGCCGCGGCCAGTCCCACCGGCGCCCCGCTCCCGGGCCACGCACGGGGCTCGCTTGCCCGTGTCTCTCGCGTCGCGCTCGCAGATGCCTTTTGCTGTCCGTTCGCACATGTCACTTGAGATCTTTTGGCACGTGCCGTTCGAGGCCCGCTCGCTCGTGCCGTTGGTAACCCGTTCGCCCGCACCACTCGCGACCTGCTGACAGGTGGCGCTGGTAGTCCTCTCCCGGCCGCGTTCGGCGTGGTCGCGCCGGTCGGCGACGGTGGCGCCGCGCGGCGGCGGCTCCTCGAAGCTGAGCGCGCGCCGCACCAGCCGCACCAGGCGCGGCCCG
Organism: Pollicipes pollicipes; assembly: GCF_011947565.3. Taxonomy (NCBI): domain Eukaryota; kingdom Metazoa; phylum Arthropoda; class Thecostraca; order Pollicipedomorpha; family Pollicipedidae; genus Pollicipes; species Pollicipes pollicipes. The sequence continues at coordinate 601,499 of NW_023596746.1, forward strand.
TCGGCCGGCCGCGCCGGCGAGCGCAGCAGCCGCGCCGCCTGCTGGTCGCCGCCCCATACGGGCGCCGCGCGCGCCACGAAGCGGCTGGTGCGCACGCGCTCGGTGCGGGCGTCTGCCTGGCCGGCCCGCTCGATGGCCGAGAGCAGCGGGTTGTCGGGCGGCGTTGGCTGGCGGGCGGAGGCGGCGGGCCGGCCGCCCGGCAGCGCAGAGTGTCTGAGGGGACGGCGCCGGTGTCAGTCGCACGACCGGCGGCGAAGACCAGGGGAGAGCAGGTCGCAGGCTTACTTATTATATACTATTTGATATGTTATATATATATTTTACTTGTTATATGTTTCATTATATACTATACTATTACTACTTGGTACTACTCGCATATGTAATGGACGGGCGTGCAGCACACGCATGGGCACTACTCAGGAAACTTCGACGACCATAAGCAAAGCCTCGGAACTGGTCAGCACTTGGAGAGGACAGCGAAACTGAAAAATGACGAACGACTGGCTCGATTGTCGCCAGCAACGGCAAACGACTTCATTCACAACCCCAACCATGAGCCGAACCCCACCACCGCTCCACACTTACGGGACAGCCGTCTGGCCGGCAGGACGGGGCGTGCGTTACCTGAGTACGGCGACCACCTGGAGCTTCTCCTCGGAGGTGAGCAGGAACAGGCCGGCGCCGTCGCTCCTGCTGCGCTGCGGGGTGCGCCTCCTGGGGCCGTTCGCCCCTCCCGCGCCTGCCGACAACGATTCCGGAGTCAGCAGAGCCGACCGCCCGGCCCGGTCAGCTGACTGCGGTCATCAGCACGCCCGGTGTTGTGACAGCTCTTCGCCATTGGCGGAACCGTCCAGGTTGCCCCGAGAGCGTTCTAATGATAACAATCCGAGCAATCGCAAGAATGTGGGAGAGACATCTGGATTATGGAGATATGATGCTGATATTGTTGTGTTTCTCCACACTACATTAAGTTCGCGATCACCCAGGGCCCTGCAGGGCGTCTGTCTGGCTGACCTGCGGCAGGTCGGCGCGTGGTGAGTCCAATGTCCGTCGCTGTCCCTCCGCCTGACTGTCCGCCTCTTCTTCCTGCCCACGCCACTCCTCCGTCCGCTGCCACTCCTCCATGGAGGGCGCGTCCTCGGCGGAGGTCGCGTTCTCCGAGGACGGCGCCCGCTCCTCGTCCCGCCGCTCGCCCGACCGGCGCCGCTCCTTGGGAGGCCGTGCGCTCCCGCCGCTCCAGCGAGGGCCAGCGCCCGGCCGCGGCGCCGGCTGGAGCGTGGCGCTCGGGGCTGGCGGCGTCTGCGTCCGAGCCGGCGCGGCTCCAGGTGGCGCATGCCTGCGTCCAGGCCAGCTCCGGGTCGGCGCACTGGTCCGTGATGACGCGCCGGCTCAGGCCGCGGCTCCGGTGCTCTGGCGGCAGGGCAGGGCCACCGTCACTCCCACGGTCTCGCCGACGGCGCGGGCTCGGCGCAGCGGCGCCACCGCCGTTCGGTGTCGAGTGCTGTCATCTCAGATCAGTGGCGGTGCATGGATCTCGGCCTCCGTGCACAGTGCATGGATCACCACCTACGTGCACGGTGCAGGGATCACCACCTACGTGCACGGTGCAGGGACCATCTCCTCCGTGCACGGTACATGGATCACCATCGCGCGGCTTGTTAGCAGTCACAGCCCCGTCCCGCTCACAACCTCCAATACGCAACCCAGTTCACGGTGCCGTTTACATAATCACGCCACACAAACAGCCCCACGCCATGTGTCTTTGAACTGTATCTCAAGTAAACAAGTATGGGTTTGGCTAGGAACTGAAGAGCAACCCAAAAACACACTCCCAGCACCGCCCCGACACTCCGCGCACAACAACCATCCCGACCCCGGACCTCGACCATCCCTACCCGGACTTCGACCATCCCGACCCCGGGACCTCGACCATCCCGTGACCCCGGACCTCGAACCAATCCCGACCCCGGACCCCTCGACGCAGGGACGCCATAGTCCGGAACACCGGCGGGTCCCGGGCGGGAGGGGCGGCCCGTGCTGCTGTGCTCCCCCAGAGGCGTCGGACCAGCGGGTCCGGGCGGAACACGGCGCGCGTGCTCCCCAGAGGCTTGTGACCAGGGGGTCCGGCGGGAACGGGCATGGCCTGGCGGTGTGCTCCCAGAGGCGTGACCAGGGTCCCGGCGGGAACGGCTGCGCGTGTCCCCAGAGGATGTGACCAGCGGGTCCGGCGGAACACGGTGGTGCTTCCCCAGAGGCGTGACCAGCGGGTCCGGCGGGAGGCACGGCGCGTGTGCTCCCCAGAGGCGTGACCAGCGGGTCCGCGGGAACAGGCGGCGCGTGCTCCCCAGAGGCGTGACCAGCGGGTCCGGCGGGAGGCCGGCGCGCGTGCTCCCCAGAGGCGTGACCAGCGGGTCCGGCGGGAGGACGGCGCGCGTGCTCCCCAGAGGCGTGACCAGCGGGTCCGGCGGGAGGCCGGCGCGTGTGCTCCCCAGAGGCGTGACCAGCGGGTCCGGCGGGAGGACGGCGCGCGTGCTCCCCAGCGGCGTGACGCCGGCGGCTGACCTCTGCGCTCGGCGCTGCTGTCCCGGCTGCCGAACATCAGGTGCTCGGGCGTCTCGAGGCTGGGCGAGCCGGACCGCGACGGGCTCTGGTAGCGCTTCGGGTACTTGTGCAAACTGCGCGGCGGGTCCAGCAGCGAGTCGCCGAGCAGGGAGTCGCGCGAGTCGGACAGGGCGCCCTGCAGCCGCGACTTGATGATGCTGCGCCGCAGGTCGTCCTCCGACCTGGACACAAGCCGCGTTATCACCGGGACAATCAAAAGTCCCCAGCACGAACCGAGCAAGACAAAGGTCACGGTGCCTGATTCTGGGCGCCCTTAACGGTACGGGGAGGTAGATATCAAACAGCCGAAAACAGCGCCAGGTTTCACGGGCGTGGCTCTTCCTCACAGCAACCAGGAGGCAAGCATAGTATCTGCTCCCAGCGCTGCCTTTAGATCACTCTTGAGTGTAGACATAAAGAAACAGATTCCACAGACGGGCATATACAGAGCAGGGTCACCCACGCTCTTTTCGGGCAGGGCCGCGCTCTTGTCACGGTAGGCATGACTGGAGATCACTATCCTCGCGCGACCCGACTGACCCACCAACCGTTACGCCAAACCGCATCATCCCGTCCCTCCCTCCCCACAGACAGCTTCGTCAATCACAGTCCGGACCCGTCGCCACCCATTTCAAGAGGCGGCCTGCGCACGGTGCGCTGGTGGGTTGGTGGACTGATGGGCTGGTGGGCGGTGGGCTGGTGTGCTGGTAGGCTGGTGGGTTGGGGGTTGGTGGGCTGGTGGGCGGTGGGCTGGTGGGCGGTGGGAAACTGCACCCATGCCGGTGGAGAGCCGCAGCGCCGTCACAGGACGTACCACTGGCTGGCGCCCTCCGGCCGGCCGGCGGGGCCTGATGGCCCGGCGGGCGGCGCGGCGCACGCGCCCGCCGGCTCCTCCTCGTCGCCGGCCGACAGGCGTCGCACGGGATGGTGGGCACGGCGTCGCAGCGGGGCCGAGCGCGCACGCTCACCTGACGGTGGAGAGGGCTCAGCGGTCAGTCAGCTCAGCTCAGGGCTCAGGGCTCAGCTGACGGTCAGCGGTCCTGCTCCGCCAGACTGAGACGACGCGCGGGGCCGGCCACACGGGCACGCAAACCTCGCGCAGATCAGGAACAATCGGGCGTCGGATGGACAGGCACTAACATGGTGTGTACTAAACGACATATTGCAAACAGTGAGAATCGA
>NW_023596746.1:605381-645935 GCF_011947565.3 Pollicipes pollicipes
ACTCTACCTACCAGCTTTCTAAGAGTATATCACAGGAGTTTATCAACGTAAGAATGTATAGTTCATCAAACTTCTTTCGAAGACGCTGCCCGAACCTGTATGTCCATGTCCGCTTCCACTCCAATCCAGACTTAGATATGCTAAGAAGCAAACGGATGGTATAAGAATACATTAAGTTTGCTGATTGGTAAACAATAAGGAAGACAGCAACTCAGCCCCCAGTTGAGGCGGCCTACACGACTTCTTGTCTCTTTGGCATGGATATATTTACTTATCATGTTATCGCATTGCAGGTCGATTGAACACCAAAATTTGTTCAACTGCACTTGCAAGCAGACACCGTGACAAATGCTTATGGGCCATGTCACCCAGGGCCACCGGAGCGAGCTGCGAACTCATATTTATTTTTGCACGGCTTTATTTCTTGACCCGATGGCAATAATCACTTGATGGTTTAACCCAACCCTACACGGCACAAGCATATTAGCACAAGCAAACCGTGTCATATTAGCAGGTTCCGTCGTGGTCCAGTGCGGTTGGTGGATTGGCTTTCGAGCAGGTGATGCCGCGTGGAGCTGAGCACTGGGACGATGCTGCTAGACGATGACATGTTTGGGAGGACAAGTACCACTGCCGATGGCTTGGCATAGAGGCGAAACACTTTTATGGGGAACGCACGATCCGGCTTGCGTTGTCACCACAGCTGGAGAGGCTTGAGTCCATCCTGAGGGGCACAGGTCCCCTCAACCGCTGCTGCCATTATGGGCGCGGTTCGAAATAGAGACAGGGCCGACAGACTGGTTCGACAGGTTCTGGCGCGGGATTTTTTGGTATAGTATGAAGAGGAGGGTTTCGACACCATATGAGCAGAAAGTCCAGAGAGATTTCTCCCGTCGGAGCGCCCATATCAAAAAGCAATTCTGCGCTTTTCAGAATAGTTTTGAGAAAACTGGCATTAGCAATACAATCGAACGCCTCTGACCTAACAATATGTGAAAAGCAAAAAAAGTTAGCGTGCTCCTATTAACGATGGCTAGTCATTGGAGACATATTGTGCCTGGTAGCGATGTTTTTATGAGCAAAACATCAAATCCCATATCTTCTATGGCAAATTCGCTCAGAATGGCAGAATCCAACAGTCGCTGTAGGAAAACTAAAAGCGAGCGACCTGCATATCTACATAGCTTGCCTATAGACATCATAGACATTTCCGTCGTGGAGGGGATACCAGTGGTGTGAAGGTTAAGTTTCGCGTCTTGGAAAACGGAGACAGGCGACGCCATACAGCTCTCAGCAACTAAGTGTGCTGTAAAGGCCCAGTGACGGTGACGACAGCGTGCAGGGCAACATCCGCAGAGGAAGATAGCTTCCCGATCACAAAATGAAGTGGCCGAAAAGTGGAATGCATCTAAATGAAGCGGTCGACGCTTGGTCACTTTTCATGAGGGAGTGGGACACCTCAGTGAAGTGCGGTCTCTCCCGTCACGAAATCCGGGATCCACCCCTGATTGCACGGCCTTGTCAGCGGTGTTCAGCTCTCGCAAAGGCTTCATGCGCATGCAGGGCATAGTCGCCACAGCGAACGGCAGCAGATTCCAGTGGGGCCTGCGCTTGCTGCAGTCACTGCGGTCACGCCAGTCAGTAGCGAGCATTTTATCTGGCATCATGCAATGGTGCGATGCCACAGATATGCCATGACGTCACGAAATGCGCCACTGCTCTGTGGTCGCTGCAGCCGCTTGAAAGTCACCGCAGACATTGAAGGGCAACTGTACTTAGCTGCTGTTCGTGGAACAGCCTCTAAACTTAGCAATCGTTCATCCGATGTTCTCCAAACCAACACCAGTCAAAAGGGACAATGCGGTTTCACAAACAGACAGGGAACTGCCCACCGCAAATGTTGCCGCGGGAGATATAAATAAGGCCATTCTCCGGATCCCGGCACCAGCTTTGCACCTGTCTCTGGTGCAGAAGGCGCTCACACAATCTGGCCGCGAGATGGGGAGCGTCTGGTCCGTCTCAGCGACGCTCGTCGCCGGTGAGTTTTTGTGAGATGGTGTTGTCGAGATGGATTTTAATCAACTGATTTGATTTTGATTTTGTTGAGATGGTAGGAGTCACGTTGACCGGTATGCAAACTGAAACTATGGTACGTGCATTGGGAAAAAAGGGGCTAATTCCAGACCAACAGTTGTGCGCAATGCGACTAGACTGTAAAGGCAGAATGTGTACTACGTCTAGGGACAACATGAGAGCTAAGAGGACTGCGAAAAATGATATAAACGCGAAGAAAAGCTGCGTAAATGGTCATCCCCACAGCACTAAATAAAGAAAAGTACATACTGATAAAAGGAAGCGCAAAGTTGAGTGAGCTCGATCGCCAGGGCCAGCCCCAGCTTTTTGAAGGTGTAATTCGGTTGAAAGCATTTGAAAGATGGGTGTTGGAAAATTTCACGTAGAAAGTAAGGGTATTAATGTGTATTTTCACTGCAACCTGTATAGACTACGTTCGGTCTATCGGCAGCACGTTTGTCAGCACCAGTATGGTCATGTGTTCTGCCTACGTCAGTCACCTGATGATAAATTCACGTGGGTTGTGACGTCAGGCACCGGCTGATGCTCCGGTCAATATTTTCTAGTCAGCCCATCAGCTGTGAGAAAAAGCGGGTGGTGGATTGAATACATCGCACGGGAAAAGAACCCCGAATTTCACGTAGTAGCTCTTCAGTTTGCGAGTACGCCAGGAGGCGTGGGGGGGGGGGAGGACTTGTCCCTAATTTGGGGAGAATGTGGCGCAAGGAAATTGAACTGCCTGATACAAGTGTAGTCATGGAAAGGGTAGTAACTGTGAGTGGTGTGGTGAGTAGTTGTGTTTGCAGAAAATCAGTTCCATCATTTCCACCCGAACTTTTGTCCAGATGTTTTCCTCGCTGAATTAGTCTCGACTTTTTGTTCTGTTTTGCGACAGTGGCTACCCTTCAGGGTTATATTTTACATCAAAGAACCCAAAATCCTCAATCACCCACAATTTTCCAAACCATTGCGCACAAGCGATCCAAAAATACATCAAGTCAAAATATAACGTGCGAGAGGTCTCCATCCCGAAAAAAATTGACATGGATGGTCAAACTGCAGAAAAACGAGCGAGGACGTCAAATGTCCAAAGCTACCGTGACAAATACACGAAACTACATCAAAGAGTTTCATACAAAAGCTCAAGTGAAAGAAAACCGAATGGAAAAAGTCAAACGAAAAAAAGCTAGCAAATGAGTCGAAAAAATTAGTCAAATCAACAAAAATGAGCGCTATATGTCAAATTGGAAAGCAGTCAAAAGACAAAGTAAAAGGGGATAGCAGTTGACTGGAATAAAATATAATCGGGACATTCAAAGGGCAAAAAGTGGCAATGGGATAACAGCCAACAGGGATTAAAGTCGTGCGAGGAGAAACGTCAAATTACCTCAGTTCATGCATAATAAAGTCGAAAGGTATTAAAGTTGAATCGGAGCAACATTGAAAGGGAAAGTTGACACTGGTAAAATATTGGGAAACAATTAAAAGGGCAAATAGGGAATTGGTTAAGTGCAATGCTGAAAATGTCAGAACGAAAAAGATCAATATACAGTACTTCGGCACGAATAAACATTGAATAGATAAAACTAAACAAGCTGGTAGTCGAGCCCATTCGCTGGGATGCCGTGCCGCAGTATTGTGCTACATTGAAAATGCCCTGCATTTTTGCCTTGTGAAAGAGCGGAGGTAAATGTATCCGTTGAACCATAGGAGGTGAGCTCAGGGCATGCGGAACACGCCGTGGTTAGTAACTACCCGGATCCAAAGGCCACCTATGCAAGCCATTCGGAATAATTTCATCAACTAGAGGATTTCAGACGAGAGAGTTAATGATTTGACGTCTGCCATGGAAGGGGATATTGCCGGCTGCACTCGGATGCGCCCGTCGATTCAGTGGGTTTCACTATCTCGCACCAGTAGGTTCTCTAATTTGGGCCAGCTTTCGCTTGCCCGGCAAATACTTATGGCAGGAGGCCAGCGTTCGAACCTTTATAACCAGAACCATGCGGAACGTGGCCTAAGGCTCTCAGGTGGTCGGTGTGCTGTGGGAATCGTGCCAGCCACTATTTATGCATGTGCAAATTCCCTTTGGTCATTTTCTGGGACAGTCGCTAGCACTGCAGACGCTCATGGTGGGATGCGGCGCACAGCGGCAAGGCCCACAATAAATCCCGCCTTTTTGGTAGCCCTGATGTAGACACAGACCTAGTTCCCAATGTCGGTCCGTGCTTACCACTCCCCATTCTGAAAACGAAGCGTTTTTCATAAACCCCACCCCCTTGTCCCTGCATCACACTGGTTGTATACTAAACACAGCTCCCTGGTTCATGGTACTCACTGGCTCTTCACAAATAAATCTACAGGTTCCCGGTCTCCACCGGTTTCTTCACAAGTACTAGAGCCGAGATCCTGGTTCCATTGGCTTTCCACAAACACCTGACTTTGTTTCCCTGTCTCTCATCAGTTGTTTGACAAACGCCAGGATCTGGTTACTGGTTTTCACTGGTGTTTTTTCCCACCGGTGAGGTGTTTCCAACTTGTCATCCCTGTCGGCTACAATCTCTTTCAGCTTTTTGTCGTTGTGATTCAACTTTCATCACTGCTTAATGCCCATTTACATTCTTGTTAATTTGTGTCATTCGGCACCTCTTTCTATGCTTCTTTTATCATTGTCTACGTTTATCCCTTTTGGCCCTTTGGCCTTCGAACTTTCCCCATATTCGACCATGGTTTCTGTTGACTTTTATATGTGTCTAATTTTTGTCGTCTGACTTTCTCCATTATGCTCTTTTTCCGGACACCGAAACAAAATGCGGCTATTTTCAAACTAAGAGTGAGCAAAATTTTACCTTCAACCGTTGGTGACCTTCAAGGTGAAATTCACCGTCAAACAACGGAAACACCAGAACAGTTAAGTAATAAAAGTTGGAGAAGAAAGCCTTGTTGCCAGATATCCCGTGTCAAGTGGTAAGATGGGCCAAGTTTGTATCGAAACAACATTTGACCTTAGAAGATATTTCAAGCTATAAAAGAAGGCAAGTGCAAACTGTAGGACATGGGTGCAAGGACAAAACCGATCGGTATTCGTTGCTTAAAACGGCATCACGAAGCACTTAGTACAGAACTAAATCAGAACCTTGACTGTTAACACGACAGCTGATGAGCTCCAGGGTGAACGTCAAGGATCTTTGACAGCCAACGTCGTTTCCAAGGTAGAATGACGGGGAACACTTAACCTCGTAGCCCACAGATTGTATAAACTTAACTGCTATAACAAGTTGGCCGCTGTTAAACTGCGGTTAGAAAACAAATGAAAGTGCAAGCCAGGTTTTCTGCAAAATCCCTACAAGTCTTGATGGTCAAATGGAGGGTGAAACTGGCCGGAAATGCCAGAACACCAAGGTTTTCTGATATTCGCAGTCAACACAGCTCTCACGAGATAGCCTGTGTCAAGCTCCAAGGTGAATGGGTTTTATGGAACGTATGGAACTCCACGCCCCCCCCCCCCCGTGCCCCCGTATATTCTTGCCAAAGTAAAGTGATGGGGCGCGCCGTGGCCAACCCACACGACACGCTCCTCAGCCACCAGAACTCGATCAATCCGTGTTCGCTGGCGAGCGGGCACGGCAACCCCGATAAAACGGGGATGAGGAGTGGTGAGGGGATGGGATGCCGGAATGCAGGTAATGGAGAAGGAGCGGGGGAAGGGGGGGGGGGCAGGCAACAAGCAGGAGATCGCGTGCAGACAAGGATGCTCGGCAATAAAATGAACAGCTTGCGCTGCCCACTCGCCACCGGAGCTAGACCAGAGGGGCGCTACTCCCAACACGGACCGAAGACGTCGCCCACTGCATGGATTGTAGTGGATGGATTGTAGTGGATCTTCCACAATGCTGTGCACTTCAGGGGCTCGTGGTAATTTATATGAAATGCAGAAACTGGTATAATTTTCGTTCGCCCATGCTACGTGCATGGCATACTCCCACAACAACGGACCATGGAGTTGGTTTAAATCTGCTTTTCAGTAGTTCGCGTTAGGATAACTTTGACGATTCGCATTCGGCTGCCCCTTTAACGGGAGACGAGCCGCGCAGCAACGGCCGCGAAGGGTGATGAGCGAGGAAACGCCCCCGAGCAATGCGGCTCGGGCTATACTCGGCATTGAGAAGGAACCAAGCGACCACAGTCCCGCTCTTATGCAGATAAATGTTTGATAGGTAGCGCGGCTTGAAGGCCACGGTTCCCATCTTTTTTACTAAAAACTGTCGGCTCGTTTGCTTTGTTTGACAGTCTCACGACCCGCTTCGAGTAGGTAGAGGCACTGCCGTAGAGAGAATCGATGCGTAGTCGATCATCAATCAAATTAATACTCTTTACAGGTTCACCACCGTACACCTATCGCTCTGAAGGTCATAAGATGCATCATTTTCGAGAGGTTCGTACGCCTCAGACACACAGCCTTCAACACCTTTAGGTATTGCTGAAATGTGAGCCGACGGCCAAATGTAAGACCAGAAAACAGGTCTCATGACATGCTCAAAAAGTGGCAGCACAAAATGGCAACTCCGGGTCTCTGCAGTCGCGACTAACGGTCTAGGTGGCAGTAACGGTCAGACAGCGCGTGATCCACTCGAAACACGAAATGCCAGCGATGTAAAAGTTTTCAAAAAGAATGTCATGAATTCTTGAATTCCACACTTGTGTTTCCTGTTAGGAGTGCCATGGCGTCAGTTAATATCATAAGCCCGCTAAAGGTCAAAGAAGATGGACTATCGCGTGACGTCTTTGTTCAAAAGCATTGTCCTTGTACTTGACTCTAAGATCGATAAATGGTCAACAGCATATTGGTTCTCTCTAAATCCACATTACAACATTAGACAGACAGCTGCAAGCTTCAAGGTATCATACGAGATGATCATGCACCATCCTTTCCATTTCTCATAGCGCTGAAGTCAGCGAAACTGAGCGGACAGTGCAATAGGTCGGAACCATTTTTCCGGGCTTTTGTATCGTGAATATGATGACCTCCCGCCAGGACTCTGGAAGTCATCATGTAACCATATGTAGTTGAAAAGTCCAAGGAACGCATCTGGAGACTTCTGTTTAGGAAATTTGGCCACATCATTGTGAAGCTATCTGGACCAACGAACACACCCCCTGCCTCCTTAAGCGCAATGCGGGAGCTCCATTGACAGGGATGGTCAGCTGTGCTCATGAATTCTGAGCCAGTAATGCTAAAATTGAGTGGCTTCGACTCTGTCTGTTCCCTGCTTGTTCCATGTCGGCACTTCACTGCAAAAGCCCAGGCCTATTTTGTTGGATACTTCCTGGATGTTCAGCACCGGAACTGCAACAGAGAACGCGCCGACCGGAGATGCGGCTAGCTCGCTGCCACACACAACGACTGGGTGGGGTGTTGTGACGACTTAAGTCATTCAGATGTTCCGTCCATTAGGCACGCTTTGCCACGCGTGTGATGCGTTGGCCAATCATCTGACCTTTTTTCAAAAGTGGTAGGCAGGTCAGGCCGGTCAGTACGAGTGTCCAGAGTGCACCGGCCGTGGAGACATGGGGGTTGTAACAGGCACACACCGAACGCTCGCCGTTTGCCGACGGGCTCCACCGTCTATCAGGTGCGCTGTCTACCTCCAGGCCTCTGAGGGACGCGCCATGGGGCGGTTGTTTGCAACGCCCACTTCGGCAGGCGATAGGCGAAAATGCAGAGGCGCTGGAGGCGGACTGGACGGGGTGCTGCCAAGGGGCAGGTGGGCAGCAGTGGGAAGCTGTGATCGGTGGGCGTGGCCGATGTAGCGGCGGACCGCCCCATCGTGGACGAGGGAAATGCACAGGGCGCTACCCGTGTGCGTGCCAAGAGTGAGTCGGGTGACGTGGGCGACAGCGGTTGTGTGTGCTTGCAGTGAATATGGTGGGACGCGAAATGCATGTGTTTCTGTGTGCATTAGTTAAGCACGGCGGGGGGGGGGGGGGCGCTCCAGGGTCGACATGTAGCGGGTCCTGATCAGTTGCAATTTCCCGATTGCGCGTGATCCCTATCAATTTTGGGCGTACCAGAGAATTCAGAACGTTTAATTTTATCGCCTCATGCGGTGTCGTTTTAGCCTCGCTTAAATACTACCACCAAACCATCCGGTGGAGGTGCGATCTCGTGGTTAATTGCGGATAACCATGCGCAGGGAAGAGCCGTTCATGGTACCTGACCGAACCTACCACCCCGGCATACGCCAGTCACCAGCTTCATTTCTAGCCATGTGGCTCACACGTGTGCTGATGTCGGGTGTACCGGAATCCGTGCGTGCCGAGTCGTGCGCTTACCATCATCCGGCTCGTTATGCTGACAATGGGCTTCTCATGATAAATTTGGCCTTGTGAGGAGGCATAATAGCGGCAGCCGGTGGCGCACAACACCAGCGGAAGCCGGGTAGCTACGCAGCGCAAGCGAGGACCACAGAACCTCCCCTCCCCTACAACACACACACACACACACACACACCACACACACACACACACACACACACACACACACACACACACACCCACACACACACACCACACACACACACACACACACGCACACGCACACACACACACACACACCACACGCCACACGCACACACACACACACACACACCACACACACCACACACACACACACACAACACACACACACACACACACACACACACACACACACACACACACACACACACACACACACACACACACACATACACACACACACACACACACACACGCACGCACGCACGCACGCACGCACGCACGCACACACACACAGAGCATTTCAATGACAGAGCAGGTTTTGGATGTGCTCGATGACACAGCCCGCAGGCCGCAGCTGACATACGACGGAGCGGCGCTGGGTCGATAGACAACCAAACAACGTTGAGCCCGTTCCCTTCGGCAGCCCCGCTGCTGGTGCTGCTGGCTGCTGTCGCCGATGTCATGCGGCGCGGCTGCTCCGCCGATCTGACCTGGCCGCAGGCCCTCGGGCTCTATGCGCTCAAGGTCATCCGCTCACTGCAAATGCACTGGTCGTATCGTCAGTTTCTGGCGGACACTCGGAACTTCGAAAAGGTGGGTCATGACAGCATGCAGGGTGTGGGCCATTTAGTATCTAAGCTTGCTTTGGGCCATAAGTATAGAAACATGCGAATTGGAGGACAAACGTACGTTATACGATGTTCATGCGTTTTATTTCTCTGCGTTGTACGTCCAGACACTTTGTGTCATCGAATATATTTATGTTGGACCAGGCTAATTAAAGTATAGCTGTTACAAGAAAATATGGATTCTTAAATTGCAATAAAATTGGGCCACGCTGCGGTGATTATCAATCCAGCTTGGCAGCTGGGAGTGTTGGTTTCCTCTCATTGGGCTAAAACACCCTGTTGCAGTGAAGTCAAGGAAAAGGGTCACAAACTCGAGTACAGTGGCACCTGTAACCATATTGCGTTGGTTTTTGGCAATTGTAAGCGCAGACAAAGACGTCCAAAACCGATCGAGTTTTGGAAACCCAAATCACCCAGTAAACCCGAATACCCAACGTTTGGATCGGCAGTAGTAGAGCAACGCTGTTCTACACAGCTGCATACGTTATGACGTCGTCGTCCGTGAGATAGAGTAATGACGGTGTCTTGCGGCAAGCATGATGGAGCGCTTTTTTCTTGTCCTGCCGTGTGGGGCACAATGACCTGTCATAGAAGGGAAAGGAGGAAAGGTTCCAAATGAATGTCATTACGTTGTAATTTTGTAATCAGTGTACCCCTTGCTCGCCTTAGTGAGGAATCATTCACCTTGTCCCTCTACACGCTTGCATGTTGGTGCCTGGACGCAACTGTCTAAACTGCACCACAATCGCCGCGCGTCTGGTCCCCTAACACCACGCCACTAACGGCGAAGGTTGATTAAAGTGGCACGACGCACTATAACAGCCCAGAGCACCTACTGTAAGAAGGAACACTATAATAACACCTACTTTAAGAAGGAAGCAAAACTGTCCGATATTGAAAAGCATGGGGTTTAAGTGCCCCACTTCGATCAGGCATCACTGTCTACGAATGCCACATTCCCACTTCATCTTTTATCTTGCACCGCAGTTGGAGCAGAACGGTGACTCCACATTATCGTTTTCAATCATTATCCCATTACCAGGAAAACAGTATATTGAACTGTTAATGACGTAAATAAACACCGTTCATTCAAACCTATACGTGAGAAAACCAACTTATTTCGTCCATAGGCTGTTTAAAGGCATGTTAAGATTAAAGTTCCCGTACATCCCCTTCCGTATCTAAACATAACAGATCTGTAGCCGCCACAGCAACAGCAGACCAGCTTTGCGCCAACAGCGTTTGTAATCGTGTCATATGCATGCGCTGCAGGTTCAGGCAACACTGCTGATCAGCATCGTCCGCGGTCACCAGAACACCGCTTATGGTCGCGAGCACCAGCTCGCCTCCTCGCTCGACGTGGAATACTTCCGCCGCTCGCGGCCGGTCACCGAGTACGATGACGTGAAGACCTACATCGAGCGCGTGGCCGACGGCGAGACCTCGGCGCTGCTGGGCGACGGCGAAAGCATAGAGATGTTCACGATAACGTCCGGCACGACGGGCGTCAACAAGCTGTTCCCTCTAACGGACGGCGGAGGCAGAGCGCTTTGTTCGCGGCTGGATGTTCAGTCCGACGCACCTGGCGCTCTGGCGCGACGTGGCACCGTGGAGCCTGCAGCGGGAGATGCTCGTGAAGGTGGCAGAGCCGCCGCCACAGGATCCCCTCGCGGTGTCCGGCCACCGAATAGGAGCATAACCGCCCTCCTGGCCAAGGCGGTCGGCCCTATCGACCGCCTCAGCACCCCGGTGGTCGCTCTTGATATCGTGGGCGAGCCCGAGTTGCTCTACGTGCACGCGCTGTTTGGGCTGCGCGACCGAGGCCTCAGATGTATCCACTCAATCTTCCTCTACAGCGTGTTGAGCCTGACCAAGCGGATGCATGAGCAGCAGGCGGACCTGGTGGCCGACCTCCGCCGTGGTCGGCTGAAGGACGATCTCGCCATCCCTGCCGCCGTACGTGCGCAGCTCGAGACCCAGCTGAAGCCGCTGCCTGCGCGCGCTGACGAAGTGCAGCGTGCGTTCGCAGGGGGACCGACCGGCCTTCTGCCGCGCCTCTGGCCGGAGCTGCGGTTCGTCATGGGCGCGTTCGCCGGGCTGACGAACGCAGCGTACCATCGTGAGATGGCGCTGTATGCTGGCAACGTGCCGGTGATCGCACAGGTGTACGGCTGCTCAGAGTTCGGCCTCGTGGCCGCCATCACAGACTTCCGGCGCCCCGAGCGACCCGTCTACACCCTTATGCCTAAAGCGGCCTTCTTCGAGTTCCTGCCGGTGGTGGACGACCGGATCCAGGAAACTGGCGGAGATCGGTCGGCAGGAGCCGCTGCTGGCCGACCAGTTGTAGGAACGCGGGGAGTACAAGCTGATCGTCACCACCAGGGGTGGTCTGTGTCGCTACAGTCTCTGCGACGTCGTCCGCCTTGCCGGGTACTTCAGTGGATACATTATATCGGTGAGTCGTGTGCGCGCGTGTGAGCGTACGCGCGTGGGTGCGTGTGTGCGTGCGCGTGTGCGTGAGTGTGTGTAATTTCATAGCCCTCCGTCTTCAAAGGCATACTTAAAGCAACAGCTAAGAGGTTTCGAAAAAAAAGATTCTTACAAAGCTCAACTTCTGTATAAAGTGAATGTTGTTCTCTCAGACCACGTTTTACATCATAATAAAGATAACCAACTAAGCTGGTATGTCGTTCTCGTTGGATTCCCACTCGTAGAAAACAATATGGTAAGCTGCCAGCTTTTCAAGGTTACAAGTTGCCAACCTCCTTTCATTTGCAGCGTTGGGTTCATACCGCATGCAAGCGACGAGATGGTATCGGAGGTGTTCTTCGAAGCGCTAGAGGATGAGCTGGCCCTCTGGCCAGCGGACGTGCACCTCGTGGACTATACGGTCGCTCCCAGTCAGCTGCTGCCGCTCTCCGAGCATCAGCTGGCTCCCCACTTCCATCTGTTTTTGGAGCTGGACGGACCGCTGCTGTCTGACGAACAGACCAAACTGGTGAGACCACGCAGCCAGAGGAGCTGAGCAGGCCGTTTGAAGGACGTTTAAGCCATGCTACCGAATGTTCACCGATTGTTTGAACAGAGTTGGAATCCTTAAATGCAGGATTGAGAGTTGGTACCGCCTTCAGTTTTGTCCGTCTGCTAGAAGAAAAAAACATTTTACGTCTTACCGCAGGTACACGGGACGCTGCGACGGCGGCACGTGATCTACGACGACAGTCGGTGGAGGGAGCGCGTATTGCTGGTTGTCGTCCGCCAGCTGCCGGTGGGCGCGTTCCGCCGCTTCCGCGGCCACTTGCTGGCAACCGCGACCGCCAGTGCCACCCAGTCAAAGATGCCCCGCGTGCTGAGAACGGCGGAGGCGGCCGAGTGGTTCCTTAAGTGTCACCTCAGAACACCAGAGGGGAGAAGACAAAGCCATAATGTACCTGCCGTCGGTTACGTGGATCATAGCCCCACGCTTATATGTATCTTTCCCTACAGCGAGTGCTTCAAGCTTTCTTAGCAAAAGTCACTCAAACATTTTGACAACTGGGTACATTTCAAACATTATAGAACACACACAGCTTTAAAAGACCTAGGAAAATTACAAGAAATCACTCATGCCAGTATTTTGAGTTGTTTTGTTAGAGAGAGAGAGAGAGAGAGAGAGAGAGAGAGAGAGAGAGAGAGAGAGAGAGAGAGAGAGAGAGAGAGAGAGAGAGAGAGACTATATATATATATATATATATATATGGATATATACATATATATATATGTGTGTGTGTGTGTGTGTGTGTGTGTGTGTGTGTGTGTGTGTGTGTGTGTGTGTGTGTGTGTGTGTGCGTGTGCGTGTGCGTGTGCGTGTGCGTGTGCGTGTGCGTGCGTGTGCGTCTGCGTGTGTGTGTGTGTGCGTGTGCGTGTGCGTGTGCGTGTGCGTGTGCGTGTGCGTGGGCGTGCGTGGGCGTGTGCGTGCGTGGACGTGTGCGTGTGCGTGTGCGTGTGCGCGTGCGCGTGGGTGTGCGTGTGCGCGTGCGGTGTGTGTGCGTGTGCGTGTGCGTGTGCGTGTGCGTGTGTGTGTGTGTGTGTGTGTGTGTGTGTGTGTGTGTGTGTGTGTGTGTGTGTGTGTGTGTGTGTGTGTGTGTGTGTGTGTGTGTGTGTGTGTGTGTGTGTGTGTGTGTGTGTGTGTGTGTGTGTTAGTATCATAAGCATTAAGCAGTTCTTACTCAAACATCTTCGGTACATTGAAAACGCTAAAGAACACACACACACACACACACACACACACACACACACACACACACACACACCACACACACACACACACACACACACACACACACACACACACACACACACACACACACACACCTTGGAAAAAGAATGAGGCACATTACAAATATTGGTTTATGGTGGTGAGCATGGAAACCAAGGATTTTTTTTCTGTTCATGCGGCTGATTCTGAGCTATTTAGAAGGATTTCGAAAGCAAAGCTGTTCTTACCGATCAAATCGGGTGGAACCTTATGGAAGCGAGACCTATAAAAAAAGCCTGGGATAATCCTTTTAATAGCTTGGGCGTGACTGACTGGAGCTTAGGTGAATGCCTACGAGTTACATAAATATGGTTTTGAATAAAATGCAAAACTTTTAATGTTTGAAGTCAACTTGTGTTGTATGTTGTACAAGTGTAGTCTCTCGCTAATTAACATTGCTGGTAACTACCGTCATGCCTCTCCACCCGTTCCACGTTTCCATTCTCAGAAAACCTCGATATTGCTCTGCTCCTGGCCCTCCATTCCAAAACTGCCTTTTTGGCGTACCACACAACGCACACTCTAACGCAATCCTCCCGGACGCTGACACCCACCGCGGACAGCTCTCCAAACATCCGTGCGAAATGTCACGCGCTCGCCTATTGGGTAACACATTCCCGTTTCGTCTGCCGACCCGTGAAAACAGCTGTTCACAAAACCAAGGCATAAGTGGCGAACAACAAACTGCATCGTCTACCGCACATCATAAACAGCTGACTCCGTTCTTCGTCGAGAAGGCGCCTCACCTGGCCGCTGAGCTTGGTCCTAGCACAAGCGTGGTCACCAGTGTACCATTTCCATTTCCAACATATTATGGCAGGTACGTTAGCTCAAGTATCGCTGTTCCGAGAAGCGGTCGCGATTTCCGATTCTTCAGCCTCGCTCCTCCTCACCAGCTTTGTGAGAGTATATTACAGGCAGTTTATCAGCATAAAGAAGG
The DNA here is from genome assembly GCF_011947565.3 of Pollicipes pollicipes. Lineage (NCBI taxonomy): Eukaryota > Metazoa > Arthropoda > Thecostraca > Pollicipedomorpha > Pollicipedidae > Pollicipes > Pollicipes pollicipes. Next base: position 619,840 of record NW_023596746.1, read on the forward strand.
TATAGTCCATCAAGCCTACTTTTCCAAACCGCTGCCCGAACCTGTATGTCCATGTCCGCTTCCACTCCAATCGAGACTTGGATATGCTTAGAAGCGAACGGATCGTATAAGAATACATTATGTTTGTGGATAGGTAAAAAATAAAGAAGCCAGCAAATCAGCCCCTAATTAAAGCGGCTACTCGACTTCATGTCTCCTTGGCATGGATATCTTTCACTTCTCATGGCATCGCACTGCTGGTCGATTGAACACCAAAATATGTTCCACTTGCTAGCAGACAAGTGACAAATGCTTATGGGCGATGTCACCCAGGGCCACCGGAGCGAGCTGCTGGACTCAGATTTATTTTTGCACAGCTTCATTTCTTGACGCCGATGGCAAATAATCACTCGATGGTTTAACTCAACCCCACGCGGCACAAGCAGGTCGGCCGTGGCATATTAACAGGCTCCGTCACGGTCCAGTGCAGCTGGTGGACTAGCTTTCGAGGAGGTGATGCTGCGCGGAGCTGAGCACTGGGACGATTCTGCGACTGACCGCGGGGGCCGAAAATAAAGCCAGGGACCGGTTCGCGGCACCAGCTTTGCAACCTCTTTTTGGTCGCGCGGCTGCTCTCCTGCAGTCTGCAATACGGCGCAGAAGGCGTTCACACCGTCTGGCCGCGAGATGGGGAGCGTCTGGTCCGTGCCAGCGACGCTCGTCGCAGGTGAGTTTTTGTGAGATGGTGCTGTTGAAATGGATTTTAATTGATTGCAAAGCAGTTAAAAGATAAAAGTCAAAAGGGATAGCAGTTGACTGGAATAAAAATATAATCGAGCTATTCAAAGGGCAAAAAGTGGAATGGGATAAGAGCCAACAGGGATTAAAGTCGTGAGGGAGAAACGTCAAATTACCTCAGTTCATACATGATAAAGTCGAGAGGAAGTAAAGTTGAGTCGGAGCAGCATCGAAGGGGAAAAGTTGACACTGGTAAAATTTTGGGGAGCAACTAAAAGGACAAATATGGAAGTGGTAAAGTTCCAGCCTGGAAATGTCAGAACCAAAAAAGAGATTAATATGCAGCACTTCGGCATGAATAAACATTTTTGGATCAAACCAAACTAGCTGGTAGTCGAAGATATTCACAGTGAGGCCGTGCCGCAGTATTGTGCGGGAATGCAAATGCCCTGCAGTTTTGCGTTATAAAAGAGCGCAGGTAAAATTATCCGTTGAACGTTTAAAGATGAGTTCAGGGCATGCGGAGCAGGCTGTGCTTAGTAACTACCCGGATCCAAAAACCACCTATGCAAGCCATTCGGAATAATTTCATCAACTAGAGGATTTCAGGCGAGAGAGTTAATGATTTGACGTCTGCCATGGACACTCATGGCGGGATGCGACCCACAGCGGCAAGGCCCACAGCTAATCCCGCTTTTTCGGTAGCTCTGATGCTAGACAGACACGGGCCTAGTTCCCAATGTTGGTCCGCGCTTACCACGTCCCTACTCCGAAAACAAAACCTTTTTCATAAACCCCACCCCCTGGTCCCTGGATCACACCTGTTGTATACAAACACAGCTCCCTGGTTCATGGTACTCACTGGCTCTCCACAAATAAATCTATGAGTTCCCGGTCTCCACCGGTTTCTTCACAAGTACTAGAGCCGAGATCCTGGTTCCCATTGGTTTTCCACAAGCACCCGACTTTGTTTCGCTGGGTCTCATCAGTTGTTTTACAAACGCCAGGGTCTGGTTACTCGTTCTCACTGGTGATTTTGTTCTCACCGGTGAGATGTTTCCAGATTGTTATCCCTGTCAACTGTCATCACCTTTAGTTACTGCTTAATGCCCATTTATATTCTTGTTAATTTCTGTCCTAGACACCTTTTTCTATTCTTCTTTTATCATTGTCTACTTTATCTCTTTTGACGCTCTGGTCATCGACCTTTCTCCAATTCGATTCTGACTTCTGTTCACTTTTATGTGTCTAATTTTTGTCGTCTGACTTTCTCCATTATGCTCATCTTCCGGACACCGAAACAAAATACGGCTATTTTCAAACTTCAGAGTGAGCAACATTTTACCTTCAGCCGCTGGTGACCTTCAACGTCAAATTCAACGTCAAACAACGGAAAAAACCAGAAGAGTTAAGGGATGAAAGTTGTAGAAAAAGTTTTGCTGCCAGATATCACGCGTCGAGTGGTAAAATGGGGCAAGTTTTTATCCAAACAACATTTGATCTCCGAAGATATTTCAAGCCACAAAAGGACAAAAGTGCAAACTGTAGCACATGGGTGCAAGGACAAAACCTATCCGTATTTGTTGCCGAAACGGCTTCACAAAGCACTTAGGACAGAATCTTAGCCCACAGATTGTATGAATTTAACTGCTTTAACAAGCTGGCCGCCGTCAGACTGTGGAACAAAACAAACAAAAGTGCAAGTCAGGTTTTCTGAAAAATCCCTACAAATCTTGATGGTCAAATGCAAGGTGAAACTGGCCGGAAACGCCAGAACACCAAGCTTTTCTGATGTTTGCAGTCAATATAGGTCTCACGAGATAGCCTGGGTCAAGCTCCGAGGTAAATGGGTTTTAATTGGAACAGCAGAAAACTTTGAGGATTAACTGAACGGAGAAGTTGACAAAATGCAAGATCGGAAAGATTCGTTGCTGATTGGCTATCGGTTAAGTGATTGCGCTCTTTTTTTTGGACACCGCTTTGTTTATTACCGACAGGTTTCGCCAGCATGTTCTGACGCTTCCCGTCATTCGTCGTTCAGTTTCACTTTCAAGGTAAACAGCTACCGAACCAAGAGGGAGGGTCATGGTGTAAGCCGGTACAGGCTGTCCTGTGATACTCTCTTTGTCGAACAAATGCAGCATGGGTTTTACATTGTAGCCCTCTACGACGTTTTGCACCAAAACTCCCTTTAAGCTTTAAGTTGTCCCCGCAGGCTAGTTGCTATATGCGATGAAACTTAACTCCCGTTTTTTTTTCTTTTTTCTTTGCATAGGCTAGGCTGGGACGCGCGGTCGTGCGTCGTATGAGGAACCTCGTGTTTGCCGCAGATGACGCAGCGGGTTTTTAAAAAGTGCAGACTTTGCTCGTGTGCTCGGGGGATATACATTTATCACACGCTGCGTGGTTCCATAGCCATGTTCGGTGTGGCCAAATCACTGCACCGATAAGACTGCATGGCGTTAGGCAAAACGGGCGAACATTTCCTTCAACATTTCAACATTTTAACAACATTTCCTTGCGTATCCCACACGTACCTCGGATGGCGAGTCAGAGCGACTGAACGTGAGCAGGACGCTGTTGGTTTGCCATTAAATGTCCTCCCGTTTCGACAAGGATACTGCAAGCGGCGATCACACCAAACTCCGACAGTTCCTAGACTTTTTCGCCCGCGTTGACGTCGCGCAGATCAAAACGGTTAGCACGCTTCTGGACAAATGCTTCGTGTTGTGTGGTGTCGCTAACATTGGCACGTTCCAGTTTACGCTTACCAGCTCTGTCTCGAACGCCACGCGTACATTTATTTGCTTGTGTGGCCTGGCTCGCCTTCATATCATTAGCAGACTGAAATATTTTTCTTTCTATCCTGCAGGTTGTCACACTTTTCCGAACATATCGCAACCGCTTCGTCTTTGAAACAGTGGCAGAAAGGCCCGCCTAATGTTATTATTTCCGAAGATGAGGATCCGTAGAGCGGGGAGGACAAATCTTCTCTGCACTCTGGGGTTATTAAGGTCTGACCGCCTTTCGGAGAGCGAGTGTTTTCAGAGTGAGAAGGTGCCATACAAGATGGTTTTTATTTCCGTAGTAGAGCTCCCAGCTACCATGGAGCCCAACTGGAGGACACATTCACTCGGGAGATGGCCAACGCCCGGGTTACCCAGGCGCTACACGGGGTCGATGAGTCCCCCATACGGCCAGATGTAACTGGGGAGACCCCTCCCCGTTCTGGCTGTGGTCCGGCATTGATGCCCCTTGACCACTTAAGCCGTTCCGCGCGGCCATGCGGCGTAAGCGGAGACCCGCACGGAGTACCAAGCCGCAGCGCGAGCGATGCTGCTAGATCCGTATGGAGCTCTCCACCCCTCCCCGTTGCCCAGTATATTCTTGAAAGTAAGGTGATGGGGCGCGCCGTGGCTGACCCGCACGACGCGCCCCTCAGCCACCAGAATTCGATCAATCCGGGTTCGCTGGCGAGCGGGCACAGCAACCCCGATAAAACGGGGATGAGGAGTGGTGAGGGAATAAAATGCCGGAAAGCAGATAATGGAGAAGGGGCGGGTGGGGGGGGGGGGGGGGGACGCAAGGAGCAGGAGATCACGTACCGACAAGGCTGCTTGGCGCTGAAATGAACAGCTTGCGCTGCCCACTCGCCACCGGAGCTAGACCAGAGGGGCGCTACTCCCCAACACGGACCGAAGGCGTTGCCCCTGCGTGATGGAGATCGATCAGATGGAGAGCTGTTACCCTAGACGTGGTCAGGCGAGGGAACGAGTCGTGGTTTAGCTTTGGTAACCGGGAAGCCGACGCAGTAGCCGGCTCGGTGCCAAGCTGATTATAAATTCGAGTGATGTTTTTAATAGCGCATACACGTGACTTCACTAGACGTTTGAAAGGCGTGAAGTGCAAGTTTGATTTAGCTCATCGAGGACTCACGCAGAAGTGCCAATTATACTGTCAAGCGCTGGATACAACGTGGAACAAAGGATAGGGGGTCATCCGTGTGCGTGCCAAGAGTGAGTCAGGTGACGTGGGCGACAGCGGTTGTGTGTGCTTGAAGTGAATATGGTGGAGCGCCGAATGCATGAGTTCTGTGTGGATTAGTTAGGCACGGCGGGGGGGGGGGGGGGGCTCCCAGGGTCGATATGCAGCGGGTCCTGGTCAGTGATATTTGCCGATTGGGACAGATCCGTAACAATTTTGGCGTACTAGGGAATTCAGCACGTTTAATTTTTCACTGCATGCGATGTCGTTTTACCCTCGCTTAAATACTACCACCAACCATCCGGTGGAGGTGGGATCTCGTGGTTAATTGCGGGTGATCATGCGCAGCGAGGAGCTCTTCATGGTGCCTGACCGAACCCACCACCCCGCCAATACGCCAGTCACCCACTTCATTCTAGCCATGTGGCTCACACGTGTGTTGATGTCGGGTGTACTGGAATCCGTGCGTGCCGAGTCGTGCGCTTACCATCATTTGGCTCGTATGCTGACCAATGGGCTTCTCATGATAAATTTGGCCTTCTGAGGAAGCGTAATAGTGGCAGGCGGTGGCGCACAACACCAGCGGAAGCCGGGTAGCTACGCAAGCGCAAGCGAGGACCACAGAACCTCCCCTCCCCTACAACACACACACGCACACGCACACGCAGCGCGCACACGCACGCACACACACTACGCACGCACGCACGCACGCACGCACGCACACATACACACACACACGCACGCACACGCACACGCACACGCACGCACGCACGCACGCACGCACGCACCACACACACGCACACACACACACACAAACGGACAGGCACACGCACACGCACAGAATGTGCTCGATGACACAGCTCGCAGGCCGCAGCTGACATACGACGGAGCGGTTGCTGCGTCGATAGACAACCAAACAACGTTGAGCCCGTTCCCTTTCGGCAGCCCCGCTGCTGGTGCTGCTGGCTGCTGTCGCCGATGTCATGCGGCGCGGCTGCTCCGTCGATCTGACCTGGCCGCAGGCCCTCAGGCTCTATGCGCTCAAGGTCATCCGCTCAGTGCAAATACACTGGGCGTACCGTCAGTTTCTGGCGGACACTCGGAACTTTGAAAAGGTGGGTCATAGCAGCATGCAGGGTGTGGGCCATTTTAGTAACCAAGCTAGATTGTGGGCGATAACTATAGAAAAACATGGAAACTGAACGACAAACTGACCTTATACGATGTTTATGCGTTTTATTTATTTGCGTTACACGTCTAAACACTTTGTGTCATCGAATGTATTTGGGTAACACCAGGCTAATTAAATTATAGCTGTTACAAGACAATATGAATGGTTAAATTTGAATAAAATTGGGCCACGCTGCGGTGATTATCAATCCAGCTTGACAGCTGGGAGTGTTGGTTGCCTCTCGTTGGGCTAAAAACACCTATTTGCAGTGAAGTCAAGGAAAAGGGTCAAAAACTCGAGGACAGTGGCCCCCTTAACACTATTGCGCTGGTTTTGGGCAACTGTACGCGCGAACAAAGACGTCCGAAAGCCATGGAGATTTGGAAACCCAAATCACGCAGTAAACCTGAGTACCCAACGTTTGGATCGACAGTAGTAGGTCAATGCCGTTCTACACAGCCGGATACGTGATGACGTCGTCGTCCGTGAGATGGAGTAATGACGGTGTCTTGCGGAAAGCCTAATGTAGCGCTTTTTTCTTGTCCTGCCGTGTGGGGCACAATGCCCTTCCATAGAAGGAAAGGAGGAGGAAAGGGTCCAAATGAATGCCATTACGCTGTAATTTGTTATCAGTGTAACCATTGCTCGCCCTAGTGAGGAATCATTCACCTTGTCCTTTGACACGCTTACAAGTTGATGCCTGGACGCAACTGTCTAAACTGCACCACAATCGCCACGCGTTTGGGCCCGTAACACCACGTCACTAACGGCGAAGGTTAGTTACAGTAACACGACGCGCTATAACAGCCCAGAGCACTTACTGTAAGAAGGAACACTATAATAGCACCTACTGTAACAAGGAAGCAAAGCTGTCTGATATTCAAAAGCACCGGGGTTAAGTGCCTCACTTCCATCACGCATCACTGTCTACGAATTCCACATTCCCACTTTATCTCTTATCTTTTACCGCAGTTGGATCAAAGAGTGACTCCGAATAATCGTTTTCAAGCATTATCCCATTACCAGGAAAACAGTATGTTGAACTGTTAATGACATAAGTACATACCACGCATTCAAACCTATGCGCAAAAAAGCGGATTATATCGCCCATAAGCTGTTAAAAGGCATGCTAAGATTAAAGTTCCCGTACCACCCCTTCCGCATCTAAACATAACAGATCTGTAGCCGCCACAGCAACAGCAGCCCGGTTTTGCGCCGACGTTTGTAATCATGTCCTGTGCATGCGCTGCAGGTTCAGGCAACACTGCTGATCAGCATCGTCCGCGGTCACCAGAACACCGCTTACGGCCGCGAGCACCAGTTCGCCTCCTCGCTCGACGTGGAGTCCTTCCGCCGCTCGCGGCCGGTCACCGAATACGATGACGTGAAGACCTACATCGACCGCGTGGCTGACGGCGAGACCTCGGCGCTGCTGGGCGACGGCGAAAGCATAGAGATGTTCACGATGACGTCCGGCACGACGGGCGTCCACAAGCGGTTCCCTCTAACGGCGGCGGAGGCGAAGCGCGCTGTTCGCGGCTGGATGTTCAGCCCGACGCACCTGGCGCTCTGGCGCGACGTGGCACCGTGGAATCTGCAGCGAGAGATGTTCGTGAAGGTGACAGAGCCGCCGCCACAGGATCCCCTCGCGGTGTCCGGCCACCGAATGGGGGGCTTGAGCGCCCTCCTGGCCAAGACAGTCGGCCCAATCGACCGCCTCAGCACCCCGGTGGTCGCTCTTGGAATCGAGGGCGAGCCCGAGTCCCTCTATGTGCACGCGCTGTTTGGGCTGCGCGACCGAGACCTTAGATGTATCAACTCAATCTTCCTCTACAGCGTGCTGAGCTTGACCAAGCGGATGCAGGAGCAGCAGGCGGACCTGGTGGCCGACCTCCGCCGTGGTCGGCTGAAGGACGATCTCGCCATCCCTGCCGCCGTACGTGCGCAGCTCGAGACCCAGCTGAAGCCGCTGCCTGCGCGCGCTGACGAAGTGCAGCGTGCGTTCGCAGGGGGACTGACCGGCCTTCTACCGCGCCTCTGGCCGGAGCTGCGGTTCGTCATGGGCGCGTTCGCCGGGCTGACGAACGCAGCGTACCACCGTGAGATGGCGCTGTATGCTGGCAACGTGCCGGTGATCGCGCAGGTGTACGGCTGCTCAGAGGTCGGCCTCGTGGCCGCCATCACAGACTTCCGGCGCCCAGAGCGACCTGTCTACACCCTTCTGCCTAAAGCGGCCTTCTTCGAGTTCCTGCCGGTGGTGGACGACCGGATCCAGGAACTGGCGGAGATCGGTCGGCAGGAGCCGCTGCTGGCCGACCAGCTGCAGGAAGGCGGCGAGTACGAGCTGCTTGTCACCACCAGGGGTGGTCTGTGTCGGTACAGACTCGGAGACGTTGTCCGCTTTGTCGGGTACTTCAACCGGACACCACAGGTGGAAATATTATATCGGTAAGTGGTGTGCGTGCGTGCGTGCGTGCGTTTTTGCGAGAGGCTCGTGGGTTCCGTCCTCAAGCGCATGTTTAAAGCATCAGCTGGCAGGTTTCAATCAAACATATTATTCCAAGGTACAGCTTTTGTATGAAGTAAAAATTGTTTCCCTTAACCCGCTTTTTACGTTTTTAATTAAGGTAGCAAAATGGGTTGGTTTTTCCTTTATAGTTGGATTCCTACTGGTAGAAAACAATGTGGTCAGCTGCCAACTTTTCAAGGTCACACGCTGCCACCCTTATTTCATCTGCAGCGCTGGGTACATACTGAACGCGGGCGACGAGATGGTATCAGAGAAGGTGTTCTTCGAGGCCCTGGAGGATGCGCTTGCCCTCTGGCCAGCGGACGTGCAACTCGTGGACTATACGGTCGCTCCCAGTCAGCTGCTGCCGCTCTCCAAGCATCAGCTGGCTCCCCACTTCCATCTGTTTTTGGAGCTGGACGGACCGCTGCTGTCTGACAAACAGACCAAGCTGGTGAGGCCACGCAGCCAGCGGAGCTGAGCAGGCCGTTGAAGGACGTTTTAGCCATGCTACCGAATGTTCACCGATTGTTTGATCATAACTGGATCCCTGAAATGCATGATTGAGGATTGGTACCGCCTTCAGTTTTGTCCGTCCGCTAGAATAAAAAACACCTATGCACGCCTTTCCCCAGGTGGACGCGACGCTGCGACGGCGGCACGTGATCTACGACGACAGTCGGTGGAGGGAGCGCGTATGTCCGGTTGTCGTCCGTCAGCTGCCGGCGGGCGCGTTCCGCCGCTTCCGGGACCACTTGCTGGCAACCACGACCGCCACTCCCACCCAATTCAAGATGCCCCGCGTGCTGAGAACCGTGGAGGCGGCCGAGTGGCTCCTCAAGTGTCACCTCTGAGTGAAGCTCGCCAGTGATATCATGTGCGCATAGAGGATGACGCACCTGGACGAAAACAACAACGGATCGCAAGTCTGAGTGTTTTTTTTAATCCTCAGCAGCACCTCGACTGCCTTCGTCGACGGCGTTGTCGAGACTACCGTCGTCATGACGACAGCAGAACCTGTTGGGGGCTGTCTTAAGCTGTTGCCGACTGTAGATACGGCATCTAGTATCCTGCATAGATACCACGCTTGGGTCGTGTTAAATCCACATATTGCGGGCATGAGGGCTTAACGCCAGTACAAATGAATATTTGCGACTGGCTCAGCGGGCGGCGAAGTTTTTGTGCAAAAAGGTGCATTGGTTGAAGCTTGGACCAGTACGTTACTATAAACCATGTAAGAGGCTTGCACCCCAAAGCTAAGGTGCGCATAAAAAACATCTACCTTTGTAAACCCCAGAGGGGAGAAGTCAAAGCCATAGTGTACGTTCCGTCGAATTCGTGGATCTTAGCCCCGTGCTTTTGTGCATATTTACCTACAGCGAGTGCTTCAAGCTTTGTTAGCAATAGTTACTCAAACATTTTGACAATTGGGTAAATTTTAAACATTACAGAACACACACAGCTTTAAAAAATCTAGGATAATTACAAGGATTGCACATGCCATTAGTTCAAGCTGTTTTGGTTATATGGATATGCATATATACTTGTTGTGTGTGGATACATATGTATATACACATCTATGTTAGTATTATAAGCGTTAAGCAGTTTTTACTCCATCGTAAATCTACAAAACACACCCACCCACACACCCCACACACCCACACCAACACCCACACCCACACCCACACCCACACCCACACACACACCTCACGCACACACACGCACACGCATTGGAAAGGACATTACAAGTAATACTTTTAGCACCAAAATTTGTTTAACTACACTTGCAAGCAGACAAGTGACAAATGCTTGTCGGTCATGTCACCCAGGGCCAACGGAGCGAGCTGTTGGACTCAGATTTATTTTTGCACCGCTTTATTTCTTGACCCCGATGGCAAATAATTACTTGATGGTTTAACTCAACCCTACACGTAACAAGCAGGTCGACCGTGTCGTATTAGCAGGTTCCGTCACGGTCCAGTGCGGTTGGTGGGTTAGCTTTCGAGCAGGTGTTGCAGCGCGGAGCTGTGCGCTGGGACGATGCTGCTAGACGAGGACATATTTGGGAGGACAAGCACCACTGCCGATGGCTTGGCATAGAGGCGAAACACTTTGATGGGGAACGCACGATCCGGCTTGCGGTGTCACCACAGCTGGAGAGGCTCGAGTCCATCCTGAGGGGCACAGGTCCCCTCAACCGCTGCTGCCATTATGGGCGCGGTTCGAAATAGAGACAGGGCCGACAGACAGGTTCGACAGGTTCTGGCGCGGGATTTTTTGGTATAATATAAAGAGGAGGGCTTTGGCACGATATGAGCAGAATGTCCTGAGAGATTTCTCCCGTCGGAGCGGCTAGATCAAAAAGACCTTCTTCGCTTTTCAGAATAGTTTTGAGAAAACTGGCATTACCGATCCAATCGAACGCGTCTGATCTAACAATATGTAAAAAGCAGAAAAAGGAAGCGGGCTTCTATTAACGATGGTTAGTCATTCGAGACACATTGTGCCTGATTTCGATAGTTTTGATGAGCTAACATCAAAGCTCTATCTTCTATGAAAACTTTGCTCAGAATAGCAGAATCCAACAATCGCTGCAGGAAAACTAAAAGCGGGGCGATCTGCATATCTACATAGCTTGCCTATAGACATCATAGACATTTCCGTCGTGGAGAGGATGCCAGTGGTGTAAAGGTTAAGTTGCGCGTCTTGGAAACCGGAGACAGGAGACGCCATACAGCTCTCAGCAGCTAAGTGTGCTGTAAAGAGCCAGTGGGAACGACGACAGAATGCAGAGCAACATCCGCGGAGGAAGATAGCTTCCCGATCACTAAAGGAAGTGACCGAAAAGTGGAAAGCATCTAAATGAAGCGGCCGAAATCTGGTCACTTTTCGTGAGGGAGTGGGACACCCTCAGTGAAGTGCGGTCCCTCCCGTCACGAATCTGGGATCGACCCCTGATTGCACGGCCTTGTTAGCGGTGTTCAGCTCTCGCAAAGGCTTCATGCGCATGCACAGCAGAGTCGCCACAGCGAACACCAGCAGATTCCAGTGGGGCCTGCGCTTGCCTGCAGTCACTGCGGTCACACCAGTCAGTAGCGAGCATTTTATCTGGCATCACGCAATGGTACGATGCCACAGATATGCTATGACGTCACGAAATGCGCCACTGCCCTGTGGTCCCTGTAGCCGCTGAAAGTCACCGCAGCCATTGCAAGACAACTGTACTTAGCTGCTGTTCATGCAACCAACTCTAAACTCAGAAATCGTTATTCCCATTTTCTCCAAACCGACACCAATCAAAAGGGACGCTGTGGGTTTCACAACCCGTTGTGGAACTGCTCACTGCAGCTGCGACCGCGGGCGCCGTAACTAAAACCAGGAACCGGTTTCCGGCACCAGCTTTGCACTCGTTTCTGGTCACGCAGCTGCTCTGCCTGCAGTCTGCTATACGGCGCAGAAGGCGTTCACACCACCTGGCCGCGAGATGGGGAGCGTCTGGTCCGTCACAGCGACGCTCGTCGCCGGTAAGTTTTTGTGAGATGGTGCTGTTGAGATGGATTTAATTGATTGGTTTGATTTTGATTTTATTGAGATGGTAGGAGTCACGTTGACCGGGATGCGAATTGAAACTATGGTACGTGCATTGGGACAAAATAAGGGCTAGTTCCAGCCCAACAGGTGTGCACATTGCGACTGGACTGTAAAGGCAGAAAGTGTACTACTTCTACGACAATTCGAGAGCCATGAGGGTTGCGAAAAATGATTTCAATGCGAAAAAAGCTGCGTAACTGGTCATCGCTACAGCACTAAATAAATAAATATTACATAATGATAGCAGTAAAGAAAGAAAGCGCAAAGTTGAGTGCGCTCGGTCGCCAGCGTCAGCCCCAGCTTTTTGAAGGTGTAATGCGGTTTGAAAGCATTTTAAATATGGGTGCTGAAAAATTTCACGTCGAAAAAAGAAGGGTAATAATGTTTTTTTTTTTCACTGCAACCTCTATAGACTACGTTCGGTCTATCGGCAGCACGTTGTTTGCACCAGCATGACCATGTGTTCTGCCTGCGTCAGTCACGTGACGATAAATTCACGTGGGTTGTGACGTCAGGCACCGGCTGACGCTGCGGTCAATATTTTTTGGGCAGCCCATCAGCTGTGAGAAAAGCGCCGCTAGACTGAATACATCGCCCTGGAAAAGAACCGGGAATTTCATGTAGTAGCTCTTCAGTTTGTGAGTACGTTAGTAGGGGGGGGGGGCTTGTCCCTAATTTGCGAGAATGCATAAGCGTAGGAACGTTAGTTATAAGATGTGGGGAGGGGGGCAAGATTCTCTTTTAAGAATCAAGTCACATAATAAGGCCCATCTGTCGTATGTTCCTTATCTGGGCCCTGCTCCTGTCCGTAGTCGGTGGTCACTGCTCTGGCCTGGATGTCCCCCGCACGACTGACTGCGAGCTGATCGTGTGGCTATTTTGTTGTATACTTTTGGATCAGGGTTTCTTCTACATGGTGTATGAAACATGTTTATGACACCTGCAACAGTATCTTTCCCGAAGCACATTCCCTTATACCACACCATCGCAAAAAATAGCCTCCGGGGAAGCTGTCTGCCTTAGGTATGGCTTGGCCACTGCATAGCCCATCATGCAACGGACACCAACGGACCCTTTATAGCCCATCATGCAACGTACGCGACTTGATCTGCCTTTGTGTGTAGGCAGGGGCGTAGCCAGAGCCTTGCCAGGAGGGAACACAGGGTTGACAAAAGCCCATCTTAAGGTGAACCCCCCCACCAAAAATATATATATATATATATATATATATATATCGGATGTAGCTTACTTGTTAACAAATGACGCGGTTTTTCTTCGTTTTATTGTTACTTTTACCTTGTAACCAGAACAGAAGCCAGTAGCCACCGTGAGTTCAATTCTGTTTACATTTGAGGTCAATAAGCTGCAGAAATCATGCGCTGAACAACTGCAGGGAAGAAATCACCGGCGCTCTTAATTTACAATGGTTAGCTGATTTTCTAAACCTATAGAATTCAGAACCTTTGAAGCCCAGATTTTTTATCTGGGGTTCTACAGGCATTGAGGACATCGCGAAGATAGATTGTAGATCGATATGTTGATCCAAGTTTGAAGACGAAAATTTGATTGCTAATGCAGTGGTCAACAATGTGTATTAACATGGCCAGGCCATGTTTGTCTGAAAATATTCATCATTCAGTCAGAATCGATTAGTGATACAACTCATGCAACGTGTGTTTTAACATGCTCGCTCGCAAATCTTAGCAACAAAAAACCTCGACACCAGGCGCTGCAGTCTCCATAGTACGCGGAGGGTTAGCCCAGTAGCTATCATTTAGCCGTGGCCCACCGGTGGACGAAAATAATGATGCTTCTGAAATGATTACCTTTTAACACTTTAATCAACTAGTTATACAAGTTGTGTGGCGTAATGTTGAGCATGCGCACTCGAAAATTTTGGAAACATAAGCCTCGCCCCCAGGCGTTGTAGTCTCCGTAGACCGCGCAGCTTCGGCCCAGTAGGTAATATTAAGTTGTGGTTAACGGGTGGACGAAAATGACGATGCTTCTGAGAAAGTATCCTTGGACGCTTCATGACATCAGATCTTGTATGTACAAGGCAGTCTTAGGGAATATTTCACGCGTGCAATTTTTAGATTGATGAAAAAGAACAGATTGACCCCTGAAGCCCCGCGATGTGGGGCCGGAATCTGGCGGTTTTACTGGAAGTGTGACGGTAAAATCTCTATTTTTCGTGCTTCTGCAGCTATTTATCTGTCCGGAAGACAGATTAACATGGCGCCCGCCGTCTGGTGGCAATTGCAGTGGCCGAAACTTATTGGTTTTACGGAAGTTGCAACCCACACCAACCCTGTCCTTGCTCTCGAAGTTGCGGGGCGGGCATGTTCAAGCCTTTTGATGTAAGTTGTTTCAATAATACATTCTGAAAGAAATGAACGCTCTCAGGCAAACATGGCATGACCTTGCTCATTTTTAAAAAATTCATTTCGACCCGTGCTTTTCAACAATAATGAGAGCCCCACTCTACTCAATAATAATGGGACCCCTTATCCCCTTCCAGGCAAGGGGCCTCTTGAGTAGAAAACCAGGTGCACAGTACCGTTTCTGGTCAAGGTCTGGAGGGCCATTCCGTCCCATCGCGAAGTGTCTTCTGGCTGTCATTCTGGGGGCACGGGGCGGGATCTCCTGGGCGATCCGGAGGTCATTAGAAGGATATATCATACCACATTGTTTCCGACCCCTGACACGGGAGGCCTTCTTATCTGCGCAGTTAGCCCCGGACCAGCACAGGGACCCTCATTGACGCAACAACATTCCTGATCACCGCAGGCAGTCCGATAGTTTTCACATAGACTCCAGTTCCATGTTGTTCTGTGTTCTTCAGAGATATATCCAGGCCGTGCGGCGTCGGCCTTGCGGCTGTGGCACTAAGTGATGGCCAATGAGCAAACAAAAAAGATGACGCATCTGATGGAAGATGGCTGGTGAACTAGGTAAATCGGCATGCCATGCTTAATGCAGTGCAAAAGTAAACCAAATGCAACCTTAGTCTGAAAAGTGTGGGGGGGGGGGAAGGGCAGTTAACATTGTTGCCCCCACCTTGAAAAGGGGGGGGCATGGCCCCCTGGCCCATCCCTCCTGTTCCTACGCCCATGGGAGAATGTGACGTAATGGATTTAAACTGCCTGATACAAGGTGTAGTCGTGGAAAGGTTAGTAACGGTGAGTGCGTGGTGAGTAGTTGTGTTTCCAGAAAATCGCTTCCACCATTTCCACCGAAATTTTGTCCAGATATTTTCCTCGCCGAATTAGTCACGACTTACGACAGATAAAAACGACAGATAAACATGGCGCCCGCCGTGTGGGCCTGGTGGCACTTGCAGTGGCCGAGACTTATCGGTTTTACGGAAGTTACAACCCAGACCATCCTTGTCCTCGCTCTCGATGTTGGGGCCGGGCATGCTCAAGCCTGTTGATGTAATTGTTTTAATAATACTTTCTGAACAATAATACAATTAAACAAGCTGGTATTTGAACCTATTCACGGGGAGGCCGCACCGCAGTATTGTGCGACAATGAAAATGCCTACAGTTTGCTATGGGAAAGAGCGGTGGTAAAATTATCCGATGAACCTTGAGAGGTGAGTTCAGGGTATGCGGAACAGGCCGTGCTTAGTAACTACTCGGATCCAAATGCCACATATCAAGCTATTCGGAATAATTTGATCAACTAAAGGATCTCAGACGAGAGAGTTAATAATTTGACGTCCGCCATGGAAGGGCATATTGCCGGCTGCACTCGCATGCGCCCGTCGATTCAATGGATTTCACTGCCTCGCACTAGTAGGTTCTCTAATTTGGGCTCGTTCTCGGTCGCACGGCAAATCCTATTGGCAGGAGGCCAGCGTTCGAACCTTCATAACCAGAACCATGCGGAACGTGGCCTAAAGGCTATCAAGCGGTCGGTGTGCTGTGGTATCGTGCCAGCCACTATTTATGCATGTACAAATTCCCTTTGGTCATTTTCCGGGACAGTCTCTAGCACCCCAGACATTCATGGTAGGAGGCGGGGCACAGCGGCGAGGCCCACAACAAATCCCGCTTTTTCGGTATGCCCTGATGCTAGACAGACACGGCCTAGTTCCCAATGCTGGTCCGTGCTTACCACTTCCCCATTCCGAAAACGAAGCTTTTTCATACCCCCCCCCCCCCCTACTAGCTCCTGGATCACACTGGTGTTATGCAAACACAGCTCCCTGGCTCATGGTAATCACTGGCTCTTCACAACCAAATCTAGATATTTCAGAAGATATTTTCAAGCTACAAAAACGACGAAGGTGCAAACTGTAGGATATGGCTCCAAGGACAAAACACATTCGTATTCGTTGCTAAAACAACATCACAAAGCACTTAATACAGGACTAAATCAGAACCTTGACTGTTGACGCGACGGCTGATGACCTCCAGGGTGAACGTCAAGGATCTTTGACGGCCAACGTCGTTTCCAAGGTAGAATGACGGGGAGCTCTTAACCTCGTAGCCCACAGATTGTATCAACTTAACTGCTATAACAAGTTTGCCGCTGTTAAACTGCGGCAGAAAACAAACGAGGAGTGCAAGCCAGGTTTTCTGTAAAATCCCTACAAATCTTGATGGTCAAATGCAAGGGTGAGACTGGCCGGAAACGCCCAAAACGCCAAGCTTTTCTGATATTGGCTGTCAATATAGTTCTCACGAGATAGCCTGCGTCGATCTCCAAGGTAAATGGCTTTAATTGTGACGGCAGAAAACTTTGAGTGTCAACTAAAGGGGTAGGTTGACAAGATGCAGGATGGTAAAGATTCGTTGCTGATGAGCTATCGGTACAATTATATGAAAACATTTTTTCTCTCTTTTGATATCGGCTTTGTTTATTCGGACCAGCAGGTTTTACCAGCATGTTCTGACGCTTCCCGTCATTCGCCGCTCAGATTCACTTTGAAGGTAAAGGGCTACAGAACCAAGAGGGGAGGGTCATGGCGTAAGTCGGTACAGGCGGTTCTGTGATCTTCTCTTTGTCGACAAATGCAGGTATGGTTTTCCATTGTAGCCCCCTACGACGCTTTGCACCCAAACCCCTTTTGAGCTTTAAGTTATCCCTGCATACTACTTGCTGTATGCGATGAAAACTTGGCTCATGTTGTTTTTCCTTCCCGTAGGCTGGCCTGGGACGCGCGGTCGTGCGTCGTATGAGGAACCTGGTCATTGGCGCAGATGACGCAGCGGGTTTTTAAGAGGTGCAGACTTTGCTCGTGTGCTCGAGGGATGTACATTTATCACACGCTGCGTGGTTCCATAGTCATGTTCGGTGTAGCCAGATCACTGCACCGATAGAACTGCATGGCGTAGGCAAAGCAGGCAAACCTTCCCTTGCGTATTCTACACGTATCTCGGACGGCAAGTCAGAGCGACTGAACGTGAGTAGGACGCTGTCGGTTTGTCATTAAATGTCCTCTCGTTTCGACAAGGATACTGCAAGCGGCGATCACACCAAACTCCGACAGTTCCTCGACTTTTTCGCCCGCGTTGAGGTCGCGGAGATCAAAACAGTTGACACATTTCTGGACAAATGTTTGGTGTTGTGTGGTGTCGTTGATACTGGCACGGTTCAGTTTACGCTTTCTAGCTTTTCGAAACGCCATGCGTAAATTCATTGCTTCTCTGGCCTGGCTCCGCCTTCAAATCACTAACAGACTGAAATATTTGTCTTTCTATCCTGCTGGTTGTCACACTTTTCCGAACGTATCGCAACCGCTTCGTCTTTGAAACAGTGACAGAAAGTCCGGCCTAATCTCATCATTTCCAAAGATGAGGTTCCGTGGAGCGGGGAAAGCAAAATCTTCTCTGCACTCTGGGGTATGAGGTCTGACTTCTTTTCGGAGATGGAGTGGTTTTCAGAGTGAGAAGAAGCCATGCAAGATGGTTTTTATTTCGGTAGAGGGCTCTCCAGGCACCATGGAGGCCAAACTGGGGACACATGGCCTCGGGAAATGGACAACGCCAGGGTTGCCCCCGGCGCTACACGAGGTCGATGATGCCTCCCACACGGCCAGATGTAATCGGGGAGATCCTCCCCGTTCTGGCCGTGGTTCAGCACTGCCGCCCCTTGACTAATTAAGCCGTTTCGCGCCGCCATGCGCCGTAAGCGGAGACCCGCACGGAGCACCCAGCCGCAGCGCGAGCGACAAGCCGCTAGCCCCGTATGGAGCTCTACGCCCCCGCCCCGTACCCCCGTATATTCTTGCCAAAGTAAGGTGCTGGGGCGCGCCGTGGCTGACCCGCACGACGCGCTCCTCAGCCACCAGAATTCGATCAATCTGGGTTCGCTGGCGAGCGGGCACGGCAACCCCGATAAAACGGGGATGAGGAGTAGTGAGGGGATGGGATGCCAAAATGCAGACAATGGAGAAGGAGCGAGGGGTGGGGGGGGGGGGACAACAGTAGGAGATCACGTACCGACAAGGCTGCTTGGCACTGAAATGAACAGCTTGCGCTGCCCACTCGCTACCGGAGCTAGACCAGACGGGCGCTACTCCCCAACACGGTCCAAAGACGTTGCCCCTGCGTAGATTGTAGTGGATGGATTGTAGTGGATCCTCCACAATGCTGTGCACCCCAGGGCTCACGGTAAATTTATTTGAGATGCAGAAATGATATACTATTCATCGCCTATGCTACACGCATGTCATGCGCACACCACGGACCTTGGAGTTGGTTTAAATCTGCTTTTCAGTAGTTCGCTTTAGGATAACTTTGACGATGCGCAGCCGACTGGCCCTTTAACGGGGGTCGAACCGCGCAGCAACGGCCGAGAAGAATGATGAGCGGGGAACGCCCCCGAGCAGTACGGCTGGGCTATAGTCAGGATTGAGAAGGAACCAAACGGCCACAGTCCCGCTCTTATGTAGATAATGTTTTGATAGGTACCGCGGCTCGAACGCACGGTTTCCTTCTTTTTTTTACTAGAAAGCTGTCGGCTCGTTTGTTTGTTTGACAGTCTCACGACCGCTTCGAGTAGGTAGGGGCACTGCCGTGGAGAGAATCGATGCGAAGTCGACCATCGATCAAATTAATACTCCTCACAGGTTCACCGGCGTACACCTATCGTTATAAAGGTCATACGATTATACAATTTTCGAGAGGTTCACACAATCTTTACCACCTTCAGGTATTGCAGAAATATGGACCGACGGTCAAATGTGAGACCCAAAAAACAGGTCTCTTGACCTGCCGAAAAAGTGGCAGTGCAAAGCCACAATTTCGGGTCTCTGCACTCGCGACTCGTTGAACAGAAGTGTAGGCACTTGGCTTTGGCGGTAAAATTTGGAACATTCCCCTAGACTTCAATCAGTTATCCGAATGAAACATAACTAAAGCTGTCTCTCTGCGGACGTCGTCGTCGATGCCGTTCACCAGATGGCAAAGTCATCTACAGTGACCGACTATTGGTGGGTTTGCAGAGTATCGGCATTATCGTCAATCACCGTCGCACACAGAGCTACGCAAAGAATGGTGTTCCCTTGGGGAACACCATGCTACTCTTCATAACGGTCAGACAGCGTGCCATTCACTCGAACAAGGCAATGCCAGCGATGTGAAAAGTTTACAGTAAAGAATGTCATAAAATCTCGAAGTCCACACTTGTGTTCCTTGTTAGGAATGGCATCGTGCCAGTTGATATGATAAGCCCGCTCATAGTCAAAGATCATGGCTATCGCGTGACGTCTTGTTTAAAACCATGTCGTGTACCTGTCTCTAAGATCGATAAATGGCGAACAGCATATCAGTTTCTCTCAAAATCCAACATTACACCTTAGACAGACAGCAGTGAACTTCAAGGTATCATACGAGATGATCATGTACCATCCTTTCTGTTTTTCGTAGCGCTGAAGTCAGCGAAACTGGGCGACCAATGCAGTAGGTCGAAACCATTTTTTCCAGGATTTTGTATCGGGCCTATGATGAAATCCCGCCAGCACTCTGAGAAGTCTTCATGCAACCACATGTAGTTGAAAAGTCCAAGGAGCGCATCTAGAGACTTCTTTTTAGGCAATTTGGCACATGATCGTGAACTTATCTGGACCAAGGAACACACCCCTTGCCTTCTTAAGAGCAGTGCGGAGCTCTATAACAGCGAATGGTCAGTTGTGATCATAAATTTTTGAGTCAGGAATGCTAAAATTGATTACTCGATTCAGTTTGTTCCCTTTCTGTTCCGTGTCCGCACTTCACTGCAAAAACCAGGTCTATTTTGTTGGATACTTCTTGGGTGTTCAGCACCGGAACTGCAACAGAAACGCCCCGACCGGAGATGCAGCTAGCTCGCTGCCACACACAACCACTGGGTGGGGGTGTAGCGACTTAAGTCATTCAGATGTTCCGTCCATTAGGCACGCTTTGCCTCGCGTGTGATGCGTTGGTCAATTATTTGGCCTTTTTAAAGAGCGACCAAATTGTCGTTGCAGAACACTCAAAACATTGTACTTCCGCTGTCGCTTAAAAATTGCCGCCGCACAGTCCTCCGACGACCAGTGGACAGGGATCCTACGCGGCAAGGTGATTGTTTCTCTTCTGACGGGTGAGCAACAGATCTCAAAAGCCCTAGATGGCAGGATTTTCAAGTATTATAGATATTCTAGTACAAAAAGAGATCCCGAGAAGCCCATAGAGAAGGTAAAAAGGCATCAGGTCGTCGAATAGGCCGGTCAGGCCGGTCAGTACGAGTGTCAGAGTGCACCGGCCGTGGAGACTGTGGTGCGTAAACAGGCCACACCGAACGCTCGCTGTCTGCCGACGGGTTCCACCGTCCTATCAGGTGCACTGTCTACCTCCAGGCCTCTGAGGGACGCGCCGTGGGGCGGTTGTTTGCAACGCCCACTTCGGCAGGCGATAGGCGACAATGCAGGGGCGATGGAGGCGGGACTGGACGGGGGTGCTGCCAAGGGCGTGTGGGAAGCAGTATGAAGCTGTGATCGGTGGGCGTGGCCGATGTAGCGGCGGACCGCCCCATCGTGGACGAGGGAAATGCACAGCGTGCTACCCGTGTGCGTGCCAAGAGTGAGTCGGGTGACGCGGGCGAAAGCGGTTGTGTGTGCTTACAGTGAATATGTTGGGGCGCCCAATGCATGCGTTCTGTATGGATTAGTTAGCGCGGTGGAAGGAGGAGCGGGGGGGGGGGGGGGGGCTCGCAGGGTCGATATACAGCGGGTCCTGTCCAGTGCAATTTGACGGTTGCGTGGGATCCCTACCATTTGGCGTGCCAGGAATTCAGTACGTTTGTTCAAGCACTGTGGTGTCGTTTAGCCTCGCTTAAATACTACCATTAGGCATCTGGTGGAGGTGGGATCCCGTGGTTCAGTTCGGATAACCATGCGCAGGGAAGAGCCGTTCTTGGTGCCTGACCGAACCTACCACCCCGCCAATACGCCAGTCACCCACTCCATTCTAGCCATGTGACTCACACGTGTGTTGATTGTCCGGTGTACCGGAATCCGTGCGTGCCGAGTCGTGCGCTTACCATCATCTGGCTCGTATGCTGACCAATGGGCTTCTCATGATAATTTGGCCTTCTGAGGAGGCGTAATAGTGGGCAGCCGGTGGCGCACAACACCAGCGGAAGCCGGGTAGCTACGCAGCGCAAGCACTGACCACAGGAACCTCCCCGCCCCCTACAACACACACACACACCACAACACACACACACACACACACACACACACACACACACACACACACACACACACACAACACACACACACCACACACACGGACACGGACACGGACACGCACACCGCACACGCACGCACGCGCACGCGCACCCACACGCACGCACACACGCGCACGCACACACACACACACACACACACACACACACACACACACACCCACACACACACACACACACACACAACACACACACACACACACAGGCACAGGCACACACACAGGCACAGGCACGCGCACACGGACACGCACACGCTCACGCACAGAATGTGCTCGATGACAAAGCTCGGAGGTCGCAGCTGACATACGACGGAGCGGTGCTGCGTCGATAGACAACCAAACAACGTTGAGCCCGTTCCCTTTCGGCAGCCCCGCTGCTGGTGCTGCTGGCTGCTGTCGCCGATGTCATGCGGCGCGGCTGCTCCGCCGATCTGACCTGGCCGCAAGCCCTCAGGCTCTATGCGCTCAAGGTCATCCGCTCACTGCAAATACACTGGCGTACTGTCAGTTTCTGACGGACACTCGGAACTTCGAAAAGGTGGGTCATAGCAGCATGCAGGGTGTGGGCCATTTAGTATCTAAGCTTGTTTTGGGTACCATAACTGTAGAAAAAAATGCAAACCTGAACGACAAAACTGACCTATGCAATGTTCATGCGTTTTATTTCTATGCGTTTTACGTCCAGACACTTTGTGTCGTCGCATGTATCTGGGTTGCACCAGGCTAATGAAATTATAGCTGCTACAAGACAATATGGATGGGTTAAATGCAATAAAATTGGGCCACGCTGCGGTGATTATCAATCCAGCTTGGCAGCTGGGAGTGTTGGTCGCCTCTCGTCGGACTGAAACACCCTGTTGCAGTGAAGTCAAGGAAAAGGGTCACAAAACTCGAGCACACTGGCACCCGTAACCACATCGCGTTGGTTTTGTGCAAATGTATGCGCAGACAAAGACGTCGAAAACCGATGGAGTTTTTGGAAACCCAAGCCACCCAGTAATCCCCAATACCCAACGTTTGGATCGACAGTGGTAGAGCAATGCCGCTGTACACAGCCTGATACGTGATGACGTCGCCCGTGAGATGGAGTAATGACGGTGTCTTGGGCAAGCATCATGGAACGCTTTTTTCTTGCCCCCGTGTGGGCACAATGACCTACCATAGAAGAGAAAGGAGAAAAGTTCCAAATGAATGGCATTACGCTGTAATTTTGTTATCAGTGTGCCCTTTGCTGGCCTTAGTGAGGAATCATTCACCTTGTCCGTTGACACGCTTACAAGTTGATGCCTGGACGCGGCTGTCTAAACTGCACCACAATCGCCACGCGTCTGGTCTCCTAACACCACGTCAGTAACAGCAAAGGAAGATGATGGTGGCGCCACACGCTATAACGGTACAGGGGCACCTATTGTAAGGAAAAAGCAAAACTGTCCTGATATTGAAAAGCATGGGGGTTAAATGTCCCGCTTCCACCACACATCACTGTCCACGAATTGCACATTTCCACATCATCTCTTATCTTGCACCGCAGTTGGAGCAGAAACGGTGACTCCGAATTATCGTTTTCAAGCACTATCCCATTACCAGGAAAACAGTATGTTGAACAGGCAATAGCGTAAATAAACACCGCTCATTTAAACCTATACGTGAGAAAACCGAATTATTCCGTCCATAGGCTGTTTAAAGGCATGCTAAGAATAGTTCTCGTACTACCCCTTCCGGACCTACACATAGCAGATCTGTAACCGCCACAGCAACAGCAGACCAGTTTTGCTCCGACAGCGTTTGTAATCATGTCCTGTGCATGCGCTGCAGGTTCAGGAAACACTGCTGATCAGCATCGTCCGCGGTCACCAGAACACCGCTTATGGCCGTGAGCACCAGCTCGCCTCCTCGCTCGACGTGGAGTCCTTCCGCCGCTCGCGGCCGGTCACCGAGTACGAGGACGTGAAGACCTACATCGACCGCGCGGCCGACGGCGAGACCTCGGCGCTGCTGGGCGACGGCGAGAGCATAGAGATGTTCACGATGACGTCCGGCCACGACGGGCGTCCACAAGCGGTTCCCTCTAACGGCGGCGGAGGCGGAGCGCGCTGTTCGCGGCTGGATGTTCAGTCCTACGCACCTGGCGCTCTGGCGCGACGTGGCACCGTGGAGCCTGCAGCGGGAGATGCTCGTGAAGGTGGCAGAGCCGCCGGCACAGGATCCCATCACGGCGTCCGGCCACAGACAGGCGGGCTTGAGCGCCCTCCTGGCCAAGGCCGTCGGTCCTATCGACCGCATCAGCACCCCGGTAGTCGCTCTTGGTATCGAGGGCGAGCCCGAGTCGCTGTACGTGCACGCGCTGTTTGGGCTGCGCGACCGAGACCTCAGATGCAATCAACTCAATCTTCCTCTACAGCGCACTGAGCCTGACGAAGCGAATGCATGAGCAGCAGGCTGACCTGGTGGCCGACCTCCGCCGTGGTCGGCTGAAGGACGATCTCGCCATTCCTGCCGCCGTACGTGCGCAGCTGGAGACCCAGCTGAAGCCGCTGCCTGCGCGCGCCGACGAAGTGCAGCGCGCGTTCGCAGGGGGACCGACCGGCCTTCTGCCGCGCCTCTGGCCGGAGCTGCGGTTCGTCATGGGCGCGTTCGCCGGACTGACGAACGCAGCGTACCACCGTGAGATGGCGCTGTATGCTGGCAACGTGCCGGTGATCGCACAGGTGTACGGCTGCTCAGAGCTCGGCCTCGTGGCCGCCATCACAGACTTCCGGCATCCCGAGCGACCTGTCTACACCCTTCTGCCTAAAGCGGCCTTCTTCGAGTTCCTGCCGGTGGTAGGCGACCGGATCCAGGAACTGGCGGAGATCGGTCGGCAGGAGCCGCTGTTGGCCGACCAGCTGCAGGAAGGCGGCGAGTACGAGCTCATCGTCACCACCAGGGGTGGCCTGTGTCGCTACAGACTCGGAGACGTCGTCCGCTTTGTCGGGTACTTCAACCGCACACCACAGGTGGAAATATTATATCGGTAAGTGGTGTGCGTGGGTGCGTGCATGCATTTTTGCGAGAGGCTCGTGGGATCCGTCTTCAATCGCATGTTTAAAGCACCAGCTGGCAGGTTTCGATAAAGCATATTATTCCAAGGTACAGCTTTTGCATGAAGCAAAAACTGTTTCCATTAAACCACTTTTACGTTATAATTAAGGTAGGAAAATAGGTCGGTTTTTCCTTTATAGTTGGATCCCTACTGGTAGAAAACAATATGATCCACTGTCAACTTTTCAAGGTCACACGCTGCCACCCTTATTTTGTCTGCAGCGCTGGGTTCATACTGAACGCAAGCGACGAGATGGTATCGGAGAAGGTGTTCTTCGAGGCGCTGGCAGATGCGCTTGCCCTCTGGCCAGCGGACGTGCACCTCGTGGACTATACGGTCGCTCCCAGTCAGCTGCTGCCGCTCTCCGAGCATCAGCTGGCTCCCCACTTCCATCTGTTTGTAGAGCTGGACGGACCGCTGCTGTCTGACGAACAGACCAAACTGGTGAGACCACGCAGCCAGCGGAGCTGAGCAGGCCGTTGAAGGACGTTTTAGCCATGCCACCGAATGCTCACCAATTGTTTGATCATCACTGGATCCCTAAAATGCGTGGTTGACGATTGGTACCGCCTTCGACTTTGTCAGTCTGCTAGAAGAAAAACATCTCACGCATTTCCGCAGGTGGACGAGACGCTGCGACGGCGGCACGTGTTTTACGACGACAGTCGGTGGAGAGAGCGCGTATGTCCGGTCGTCGTCCGCCAGCTGCCGGCGGGCGCGTTCCGCCGCTTCCGGGACCACTTACTGGCAACCACGACCGCCAGTCCCACCCAGTTCAAGATGCCCCGCGTGCTGAGAACCGCGGAGGCGGCCGAGTGGCTCCTCAAGTGTCACCTCTGAGTGAAGCTCGCGAGTGATGTCATGTGCGCATAGAGGATGACGTACCGGGACGAAAACAACAACGGATCGCAATTCTGGGTGTTTTTTTTTAAATCCTCAGCAGCACCTCGACTGCCTTCGTCGACGGCGTTGTCACGACTACCGTCGTCATGACAACGGCAGAACCTGTTGAGGATTGTCGTAAACTGTTACCGACTGTACAGTTACTACATTACTCAAGCATTTTGAGAATTGGGCAAATTTCAAAAGCCACACACAAAACACACACCTTAAAAAAGCTCGGAAAATTGCAAGGACTACACATACAGTTATGTTAAGTTGCTTTGGTATATATAGATATGAATATATAACTATATGTAACTATATATATATATAATATATATATATATATATATATATATATATATATATCTCTCTCTCTCTCTCTCTCTTCTCTCTCTCTCTCTCTCTCTCTCTCTCTCTCTCTCTCTCTCTCTCTCTC
>NW_023596746.1:646035-663243 GCF_011947565.3 Pollicipes pollicipes
ATCAGCAACAGCACTGTAGTGTTGTACGTGTGATGATGCATCGGCATGACGCACGGGCGATAGTACATCAGCAACAGCGACTGCATGTGCGTACGGGTGATGATACATCAGCAACAGCGACTGCATGTTTGTGTGGGTGATGATACATCAGCAGCAACTACGCCTAAGAGTACGTGAGATGATACATCAGCATGTATGTACGGGTGATGACACGCCAGTTTTACTTATGGGTGATGATACATCAGCAACAGCAGCTGTATGTACATACGGGCGATGGTACATCAGCAGCAGCAAACTGCATGCACGTACGCGGAATGATACATCAGCAACAGCAACTGCATGTTCGTAGCGGTGATGGTACCTATATCGATTTTTGCGTTTGAACCAATGCCCACTGAGGTTTCCTGTGACAATGGTCCGCAGGTCGGCTTCTTCAGATACAGGCGTGTTAATATTCATCCAGTTCATCATGCGTGCTGGCTTCGAGGAAGCCGAACCTGTGCATGCCCGAATGCATACGTGTTTATCCAATCTGCGGAGGACATGCGGCTCCTGGTAGTAAAATGTGTGACATGTGCCACTAATTACATCGATCGCATTGCTGCTTCCCGCGCCAGGCCGAACCTGGCGTTTATCCGGACTAAAGCGAGACAAAGCAGACAAGGCAACGATAAGAAGGTCGACATGGCTCTGGAATGCCTGCCGTGCGTGTCACACGTAATCAAATACCAAACAAAGACCAAGCGAATGTGTCAGATGCCGTGACGGGCCGTCAGGTGATGTTTGTTCAGCGAACGCCACGAGCGTGTTTGTGCGACATGTGTTTCAGCAGCGGCACCCGGCGTGATCCTGTCCCACATAATCACCCCCCGCCAGGCCCCAGTGTAGCCTGGCTGTCCGCCGTACAGAATGGCCGCCCCCCACGGCCCAGCGTCGGACATCAATCCCTCATTGTGCTTCCCCTGGCTATCGCCACCGTTTACCGTTCGTCGACAGCAGCACGAGACTGTTTGTCAGCCGCAGCCTAATTAAATGACGCCGCCGGCCCCACTCCCCCGGCTTTTCCCGTGGGTCCATTGTTGAGAAGCGCTGGGTCGGGCCGGTGGGCCTCCCCCAAGCTCCGCGGCGTGTCAAAGTAATGGATCGCGCCACCGGAACAGCCGACCACACTCAGCTACCACTGAGCACCGGACTCCCCCTCTCCTCCTCCCTCCCGCCCTCCCGCCTCTCTCCTTTCTCATTCTCACTCCCTCCCTCTCACCCTTTTTCATTCTCCTCCCTCCCTCTCACCCTTTCTCTCTCTCCCTTTCCCTCACTCACTCCCTCTCCCTCTCTCTTTCCCTTCCTTCCTCGCTGCCTCTCTCTTCCTCTCTCCCTTCCTCCTCCCCCCTCCCTCCTTCCCTCCCTCTCTCCCTTCCTCCCTCTCACCCTCTCTCACTCTCTCCCCCACCCTCTCTCCCCTCCTTCCCTCTCTCCCTTCCTCCCTTCCTTTCACCCTCTCTCACTCTCTCACTCTTTCCCCTCCCTTCTACCCCTCTCTCCCTCCCTCTCCCTCTCCCTTACTCCGTCCTTCTCTTTCCCTCTCTGCTCTTCACTCCCTCCCCTCTCCCTCCCTCCCTTGCTCCTCCCCTCTCTCTTCTCTTCTCTTCTCTCGTCCGTCTCTTTCATCTCCCCTTCCTCTTTTTCTCTCTGGCTCTCTTTATTCCACCTTCCTGTCTTCCCCGCTTCTCAACTCTCAGCCGATTTTCCTAACTTACGTTTCCGAATTTCTCAATACCAATGAAGGCTTCGAGAAGACTGGAGAAGCCATCCGATGCCGCTCCCTTCCTGCGCATATCCAACCAATTCAATAACAGCCCTGCCACCACTTTGCTATTACATGCCTGCTCACTGCACGGATCGCTAGGCTGTCATTTCACATATTGATGAAGTCTCACGCTAGTGTTTACACAGCCCCAGAGGCGCTGGGCGCGCGCTGACCGTCGCGGCAGGGGTGAGAGCGGCGCCACGGGTTTGAGTTCGGGCAGGACTTTCAAGGGAACCTCATGAACAAAGTATGAACTCCTAACAGGGGAGGGGGGGGGGGGGGCTTCCTAGGACAAGTTATATGCAAGGGGAGAGCTACCCAGGGTACGTGCTCCTTTATCAAACCCATTCCTATCACATCCAAGTAAACTAACGTCGAGAATTAAACAACTCAGATTGGGAGCCTTCTAATTATCCAGCAAAGGGTCACGACAACTTAAGACAGGGCCTCCCAATGCACAAAGGGGGAGGTGCTCCAAATCCAGCCGGGGCCTCGTTATCCAAAACAGGCATCCTCATTCAGAACCGCGACTATCTCATGCGTGAAATTGGGCCCCTGCTCCAGAGGTGGGACTGCTGAATGTAGAAGGCGCCTCCTAGCCCAGGTTTGGGCCTCCTAGACTGTAAGGGGGTCTCCCGAGCCAGCTAAAAGGCCTTCTCAACATTACGTTGGATCTCCTGATCTACAGCATCGGCTATCTTATTGATAATAGTGACCTCATGATCCAGAAAATCTTTTGCTGATGTAGAAAAGGATATTCAGAGCCAAAGTTATTACTCTTTAGCTCAGTTATTAGGGCCTCCTTGACATGCATTTTGGTAATCTGCCGGTGGCTACAGTGTATATAACTTGGCACAAAGGGCCTCTTAAAAAGGTATGGAGGCAAAAACATACTCCTGTCACCCTAACTGCCGGCAGGGAGGGAAAACTGCTTCCTCTGCCTACGTTGCTGCACGGCCCTGGCCAGGGGACGAATTTTTGCATGAGGTATGAGGGTGGGGGGGGGGGGGGGGGGAGAGACCAAAGCCCCATGTTTGAAAGAGAAAGGGAACTCCAAGATTCCTTCTGACCCCTTTCAACGCCGTTGGCATTGGATTGACGTGATTTTGGGGAATGGACTGACTCAGCATGGGGAGCAAGGACACCAAAGCGATGAGAAGTGCCACCCATGTTCCGCGTCCGAACCCGTCCACTGCCAGACCAGCGCATCGGCAGCGCGGCGTCTCTCAGCGCAGGTCTCTGATGCTGGACGTGACGTCACGCAGTGTGACGTCACGGCGTGTCGTCGGGCCGGATCCCGTGACTGATGGTGCAGTAGAGCCCGGGGCGGGACGGACCAATCGCTCACGGCCGCCAGCTTCGCAGCGCACTGGGCGGCTGCGCCAAACACGCCGCGCCCGTCTGTTAAACCCGACGAACGACAGGGGGGAGACGACACACCACCCCAACATGGGACCGAGCTGCAGACCGCGGCTGGTCGATAGTCAACGCGCGTCGAGATGGACGAGAGGCTGCAGGGCACCAGAGCGCAATATTCCATGAGTCGGAAGATCATATTACCTTGGACTCCCTCGTGGGGGAGGGGGGGGGGGGATCGAATCCAGTCTGCACCATGGCCCTGAGCGCTGGATTGGCCACTCAGTTGCTGGCGACCCGTGAAGGGGCGTGACGACGTGCGTCGCGCTGTGTCAAAGACATAACAAAAGATAAGATAGAGAGGGGACGCGCACTGTCGGCGACATTCGGCTTCCCAAGAGCCACGCTTCGTCGCACCGAGTGCTCTGGAGGCGCATCCCATACAAACGGCGCAGGTGTTGCGTATCGAGTCGAGCAATCTACTGATCTACGTCAAGTGCTGCGGTGTTCTTTTATTGACCGTTCAAGCTTTCGGACTTTCCGCGCACCATGCAATCACGAGTGGCGCGAACGGTCGATGCGGTCGAGTGGCGTGACCTGATTATGGGACATTGGCGTTTTGATCGCCGCATATGACAGCAAAGCTATGCATATGTCCTGCCAGATCTTTACGCACCTCCTGAATTTGCTCCATTTTCTCCTGGCCTAATGCAAATTGAGCCACAATTCTGACACTCAGAGAATTACGGAGTGGCTGTAAAAGAACCGACACATTTGCTGGGCTTATATGTCGACAATAAATCACGACAGAGTAGCTCACTCTTGGAAATTGCGAGACCGACCCGTAATTACACACCGTAACAAAAGCTTCTGACCGCCATCTATGGCAAGCCCAATGACACCCCGGGCGTACAAACCCTCACTCCCCTCACGCAACAATTTACTGTTGCGGAACAAAAACACGAAACCCGGACAGGGCGGGCAAAACTGGATGGCAAGGAATGAGTGAAAATGAGTTACATTAACGTGGCGAATAATACAATGGTGATGTTCATTTCAGAACGTTTGCATTGGCATGGAGCCTGCGAAGCACTTGTGGATAAGGTCTTCTAATTGGGATTGCGTCACCAAATGCATAGAGATTTTGAATGAGCTTGCCAGCGACCACAGCGCATGCTCCGGCGACAATTACCCGAGCAAAAGTGCAAACGAATGGCATTGTGTTATGTCCATGAAAACAGAGCAGATCACTGAGCAAAATTCTGCTTCTCAATGTCCATGTAAAGTGTGCACTTTGAATCACGCACTTCACCGGTCCGAAGCCATTGTCACTCGCCACACTGGGAAGGGTCACCACAGACTGGTTAGGGTCACCGCACACTGGCAGGGTTACCGCACACTGGATAGGGTCACCGCACACTGGCAGGGTCACCACAGGCTGGTTAGGGTCACCGCACACTGGCAGGGTTACCGCACACACCGCACGAATTCTGCACGCCTACCTTCCGCATACCAACTCGAATTCTGGTGATTTAGGCGGAGATAAAACCACACAATCAGTGTCTGCATGCACCTGTTTTACGCGAATGACGCGGTTAATAAACCTTCCTCTGCCTGCTTCTACCTCTGCATGGCCATCTCACTTTCGTGTTCCCGTTTTACAACAGGGTGGCGTCAGACCATGCCGAAAGGCCGACCGGAAGGCCCACGATCCCGGGAAGCGTCACGCAGCGCGGGCCCGGCGGCCGGTGCGCTGCTCACCCTCCCCCTCCCCTCCCCAATCCTCGGCACATTCCGCGGCCTCTGACCTGTCCTGTGGCCCGGCGCCGGGTCGGGCCTCTGCTCTCCTCCCCATCCCCCCTCCCCATCCTCCGCATACCCGCACCTCTGACCTGTCAGGTGGCCCCCGCCCAGCGGCCCGGCGCGCTGCTCCTCTCCCCATCCCCTCCCCATCCTCGGCACATCCGCGCCTCTGACCTGTCAGGTGGCCGGCGCCGCTCGGCCCAAGTTGGCTGAAGTTCTGCGAGTCAGGTGACGCCATATGAGCGCCTGGACAGCGCGGCAGCTAATTTGTCGTCGCCTTCCATTGGCCGGCTCCAGGTACCTGATCAATAAGCCGTCTCAGACGGCAGGAATGTGTAGCGCCCTCCGCCGCCTCCGGCTCGCGGCCAACTCCTGAAGAGGCGCAGTTTGGCCCAGACACGAAGTTGCAATTAGTTGAAGTGTTTTTGAACCATGAAATATTTCGAAACGTTTCGTAGCGGAAATCACCCCTACCAAGCGTCTTTTTTCAAGAATTACACAGTTCTGCTCATATCTCCAGACTTTGGAAAGGCATAGCCGAAAGTTGGTGTCTGATGAATGCTGCGACTCGGGCTGTTGACGGTAACAGGTCTGAGCTTTGATTTACCTATACATCCACTTCTCTTGACGGCATTGGGACGTAGAAAGCAAATGTTGCGTTCCTCGTACAAACTCTTAAATGCTGAGAAGCTTTTTGTTCTCCATTGTCTGCGAATACCAAGGCATATGACATCCTCGGCCGTAAAATTTGGCGCTAAGGGTTTCATTGAGCACGAATTTGAGCAAACAAAGCAGCTCCTCATTCAAGAGGGCTTATACCGGAATCAAAAACAGCGCACGGCCTATGGAGACTGCAACGCCGGCCGTCGGGATTTTATTTCTTTGACTTGTGATTCACCTGCTCTCAAGATTGCTATGTATTTTTTTCTACTCGTAATTTTTTCACACTCCATTTTGATCAAAGGATGAACATTTCGATGCCGACGTGGGTTGGTCATGTCAGTGCACATTTTTTTGCGTGATTTCTATCTAAAATATACGTTCAGTCCAACCGGGTCCCCATTATCTCTGTAGAGCCCAAAACATTCCGGAAAAAGCCTTTGATTGCTGCGGTTTTAGAAAAAAAAACTTATCGAAACTACGTTGAAAATAAAAGTTTCGGTGTTTTATTCAACGCAAGTACTTAAACGCCTGGTTTCTTCAGTTGATCACCAACAAACGCAAACAAAATTCCATCTTCTGGTGAATTCAGACTTTCGCTCGTTGAATAGAGGCAACAAATTAAATACAATGAAATAAATCGTGCATCATCAAAACCAAGGGTCCAACCAAAACCAAGTCCGCTGATTTGTTTTGTTGGAGAGTGGCTTTTGCCAGCAGGGAGACATTCTTCAACCCTGAGCCCCCCCCCCCTCCCCTCCTTACCAAGACTCTGGTTTCGCCCCTCGCTTCATCCTGGCCCGAGATGACCGTGCATCAAATGACCTAAGCTCTGGCTGGAGGCTGGTCAGAAAAAGAAACCACCGCTTAACCTCAACTGACCTTGATTGCATAAGGGACCGTCTATGTTACGCGTGGAGGGGAAGGGGGATGAAGCGTAACACAAACGTCACAGGGAAAGGAATGAGAGGTTTTGGACAGCGCGGCGTTACTCTCCGTTGTGGTTGCGAGGCCATGCTAAAATGAAAAAAACCAAATTAGAATTCATTAGGCCCGAATGTCACTGACCTCCCCCCACGGCAAAGAACATGCGTGTTATTTTGTTTACATCTGTAGCTCAAAAATGGACCAAACAGAAATTGTAACTTTTGAGACGTTACGTTAAACACAGCGTAAACGGGGATGGGAGGGGATTGGCCCAGGCTGACCGACGCGGAACCAGGGCGAGGAGCCTTCGCCCAGCGTAACCAGGACGTACCCAGGGGAGAGATGGCGCAAAGCTGTCGAAAGGCGCAAGATAATTTGTGGCCGGTCCATATTCCATAAGTGAACGCGACGCACGTTATCACGCCCCATTTATGGAGCACTGGCGACTTGCCACATTAACACTTATGTACCGTGGCGGAACCGGGATTCAAACCCGGGCCCCCATTTGGTAGCCCAAGGCACTAGCCACTCGGCCACTGCGGCTCCGTGTTAACGGCCCCTAATGTATGGTCTAGCCTTAGCAAAGGTTCGTAGATCTCCTTACAACAGAATTAAACTGAGGCTCTGGCGGGAAAGCATATTCAGATTCACCGGGACACTTAACTTACTCCTGCAGACAAATGACTTGTGGTCTTGTGAAATATCAAAACTAGTCTCACCTGACCTGGCCTTTGACATTGAATTGTCGTGAACTACAGTCAAGTGACATCGTTTCTTGCCGGCATTGTTAAACACGGAGCGGTTATTATCCGCTCTCTGAAGACGGATAATGGTACTGAAAAATGATGACAGACCTTGTTAACAGATTCTGACCTCCAGTGGCCTATGTCCTAAATATAAAAAGCAAGTGGGACTTAAACTCAGGTCGACGACGGCCTTCCAGGGACATCAGTATTTTCGTCACGGTACGTTGACGTTTTAAGACCCGTGGAGATCCTTAGAACCTCGAAAGCGTCTCAAACGATGAAAATTTGGACCCGGCTCAGACGTTTTCACCTGCCGAGAAAGGATGCGAGCACTCTGGGAGGAGGAAGTGTGGTGTAGTGAACGCCCCGGCACCGCGCTCCCGTTATCTCACGGACTAGGCCTTTGGGGTGTATCATCCAAAAGCTATTCACTCTTTATAGTGATTGCACCCAACACAAAGCAGATAAAATGCTTGCGGTACTCACTAGCCTAACGCTATGCACCATAGCACCTGCAGGCAGCGCATGTAGCCTTGACATTCCGTCCGATCGGCAGCCGAATTCAATAATCGCGTGCTGACTGACGCGCGCGCTGGCTGAGGGTACGACATCGAAGCCGGGCCGCCCGGGAGATTGACCTGGCCCGTGAGCTCCAGCGGTGTTATCGTGTGGGCTGGTTTCTTCACACGGACAGGACAAGGCCTTCGTAGCTGTGTTACGCGTGCCAGTGAGGGCCACAAGAGACTAACAGAGAAACAAGACTTGTCCGAGCGAGGTGAATAGTGCAGCGAACTAAGTGAATAGTGACGTTCCGTCATGTGGTTCAGGCCCGTGAAGGTCGGAATATTGCTGAAACGTTTGTGCGAGGGCAGACGGGGGTATTTTCCAAGTCAGTTGTGCCTCCAACTAGACAGCACGCTGTTAGCCATATCTGGAAAAGAGTCATCGACGTTGGTGTGGACCATACGAAACAGTGGCGAAGATTGTAAAACTATGTGCCACATGTGACAGTTATGGCAGATGTGGGTAAATGAGGGAACCGCCAGCGGACTAGCAACCAAAGCATTCAACATTTTTTCGAAGGTTTGATGGGAAGACTATGCCGGGATAATACAAAGTACGCTTCAGTCGCTTGATGCTGGCAAGATGAGTCGAAGGCAAAAGCTGTTTGATTGGGAGAAAGACGGCCTAGTCAAACGGTTGGAAATCGCCAGACGCAAATGCAGAGCAATCTAGAAAAGTGGGAATTTGCCATTATCAGTGCCGGCTTCGCGTGTAACCTGTCCCACTCCCAAATCGGGGTTAGCTCTGCGGCGAGCTCCGTTGTGCGGCCGGTCACACTTCCGAAGCCGGGTTAACTCTGCGGCGAGCTCCGTGTGCAGCCGGTCACACTCCCGAAGCCGGGGTTAGCTCAGCGGCGAGCTCCATGTGCAGCCGGTCACACTCCTTAAGCCGGGGTTAGCTGTGCGGCGAGCTCCGTGTACGGCCGGTCACACTCCCGAAGTCGGGGTTGGCTCTGCGGCGAGCTCCGTGTACGGCCGGTCACACTCCCGAAGTCGGGGTTGACTCTGCGGCGAGCTCCGTGTGCGGCCGGTCACTCTCCCGAAGTCGGGGCTGGCTCTGCGGCGAGCTCCGCGTGCGGCCGGTCACACTCCCGAAGTCGGGGCTGGCTCTGCGGCGAGCTCCGTGTACGGCCGGTCACACTCCCGAAGTCGGGGCTGGCTCTGCGGCGAGCTCCGTGTACGGCCGGTCACACTCCCAAAGCCGGGTTTAGCTCTGCGGCGGAAGTCTGACCCGTCAGCAACGGACTGCGACGCTACATCGCCCCAGATTGTCAAGCGATGTTTTGCTGTGATGACACCTCACATTCATCACATTTTGGACGTGGTCATTGTCACCAGTATGGTCCGTATATGGAGTGGAAACAATTATGCCCATTTGCAAATCTGACGACAAAACAGTCAATCGTGGCTGCAGTGCAATGTTACGTGACCATGTACATTTTATACCCACCATCTTGAGCGTGTAGGTAAATCTCCCAAAATTCGTCAGCATGCAGCCTTTAGATTACCTGAGCGTCCCCATATCATGTCACCCTCAGTATGCGTACCGGCTTGGATGTTCAACGGAGGGTGCCTCGGTCGACGTGGGCAGTTGCCATGTCGAACAAACGGAGGCAGGGGTCACGTGGGGTACGTTGACGTCATGCGAACCTGGCCAAGTCCTTCGACTGCGTTTACCTCGATGCCTTTCTTGTGAAGCTCGAATGGTGCGATGTGTCGACGCATTGGCTCACATACTATGTTATAGGTAGGATGCAGTCTGCAAAGGAGAGCGGTCTCCTGGAGCCGGCTGATTTCGGAATGATAAGGGCAGCACCCTCGGAGCCCTACGGGTGCCACTCCGTCCTGCTCCACAGCACGCCGCCGACCGCGGCTGGTCTGAGCGAACTCGATAGTCAAGTGGAAAGTGATTTGGCCACCCTCTCCGCGTGGTCTAAACATAACGGGTTTTTTACGTCCAAAAATTCGAGCCGAACCATTTGGAAGTATGGATTTCTGGGATCATTTTTCACTCTAAGTAGGACTTATTGTGTGAGCCCTGACTCATACCACCTGACGGAGCAATTTTAGGCAACGGCAGAACTTGGTGGGAGCAGGCTTTCCGGTATACATTGTTGGTTGATCTTTTGAGCGTTTCTTTGAGGTTTCATATGATGTCTTTATTGTTTTTGGTATAGGTATAGAATATTGTCCGAATTCATCTATTTTCCAATGTTTCGATCTACACACACACACACACACACACACACACACACACACACACACACACACACACACACACACACACACACACACACACACACACACACACACACACACACACACACACACACACACACACACACACACACACACACACACACACACACACATACACACACAGTATATATATGTATATATACATATATATATATAATATATTATATATATATATATATATATATCGAAACATTGGAAACTAGATGCATTTAGAACACGTCATGGAAGCCCATGGGCATATCCACAGCATGCACATCATCATATGAGAGTCTACAGCATGCTTCTTATAAACGGCAAGTAGAGGACTTGACGAGGAAGATAAACCTGGGTACGGGAATCCACACAGAATGGGTAATGGTTTTGGCTAAGTGCAAAGCTCTGGAAAATTACGACTATGGGTAAGAGTGTGGGTGAGACGTTTATGGAATCCCAGATGAACTTTATTGAGAAACTTGGCTTGGCGTCTTCGACCTCTCCTCAAATGCTACAAATGAAGAGGCACCGTTCCAAGCTGTTGCACCTCTGAACGAAAAACAACCCTTACCCGCTTCACTTCGAACGTGTGGCAAACGAAGCACCTCTCGTGCCAATGTCACGCGCAGCGCGGGCTGACGGTGACAGCGTTGCTAGTCGAGCTGGCTCTCCAGTTGCCATGTGTGTGTGCTTGTGTTCGCATAACCGGCGCTCAGCAAGCTCATCCGCGCTCAGGCAGCCCAACTACCTCCGGGCAGCATGGACATTGATGATGCGTCTGAAGGTGCGCTGTCACTGGTCTACAAGCAGCAGCTCTTGTGCAGCGCTCGCTGCGCCTGCAACAGTGATGCAGTAGAACGCATTCGGCGGTAACAGCGATTGCAATGTTTGATGCAAGATGATCTTTATCATCAGATGACGATCGTGTAGTAGCGCAAGTACGATTCGGGAGCATTTCAGCACAGTGTCATGATTGTGCATGATGTACAATACCGGTTTTCATGAAAAAAACACCCTGGTCATCGTACCCCACTCACTGCGGTGATGAGTCGATGAGTGGTTCCGCCCGGGGAAATGTTCCTGGTGTGTTGACATGTTAATAATAAATAGTCCTCGTAGGGCATTTGATTGGCGCACATTTATCGAGTTGTACGCAAAAAAGTTGCGCGGTAATTTAAGGGTTTCCTCCATAACCCCCCAAGTTCGTCCAGATTTCGATGCACTCCTTTTTGAATGTGTCAAAAAATGGGATCCATGGGCGGACCCTGATAAACAGTGCAGGCATTAGAGCGAGGGCGATTATACAAGGGTTGACATTTTACTTACTGTGAAAGCCCCTGAGAGTACTCGTTTAGTCGCGGGTATAACGCGCTATGAAATCTCAGTTCTTCCACCAGCAAGAAGTGGCGACTTGAGATATTAGGGCATGCGATACCTGCTTAAGCACCAGCTTCCCTTCTAGCTTATGACTACGGGAATGAACGAGATTGGTTCGAGGCTTCTCAATGTGTCCAGATCTAAAAGTCAACCCCACAAGTGATTTTTCCCACTTCCATGACAGTATCCGGGAGAAGAAAACTGCAGGTAACAATGGGCAGTTACGCTGGTATGAGAACTGTTAGGCAGACCCTGGCAATATAAAGCGTCATAACATCGCAACCACAAGCGTCACTGGTGTTCATCGACACCACAGTGGATTTTGATTAACGTTCTGTGACAGGCTGGAGGCAAAGCAACCCGCGCACACTCGTGTAACAGCAGTCTCGTGTACCCAACGAGGTCGCTGCCAGCGCACTGCCCGTCTACTTCTCGATATCAGCGAGGAATTCGTTGACCTGACTTACCAGCGCATCTGGAAGCTCTGTTGGCTGTGGCACCTGGCCACCGACGATGTAACGGATAGCGCGGTGCGGTCCGCGATATTCACGATGAGGTCCACGTGCACGATTACACGTCCATGTCCACGATAGCACAATGATTGATATCCGCTGAGTAAGTGGAGCGTGGGTGAGGACACGCTTTAGGTGAACGAAAAATGGCTTCACACCTGGCGAAGTCTACGCACGTCGTACCTCGTTTGTCCTCGTGCAGCAAGTTACAGGCGAAATGCCCGCAGTACCGCGCAGGCATACAGAGGCCTTTGCCGGTTTCTCGGACTTAGAGGTCAGACGACTGCGCCGACGACTCGGAGCGAGGTCGTGTCCTCGGGGTGAGCAACCGGACCGCAGGATCCATTTAAAGGTAGCACATACCCGCGGCTCCACCGCTGCGGACGCTGACCAACCCTTGCTGCTGGTATCCGTGGCTATTGCCTGAATGCAGTTGATTCGGGCGGTTTTCAATTCTGATTATGGTTTGCATATGAGTGCTGTGGAGCTATTTTCCAAAAATGCAGTTTCCTTATTCATGTACTAGAAACATGACATAGTTCTGATCCGACACTACAGTTTTGTGGATCACATTTTCTTTCATTGGGCACCTCGGAGTGGCATGTGCAGTGCGGGAACATGCTTCGGCTCGCAATTCGTCTTCAGTGCGATTGAGATCCGTAAGAACTACGGTGCTTTCACGGCGCTGCTGTGAACTGGCGACTGCCTTACAGCACTTTTGATCCACCTGTCTCTTGATCCGGACCTTGCCTGTTTTTGAGCAGTGCTGTGGGCTGCATGCTGAAGTAATGTGGTGTGGTGAATCTGTTGTGTGGAGCGCTAATTAAACCACAGGAGTGTAATTTTGCAAAATGGGCCTGGGCAATGAGCTAGGGAAAATGGCAAACTTACCCCAAATTGCACTAAAAACAGGATTTTCCTAGATTCAACTCATTTTCCTCTCAAAAGTGGGGGGGGAGGGGCAGGCTGGACTGGATACGAAACAACTGTATAGGAAATAATGAAATAGAGGCAACTGAGTTGGAAGCAACTGAAAAGGAAACAGCTGAACAGGATGCAACTGACTAGGAAGTAACTGAATGGGAAATAACTTATGAGGAAACCCTATCCCTGCTCCGCCACGTGTTCTCACTCTGCTTCGGCGGAAGATGTTATCGTTAAACAGCATAATGATGTTCTTTGACGTCGACGTGAAAGTCAGCCTCGCTGGTTTTGATATAACAGATAACAATAACAGAAAGCTGGTCGAAGCCAGTTTCCAGTTATTGACGTAGGGCCGACGTAGCAGATAGGGCCGTTGTCAAGTGACTTTAGGTCTTATTTAACATGTACAGCTTGGGATACAGAATGCTAGTTGATGTACGCCGCTGCTCGAAGCTGCCACGGAAGCCCGCTACTGCAGGGCGGGCTGCAGGCTGGAAAGCAGTACTCGAGTCAAGTATGTTCGACGCGGCTTGTGTTGTGCTGGTGGTTCCCGTTATCGGACCATTACCGCTGTCGGTTCAGTCGGTGAGCGCCGATCATCAGGCTTTTGAAACTGTTCCATTGAAAACTGTCGTCTAAGTTGAGGCTGACACACGTCAAGTGTGCTTCCGAACGTAAACAGCTAGTAAGTGGACTCGTCACGATTTCATGCGCTAATATGCGACCGGTTTGTTTTCATTGACCGGCGATTCACTGGGACGACCCATCATTATTCGTTTCTATTACCCTGGATCAGACATGAAGGCAGAATAACGCAAATTACTGCAGGCTGCAGAGGTTGAAAAATCGTTGAATTATGTCATACAGTATAAATAAACCAGAGGCAACAGACAGCAAAACCGTTAGCAGCTTTTTAGAATGAATATGTAGTTTTAACTCCCACTTCAAATGCTCTGCTTGCATAAATTTCCGGAAGGTTGGAGGACAAACACACCAATGGGAGCGAGGGAAATCGGACATTGGGTGCGGGGAGCAATGACCCACCCAAAAAGACACAAATGGGCACCTGTGCGTCCCTGTTCAACACGCCTGCCGCGGTCAAAAAACCTCAAGGCTCATAGTCGCTTTTGATAGTTCTTTGAAACCGACTGATGAGCACATTTTGGGAATTGGCTGTCAATGAAAATATCAATATCAATATCAATCAAAATATAGCATGTAAAAATAGGCAGCACTAAGAACAATCAGAGCGTTAGTCCAAGTTCTGGTGCCTCCCCATATGATCTGCTGTTTGCCGTCCTGGGCTTCACCAGCCCTGGCCCATCCGTGGGTTTTTGCGCTAAAGAGTCGGCGAAGTCCTCAATTTTATATCGTGCGTTTTGAAAAAGTTCGATCGCATCAACGAGGGACGCTGACAGCTTAACCGGATAAGACCGGTTCGGACCGGTTCGACGCCGTCATCCAGCAGTCTGCATCCTGTCCACGGACTGTTCCACCGAGCCAGACAACCCTAGGCCCCTCGTTGAGCACCTCCTCGAAGTGTCTGAACGCACCATCCGTGCATCCACTGACACGTCCCTGAACATGCGCCCGCATAGACTGAATAGCGCTCCGAGAACTGTGCCGATCTGTTTCGTTCATTCTCGGAACGCTCTGCTCCGTTACGTGCGGCACAGCGGGAACTCCGTTGCACACATGAGGCGCGTCAGGGAGGCACTTCTTGCCTCCTGTGTTG
This sequence comes from Pollicipes pollicipes, assembly GCF_011947565.3. NCBI lineage: Eukaryota > Metazoa > Arthropoda > Thecostraca > Pollicipedomorpha > Pollicipedidae > Pollicipes > Pollicipes pollicipes. The sequence continues at coordinate 660,678 of NW_023596746.1, forward strand.
CCAGCTTGAAGGACACTGGTGCGCAATAAAGCCGCATTTCTTTGGATTTGGAATATATGCACCCGCCCCCCCCCCCCCCACCCAACTTCGAACGCCGTGCCTGCCCCGCAAGGAAGGTGTTCCCCGAAAAGCCCGCATGGGCCCGGCAATAGTATTTTTCATTCCAGGCACACGTACCCAACCTTAAAATACTATCACTACCAAAACAACAAATGTTAAAAAACCTTACAGCATATTCATCACCTCTTTGATGTGTTTGTTTTGGCTTCCATTAAAAAACATTCTACTAATTCCAGGCACACATACCTTAATCATAATACAAGGGTTGTCACAGGACTCTCCACATCTAAGAATAGTCATGCTTACACCTGTTCTTCATGAACTCACACTGAGTGAGGCTGTCGAATTTCATTCAGTTCAAGATCCGAAACTATGATTTATTCAGAAGAGATTGCTGAAGAACCAACGCATGCAATCTCTTTGGCTCCCCATAAATCCTCGTTGTCCAAGAAAAATATTATTGGTTCTTCAGAATGCTCTTCAAAAGGAGGCAGCAATTTTTTCCTTGAAAGACAAGAAATCAAACAGCTTCCAACAGCATAAGAATTAAAAAACCAAGCCTGACCCAATGTTCACCTGGATTTATATGATGACTATAGTCCTAAATATGTATGTACGTAGGTATGCCTCATGTAAACAAACTTTGGTCATCCAAAGCCCGAAGACTGTAGGTACTTCAAACTAGCCAAGTGGTCAATTTCAGAAAGAAACACCGGCATTTACAATGTAAATAGTCTCATACATCAACACATTACATGGGACGGATATTCAAACAATTGTTCATGGCCACCATACACCACAGCATAGCTTGCAATAGGTACCTGGAGGATGGCTGATATTGCTTAATCGCACCCAGTAATGGGGCTTGGAGTAGTCAAACATGGGGTTTAACTACAAATTTTTCCTTTAATGATGGCTTTATACTCCAATTCTCTCTAATACGGGTACACACCTAAGACCTTATGCCGACTACTCCCGCCATCGTCACTCCACATGGCAAGCAACAGAAAGTGAGAAAAGCATTTAATACAAAATGAATGCACCACAAACGATCCCAACCCTGTGCCTTACCCCTGGACACCTGATGATTCATTCAAATGTGAGTAGCAATTGCGAGCTCGTCTGTCCGTGCGCCACCTTAAAACTATCTTGCGCATCCGAGCTCAGTGAACAGTTGCCGACCAGCCCTTTGCGCTGATTTCGTGCATCGATGGGCATATTATGAAACGTTGCTGGGATCACTGGGATGGCTGGCGGTAGGTGTTAAACTGCGGTTTTCTTCTTGGATGCGTACCATATCACTGTGTTTATATATCAGAAAGTGCATACATGGAGTTACATAAATTGCATGCATAAAGTTACATAATTTGCAGATGAGGACTGAGCTGCAGAAAACTGGATTGGTTTGCTGTAGTATATTTCACAGACATGTGCCGGATTTTCCAACCAGCTCGAATGCTACACCTCATCATTTTCGACACCAAGAACCCAAGGATACCAAGTGCACTGCTCATCAAGAATGTTGCCAGCTCCAATCTTGTGATGTGGAGTTCGTTCAGCGCTTTGCATGTCAAGATGTTAAAAACCCACATATATTGCGCAAATTGGCAGTAATCTGCATCAACGCGACAATCCAACTGATCAAGAACAGTAATTGCACGCTTAGGACGGGTGTCACTTCGTTTCATTTATGCACCTCTGAGACCTATAGTCAATGATCTATTGCCGTAACACGTTTATTTTCAATTCGAGTTCTTGACATTGCCTGCGTGTATAAGCAGGCCGTGATCAAAGGTGCAGATTTCCACCAGGCAGAATGGTGATGCACATAGACGTCAATTGTTGCAAATGATTGGAAGCGACTGAGCCGATCGCCCGCCGAAATATCCTCCTCACGAGTTCTATCTTTCGCAGTGAATGAAGCCCACTCTAATGTGAAGAACAAGGTTTTAAGTCTCAATTTGTTTATCTTTATGCAAGTCACTAAAGTGAGCAGCACAGCAGTCATGGCTAGCAAATAATTTACATGGAAGATAGAACTTGTGTGATAAGAAACCTTCCCTCCATTTTTGTTGTATTCCCACCGAAAACATTGGGGCCCAGGCCGACGTTGGGAAGTCGAAGGTAGCAAGCGGCGCGCTTCCCGAGAGGCTGAGAGTCTGCCACGGGCCAAATGTCCAGTCCATTCTGTCCGGATCCTTCGAGTCCATCCCAGACTTACCTCGTGATGATCCCTGCTAATCTCCGGGTTAGTTCATGAGAAGTGGCGGCGAACTTCATAACGAGAAAACCGATTCGTTTCGCAAGAAAATAGAAGTTCTGTGGTAGGCTGGTCGTTCGTAGCTTTCCAACTTCACCGGCGCTGTCGGAGATAGCGGGCGCGGAGCTGTTGGCGCTTTTAGCTAGTGGAAAGTATTCGGCTATTGAGGTCAAGGACACTAAATAATCTTCATGAACTGAGGTACCTGACTGCGCACAGAGATGGAAACGTAACCCACATTCTACA
>NW_023596746.1:664243-744097 GCF_011947565.3 Pollicipes pollicipes
CAGTGACATTTTGACCTTTGAGCAAGTCTATGGAAGGTGCATAATGCGGTTCCTGTTGTCAATAAATTCGAAATGAGCACCAGAAACTACCCCATACAGCAAGACATAGAGTAATACAACAGGCTGATTCTGACCTTGGTCTGAGCTTCATACCTGATCTTAGGTCAATATAACTTGTTCATTCAATTGCTGAGTTGCCTTAGAAAGCATGTCAGAGGTGTCTGGTTTCGTTTAACACTCCATTGTTGGATCAGGTTAAACGCTTCCCTAGAAATTGCCTTCGCTGGAACCATGGTCTGAAACCATGGTCTGATTTTGACCTGCCACAGGTCAGCGACCTTACAAGGTACATCTAAATTTTTGATTCCAGACGATTTGCTATTTAATTGCCCACACCTTTGCCAAATTTGGCGCGGCTTCGCCGCGACGTTCGAAAACCATTGCGGAAAACCTTTGGGGGGGGGGGCGGAGTGGTCAACTTGACCCCTTCTCACCCGAGTGCGTTAACAATGTAATACGAAATAAATGCATGTGATACGTGGCTGGGTTCTTATGGCACAACTCGAGATATGTAAAGAATCCCTGCCACAGCTTGTGCCAAGGTAAGGGCTCCAGTCAACTTAAGGTTGGCAAAAACTTGATGATATCAAAGTTGCCGGGCGAAAATTGGACAGAAAACAATGATATCGTTATTTGGTTAACGTTAACAAAAGCCGTTATCCGTTAAACACAATGAATTAGTGTAAATGAGGATTCAATGGTTATTTGGCTCTTGCCCAACTAAAACATCCAGTTTTTGTTAACCTTGTTCTTGGTTTTATCTGTCGCCATCGCCTATTCAAATGGAACAGAAGTGACGAACCTCGCTCGGTATCGGAGCTAGGTTGCAACATCATTGCGAACTACGCGGATAATCTTATTTACAACTGCTGTCACATAGATGTCGCGCCCAACCTTGAGCCGAGAGATGGTGACATTATCATGGTAGGAATCTGCGATTCTGTTCATCACCCAGATGATCCAAGCTGGGCTTACCATGACAGGAATGAACGTGATCGAGCCATGGTAAACATATGTGAGCGCGTCCGTCCGTTTGTGGCCAATGCCCTGATAGCCCACGTGAGATGGATGTCCTCATTACAAACATGACCTCATGCCGCCCTGCGTGAGACTATGCAAACCTGTGGCGTTCACATACACGGACACAGCGATGGTCTTCCAGAGCGTCAGCGGGCGTGGCCGTGCGCGGTTCCAGCACAGACTCTGTCGGAATGCGGCCGTTCTCCCCATATTGCATCTGCAAAGGATCCCACAATGATGTCACACATCGGCTCGAAATATCCTGCAGGAACTAAAGATCGTCAGCAAGCCTGCTACTTGCACGCTTTCCACAGAGGCGGGTGAGTGATTTCTTTTTTGGGAGCGGCCACTCACGCGCTGAGAGCAGGACAGACAGCGTCACCTGTACTTAGTGGTGGCGACCACCGGACTCATTCTGATGTCCATCCCAGCAGCGACAAGCGGCTATCCCCGAACCAGTGCTGAATCCGAGGCGCTGTTGCTACCCGCCTTGCAGCAGGATCCAAGGCTCTGTTCCACTAAGGCTTGCAGCAGGATCCGAGGTGTTGTTGCAGCTCGACTTGCAGCAGAATCCAAGGTGCTGTTGCCGCTGGATTTGCAACAAGATCCGAGGCGCTGTTGCAGCTCGGCTTGCAGCAGGATCCTAGGCGTTGTTGCACCCCGGCTCGTAGCAGGATCCGAGGCGCTGTTGCAGTTCACTTGCAGCAGGATCCGAGGCGCTGTTGCAGCTCGACTTGCAGCAGGATCCGAGGCGCTGTTGCAGTTCAGCTTGCAGCAGGATCCGAGATGTGTTGCAGCTCGGTTTGCAGCAAGATCTGACACTCCAGGGGCGCGCCTTCTTGTAGTCTGCCGATTCACTGTTTTTGATCAGGCGGAGCTCGGTACACATATCTACTTGACCTAAGTAAATGCTGAAAAGGGAAAGATAAAGCATATCATCTGGCTACAAGAGCACATTTCAACCGCTGCAATACGACTAATATGAGGCGCGCGGCGACTTCCAATGCATTGCAACATTGCAACCGGCATTCGCTTTGTAGTTTCATGAATAGGAAGTTCGGTCTCTGCCGTGGATTATTGCACTATTCACTTGAAAAGGTGCGCTTCAAGCTGCTCTCTACGTGCATGTCCGCATATTCGGCATGCCACTGGATCTCAGGGCTTTTATTGCATATTGAGAAAGGAGTTTGGCAGGGCTTAGTTTGCCCTGCTTAGATGAAGAACATGCTCATTTTCAGGCCCTGTCATTTCCCAGCCTTCCATAAATTACGATGGGTGTGAAGCTGCAAATCTAAATGCTCGCTGTCATAACCACTGTTTGAGAATCTGCTTTTATCCCGCAGCTAAAAATGAAAGTTCCAAATTTTTTGTTTTTGTTTTGTTTCCAGATACCAACCGAGTACAGCCTACTGTATAAAAAAATGACTGAAGGATCTGGCAATCGCCTCCTGCTGATCGCCACGACATCGCCGGACACCGAATGCATGCCACGCACGCCATCAGAACATGCCACGCTCTCTGGCAATCATCCGCTAATCTCCAACAGCCTATTAGAAATGGTGGCGTGTTGGCACTTTGCATGTCCCGCATCATTATATGCCCCAACATCGGGCATGCCCTGCCCAAAACAGGGCAGGGCGCCGGGCACACGGCTCCCAAACTGCATCTTCAGTGGCAGTGATCGGCGGGTCTGGGGTTCCTCTGCCGTCCAGGAGCTACGCTCTCGTTGACGACAGTCGACCAACGAATTATACATCATGTAATGTTTTCGGAGCGTGTAATACATGGCCATTGCAAGTACTGTGACTTTGATAAAGTGTGTGATGGTGTATTATAGTTTTGCGCGGCAGCATCCAAAGATGAACGGCGGCTGAATATCATCTTTATAACAGACGCCCATTGCTGGCTCTGGGCTCACCAACAACGGTATGACACAAGGGAACTGTTTGCTGTGGGCTCCAGTTATCTGTTGAGCCCCATCATGATAGGAGTACAGCTTCAATCTCATCTAAGTCCGTACATACCTGGCTCACTCGCAAGCCAATAGCCTTGTTTACAAGCCGCAGTTGATGCTGTCGCAGCGAATGTAAGCAGTTCGCGTACTTGCAGCCAGTAACTAATCTCATCAACGTTGCCACGACACTGTACAACAGGCACATCGAAAATCTAAGCACACTTTACATTCTCCTACCTCTCTTAGTACCCACCGCACCAATCGGTGAAGAGTTGGGAGTGGCCTTCAGGCAGCGATACCGCAGCTGCATTCCTGATTACTCAAGTAACGAGCTGGCGCGCCTTAGTTGAGTATTCATTCGGAAAGCGTTCTGGGTGACTCCGTCGTGATTACACCAGTATTACACCAGTTGGGTCAAACGACTGGGAAAGCTTAGCGATGGCACGGTCTGAGAGCAATATCAAATCAAAGGTCTGGTCATATAGTCTTTTTAATTTGATCATTTGACGGTGCTTGTAAACCCTGAAATATATTTCATGTGTAACAGCGGCTTTCCATTTTCCACCATTTGCCAACAGGCCGTGACAAATTTATCACCTACATGTTGTAAAAGACACGGCTTTCAAAGACACCAATGCTTGTTTGTTTATACCTCTGACAAGCGTTCTGGCTCCGGATGATATCGAAATTTACTCCGAAATCAGCTTATCAGGGTGAAATCGATTCATTTACTGTAGTGAATCCGAGTCGAATTTGAGCACACCGAATTATCCAAAAGTCGGCTCTACTAGAAACGTGAGGACCAATAAACATTAATGACTTGCCAGCTGGCATGGGGACGAAATGGAATAAAGCCGTAATTACAAACATTATTTACATATATACATTCGTAAATTTTCCGGAAAGCAGTAATATCATGGTTCTTTTGTCAATTGTATATTTTGTGGTTATGGAGGAAGCAGCACAGCTATATGCGCCTGTCTTATCAAAATATAGCATGTTTAGGCCTCTATGGAGCCGATCGAAAGATCCATTTCTTAGCTAACCATTATCGCAGCTATCTCCACCGGAATCGACTCCGGAACGGGACGCCTCCTACTTGTGTTGCATCGGAGTCAACAACAACTACCGCGCCGTTCAGCACCAGAGTCAGAATGCGCCGTGAATAGGAGTCAGAAACGATCTCGCCGACGCGACACAAGACACCAGTGAGTTGCTGTAAATGAGAATTCATCGCCGGACCCCAGGCCGCCGCGGGCGCACCGCCGCCCCGTCTGGGCGAGCTCGGGTCGCCCGAGTAACCGGTGTCTACACGGGCCAGCGTCGTCCAAAGGCGTGCTCATTAGGTAAGTACACGGCCATATCGGTTTGTGGGACGAGGCCTGCGATCCGCGGCCCGCTTCATTTGGCGATGAACTCGGCGCCGTCATAAAAGCGGCGCAGCGCTCCGCCTCTGGATGACGGACGAGGTAGCCGACGGCCGACCGAACGAGTCGTGTGAGCATCACCGACAGGGGCATCGGCGGCGGCCCACGGCCGGCGCCGGCTGCCGACGGGCATGGCGGCACACTGGCGGGAAACCGATAGGACTAAGCGTTACGACGGCCGATGGACCTGCGGCTGTATCTAGCCGGTCACGGCCTCGGAAAATGACAACACCCGGCGGCCGCGGCCCACAGGAACAGGCGATGTCCGGTGGATGCTGCCAATCCGAGAAAAAGGTACAGCTACGGTCTTTACAGTCAATGAAGCAGCAGATTCGGGCCAATTACCGGTCAGGGGAAGACAGGTACTCCGAGCCAAAACCTAGAATAAAGAACAACAGTGCACTGCTAGTGCACTGGCGAGAAGGACGGAGGGGCGCTGTCACATCAAATATACGCGGAGCTCCACTTATGACTGTTTATAAAAGCCATGGTTCCACCAGTTTTGAAGATCTCTAAATATTGATCACTTAAACAGCCGAAACAAGTGGAGGCGTGCAGCTAATTGCACAGTGCAGGCAAATGTGCCGGCTGCAACTCGCCCACGGATCTCAAAGCTGTCTGGCCACAGGTTCATCAATAATCGGCTGTAAATCGTCTAGCGCCGCCTATCCCAAGACCGATTACGAGTACAAGGCATGGTGTCCTGAGGCCAAATGGGACCATGCAAACGCTGCAAGCATAAACACAGCATACTGCGATCAAAAACTTCCCAAAATGTTTGCTTTTTCGAGACTTATGGCCACAAATTAATACTTGATACTGAAAAGATAAGACAGTAGTATTACCCTTATTCCACGGAAAACCATGATAATAGAGGTATCGTCAGGTTGATATTTTGGTAACATGCCTGTCTCGAAATCTTATTCCTTATCAAACCTCGAAGTTCTATTCATTCCCTGTTCACTTCTGCTGTTGTTTCGAGCGAGGCATGTTGACAAAATATCAACCTAACTATATCTCTATTCTCCTGGTTTTTCCGAGGAATAGGGATAATGTTACTGTCTTATCTATGTGACTAATGTTCCTCGCTACTGCACTGAGCAACTTACGTAACCTTGATACTGAATTGTCAACGCTAATGTGCAATTTTTCGATATTCTATGTTGAAATTGCTGCAACCGATAACATTTATAGCCTGAGTTTTCCCAATCAGATTATTTCTTGGTTTGCACGCCAATACGGCATGAGTGGACTTCCGTCAGTAAAATATTTACGAGCCTTAGAATTTTCAGCACGTATTTATGAAAGCGGTCAGCGTCAGTTGCCAAAGCAGCCGATGCTTCTCTAGCTTCCTTCACCAGCTCAGCTTTTGTGATTATATACATAACAATTAAGAACGTTGCCATCTATTATTGCCTCTCTCGTTCATCCCCATTGTCGGGCATCTCGCTAAAATGTATGAGGGGGTCCCGTAGGTGTGATAAATTCCAATAGATGTCTGTACAGCCGGTACTGTGCGTCCAGTGCGTTTCTACAAGTTTCACTGAGTAGCCCCAGTGTCCCACGGATCGACGTAGGAATTTGACAAATCTCTCCAGAACCCTGCTCTAACCCATGGCGCTGTTGGTGCAGCACGGCTGTGGCAGTGCGGCAGCATGAGGCCATCTCCTCGAATCGAGAACCAATCGGCCTAAGTGATGAGGGAATAGTTTACCACTAACCACTCGGCAGCCTGGAGCGACTCCAGGAATCGGCGTCCTTGAGTATCAAGTCTGAACGAACTCCGATCGGATTCAAGGCGTGGCGCCACACAAGTTCAAGCTCTCCGCCACAATGCGTTGCTAGATGATCATAAGGTGCGATATAGTTTTCGGGACAAGAACATCTTGTCTTTTGAATGTTCAGTATAGCACACCGACGTCGGCGTGACGCTGAATCTCGACCGGAAAATACTACCAACCCCGTACGAATTGTCGGTGTTTTCACCACCCTACCGAATGTCTTTACATTTACAGAGGATGCAGAGCAACATGCGCTGCGTCCCGGAAAACACAGCGGACCAAACGACTAGGAAGTCGATGAAACTTACAGTGTAGTGACTAACAGGAGGCACTCGTTCTATGAATAAGTCAACATCTGCGTAGTACCCGGTTCCCTCGCGGTCTGCCGGTGGCTTTCCTAGCGGACAAACACGACTGCGGATTCGGTGATGTTCGTCTTCCCAGCAAAATGCACAAGTGGGAGACAATGATGTCGTTTGGTAGCCAAACTTCTCTCCCTGTTCCTCGACACGAAGTAACTTCTCGTGCGTCTTTTAGCTTTGAGGCAGACCCGCAAAGCTCCCTGGAGGCCGGATGTGAAATTCTCGAGACCAGGAAGCCAGCAGCTGCCATACTTGCAAGCAGCAGGCTGCTCGGTGGTTATCGATCAAGTCTTGTAAATGTCAGGCTCTCATCGCAGGTTCGCCGGGGTGGGAAAAGGTGACGTTGTTTTTGAAATCGACTTCCTTACCTAGAACGACTCACGCGCTGGATCCCTGGTGTAAGTCGTTCGTTTTCTTTCCAGATGTTTTTTTTTCTGAATGGACTGTAGTGTCACATAACAATTCAGTTATCATTGAGGCGAAGTATGCCGAATTAAGTCGTGAAGTCAAAGCCACGCCAAACGTGCCGCACGGAGCATTTTAAGAAACGCTTTTACCTTTTTAAGCTGTTTGAAAGTTACCATATGTTACGTAAAGCTGCATTTAAAGTGACCTGGCAGGATCTGTCCAAGCCATTTCTCCGTGTAGTCGTACCATGCTTTACCTGAGAGATGCAACGCAGCAAGGCTCTGTGCACTCAAGGCCAGGGTTTAGTGCTTCCTTCACATTGAATCTGGTATCTGCAGGCCTGACCCACCGCTTGACAGCTACAGACAGGGAACATTTTGTCGGGGTTTTTATTATTTAATTTCCACACACTTCAGAAGCGCATGTCGTTCTTGGGAGTGCGAACACCTAGATTTCATCGTTCGACTCGAGTCCCTGGATAGCCCCTAAGGGAGTCACTGAGTGCCAGTGCTGAAAAACTACCATCTCATGCAGGTTTTGCAGCAGCTAGTCGATGCTGTTTTGTTCTCTAGCATGCGCTATACCACAAGACAAACGACGGTAAGGAAGTGAGCCATGGACCAGTGTCGGTTTGGATCTGCAGCACGTCAATGTAGTGGATCGATTTTCATGCACGTCAGTGACATGGAGCCGTTAGCCAACATAGTGTTCATTGCCGACATATTTTCCCCACAGTGACCCAATAACGCATTTGTGATTCCGTCTACGCCAGACCTCGCAGACGTGAAATGGGGCGGCACGGTGCGCAAGGTTATATTAGGTCTAGTATCGAACGATGAGACAGGCCAAATTACGGTATGGACTGATCGACCTACCATATAAGTCAGGATAACCCTTCCATCCAGGCAGGCCGTCGCCGGGATCTTGTGTTGGCTGAGCTTACTCAGAGCTTACTCAAAAGCAACACGGCCGACCTATCATAGCGGATTAGTTTGCTTATCCTTCGAGCCAAGCCGGTCACTGGTTCGGACGATCTCGAACTTGTCCACTGATGGGATCATAACACCAGATCTCTTGCCAGCCGCGTGAGTATGTGTCCCACCCGTCACATGGTGCTTGACATATTCAGTACACACCGGGTGGAAAACATATAGTGTATGCATGTAGATACATACCCCAAACACACACACATTATACGTAGATTATATATATAGTATATAGTATATATATATATATATATATATATATATATGTCTATATATTTGCACGTGCGTGTACGTAATGCATGTGCATATGCGTGTTTCGTACCTGCATGTGTGTGTGTGTGTGTGTGTGTGTGTGGTGTGTGTGTGTGTGTGGTGTTGTGTGTGTGTGTGTGTGTGTGTGTGTGTGTGTGTGTGTTGTGTGTGTTGTGTGTGTGTGTGTTGTGTGTGGTGTGTGTTGTGCGCGTGTGCGGTGCGTGCGTGTGCTTGCGTGTGCGTTTGCGTGCGTGCGTGTGTGTGTGTGTGCCAATCATACTATACCAATCTAGCACGTATCAACTTGCAATGCCCATTACCAGACCATGATTTAGCATAACTCAACAGGGTTTACCGCGCCTGTGGAAAATCTAAAAGTAGAGCTCCTTATTTATCCTGTGACGATAACAGCCAAGTTGCATGAATGACAATCGACGACCAATTCTTGAGGCAGCCATCCGGTCTCGGCGTCGGAACACCATGCGGTCTCGGCGTCGGAACACCGTGTGGTCACGGCGTCGGAACACCGTGCGGTCTCGGCGGGCGTCGGAACACCGTGCGGTCGGGGCTAAGACGAGGACGTAACTTTGCACGGAACTGCTACAGTGCTACGGAAATGTTCCTCTTCAAGGCTCTGAGGCTTCTTCTTTTGACGCTTCAGAGATGTTTTCATGCTACCGTTCAGGAGCTACGTCCAGGGTCGCGGAACATGGAAACGTTCAGGAGCTACGTCCAGGGTCGTGGAACATGGAAACGTTCAGGAACTTCATCCAGGGTAACTCAGTAGCTGTGTCAGGGGTCAAGCTAGAAGAATTTTCCTGTAGTGGCTCAGGAGATGTGTTCCGAGGCTTTATCTGAGTGTCATCTTCTGTGGCAGCTCCGCACACTGCCCACTGTTCACTGCCCACGGACGGCTCAGGGTCAGTGCGTGGTGTCCACCGTCAGCACGTGGTGCTTAGGAATGGCTCAGGGTCAACATGTGGTGTCCACCGACGGCTCAGGGTTAGTACGTAGTGCCCACGGACGGCTCAGGGTCAATGCGTGGTGTCCACGGTCAGCACGTGGTGCTTAGCGATGGCTCAGGGTCAACATTTGGTGTCCTCCGACGGCTTAGGGTCAGTACGTGGTGTTAACGGACAGCTCAGGGTCCATGCGTGGTGTCCACGGACGGCTCAGGGTCAATGCGTGGTGTCCACGAACGGCTCAGCGTCAACACATGGTGTCATCGGACTGTTCAAGTCAACACGTGGTGTCAGCGGACGTTCAGGGTCAACACGTGGTGTCAGCGGACTGTTCATCAGGGTCAATGCGTGGTGTCAGCGGACTGTTCATCAGGTCAACACGTGGGGTCAGCGGACTGTTCAGGGTCAATGCGTGGTGTCAGCGGACTGTTCAGGGTCAATGCGTGGTGTGTCCGCGGACGGCTCATGGCCAGTATGATGTGCCGACCCAGCTGGTAAGCCAGACGTGGCTCTATGCACGCTGGCAAACTTTACATTCAGCCAGCAGCATCCGTCATCCATTCCGATCTGTTTGCCGAGCGATATCAGTCCCAGCGTCATATGTTTTCAGCTTCCACCGCCCCATTTACATCAGGCCGTATCTGATTAACTGATGTTCAGTAGATTAATGAAACCAGGAGCATCAAACAGAGGAATATAAGCAAATTAATCGTTCTGGGCGCCCAAAGCAATAATGACATGATCAAAAGGTCGTGGGTTTGGGAGCCACTGCGTCTCGTCCTTGTTGTTCCCGCACGCATCGTCAGATGGTGCTGACAGTTGTCTCCCTCGGCGTTCTCCCCATTTCGTAAAAGACATGTCATGCATGTTGGGACAACCTGCCTTCTTTCACAGGCCCAGACTCGTCCCCTAAGTGTCCCGTACTCTACACAACCGTGCGAATAAGCATTATGCTTGTTTTGTTTTCAATCTAGCAAAGACGCTGGCATGCAGTGAATGCCGCTGAGTGGCGTTTCGTCGTGGTGTTGAGATGCGATCGCAATGGATAGTTTCACCTGATTTTTGGCAAAATCCCAAACTCTCGCACATAAATCATCATAGCCGCTATTTTACAATCGTACGCGGATAATTTAGATTCGGTTTCACATCCTGTCTGGATGCGTGCCAGGCAAAAATATCCACTTTAACCAAATAGCTGAGGCGGAGACGAGTGAGCGAAGAGTGGGACGGGGCGGGACGCGGGGGAAGAGGAGGAGGAGGGGAGGAAGGGGGGGGGGGGGCTGGGTTGGTGTCGCAGCTGCGGAACACGGCCTTCGGTCACCAGCTGCAGCAGTATATTTCAGCTAACACGACGTTGAAACCTTGCGATCGACCGGTCAGGATTGGAAGAGAGTGCTACTAAATTATGCTGTGTGTACTCGGCGAAGTGAGGCCTGGGCCGTAGTCAGGAGGGCTTTGATGTAGTGGCGTGTGACTAAGCCCACAGCGCGGGGTGGTGCTTCAGCTAGCAAGGCGTGTATTCAGGTCCCGAACTTGCTCCCTGTTACGCACTTTCACGTTGGATGTGACGATTCATTGAGTCTGTCTGTTCTGATAGTTCTAAAACGTTCCGAAAGCTGCAGGCACCCGGCCATTCTTGGCATTTGCAGCGAAAGCAGCATAAAAACGTGCAAGAGACCTCCAAGCAATAGAATACCCCATGGTTTTTAGGAGCCTCCGTGATGGTTAAGGGTTACCATGAAGTTACGAAATTATGTTTTCGAAGTTACCACAAAACACTTAAGAACTCTAAAAAAAAAAACAACAGAAAAATCAGTTGTTTGCTGTCGGGCAGCCAGATAGTATGTGGAGGCTACCATGCATTTCAAAGGTTCAGTGTTGCCTTAGCCCATTCACTGGTTAGCACACGTTGGTACATGCGAGGGACACCTTGAACGGTCAAAGTTACGCAAAATGACCGGGATAGTCCTGGATTCAGAACGTAGGAGCTGGTGTCTCCGATAAACGGCCATTGAAACGACAACAGCCACTGCAACGATTCGAGGCTCGGGAATGGTTTGGTTTCCAGTGACCCGCCGACGCAGGCGGATCACTGGAGAGCAGTCCCTGATCACTGGAGAGCAGTCCCCTGGCGGCAGCCGCTCGCCAGTGACCGCGACCTGTCCGACGTGCGGATCACTGGAGAGCAGTCCCCAGGCGGCAGTCGCTCGCCAGTGACCGCGACCTGTCCGACGTGCGGATCACTGGAGAGCGGTCCCCTGGCGGCAGCCGCTCGCCAGTGACCGCGACCCGTCCGACGTGCGGATCACTGGAGAGCGGTCCCCTGGCGGCAGTCGCTCGCCAGTGACCGCGACCGTCCGACGTGACGTGTCTCCAGCCCGTCTGCCGACCGGGGAGCGTCGCGGGAGACAGATCGGCGCCGCTGCTCTCCAGCGTCGCGTCGATCACACTGCCGCCGCGCCAGTCTTTGTCTTGTGCGCACGCATTGTGCCAGTCCGCAGGTGGAACTAATGACGTCGCCCGGTGGCCACAAACGCCCGCGTTGTTGATGAACTTGGCGCGGTGTTGACAATTGCGACGCCGCACGGCGCGCTGATCAAGTCACTGTTCCCGGCTGGGGGACAGTCGCACAGCGCTGTAGCACCAGAATGCAGGACTGGTGGACGCCGGCTCGCTACGCCAGTCGATCTGTGGTGATTCGCCTGGGCGACCGATAACGATATCGGGGCCAGCTCAGCGACACGCCTGAAAACGAAGTGATGAGATGAGTCGGTTCGAAATGAGCTGTAGTGATGGGATGAGTCGTTCCAAAGGGAGGTGCAGTGGGCCTGGGCGGACTTAATAGAAATTGGGACCAGACCCCGTCATCTTGTCCTAAGACAGAACAACCCACTTAGCTCGACCACTTGGCACTTCAGAACACGCCACTCGGCTCCCCTGAGGGCACAGGAATGCTCCCCAAATTGGCTAGGGGGCTGATATAAGAAGCGGGGGGCCAGTGGGAAGAGGGAAGGGTCAGGTGCTGCTCACTCTGGCAACATTTAACATGACCTCCTTCATAGTGCATGAAAAAGGTTAAAAGTATGCTTGCCCCCCCCCCCCCCTTATCCTCACAGAGGCTTCGTCGCCACTGGCCACTCAGCCCTTTTTTCATATGTCTGTTCCATGCAGAGAGCGAGGCCAGCCTTTCGCGATCATTCTAGTCGCGGATTTTTCTGGTCGTGACCAGATGGTGGGTGCGCAGATGGATGGGCCGCGAAGCGACTCTGTTTGGCTCCACAGCTCATCGGCCGTGTCACGCCAGGGAGCTCGCTTGTTCGCTCTGATGAAAGGGCAATTTGGATCATGCTCTAACCAACGTTGCCGCTTTGGGCAAGAACAGCGTTAGCATTGCTTCGGTCAGGCGCGTGAGACTCGCACCACGGACTGCTATTTTGATGTCGGTCGAGCGTGCTGAAGCCCAGCGGTGTCCGACTATGAGCGTCCTTGCGTTACCAATCGGTATCATGTGCTGTGATTTGTGTTCGCTGAAATATCACCACAATCTCTCAAAATCACGTGATTTAAGAGCGATATTAAACGTCCATTAGATGTGCCAATCGCCGTGGAGCTAGCAGCTTTGCTGGAAAAAGGAAGTCCGGACACGTGGCTCTGGTAACCGCTGTATCGTGGCTGGACGGCTGGCAGGGCAGCGTCCGTGTCCAGCCTGCCGTGGGAGGTCAGCCGCAGCGCGTCACGCGCAGGGCCCTCTCGCTGCGCCACTGCGAGACTTTTCCGCAACTGTCCATTTCGATGTTTGGCGCGCGTTGAGCGCTCTGAAGTCGGCCGCATCTGAACGCGGTTACACTTTGTCATCTGCGCAAGGGTCGTCTTTATGTGTAGGTTTGCGAGGAGTAGCAGACACCTTCATCAGCTTAAGGGGCAGGACAAGGGTTTGTTGAAGAGATGGGGGGGGGGGGGGGGGGAGGGGAGCGAGCCGGTGGCACGTAAAACCATCAAATTTGGACTTGCTTTGATATTCCCGCTAATAAACATCGATAGGTAGAAAGTCGAAGTAGGTACGTCCGCATAAGCTAATAAAAACATGCTGTGCAGACAAATACCGCCCAATAAATTTTGGAGGCCTATACTGTACTAAAAGGATATGTTCACACAAACAAAGTGTGCATAATAAGACAGCAGTAAGAGGTTTATTCCTCGGAGAACAGCCAAATGGACTTCTGCTATTGTTTCGATAAAGGCATGTTGCCGATGCATCACCCTATCGATATCTCCATTCTCCTCGTTTTTTTTCGAGAAATATTATCTATGTGAACAATGTTCCTCGCTATAACACTGTTCCATTCTGCCATCCAACGGCCTCAATTTCATGTTTTATGCCAATTTTCGACATGTATTGTAACTGTATTATATTGACGGTCCGATCATTACGGTCAACTGTATTTTCATCATTGCTGCCAACAAAATAAGTCTTTTCTCTCCTCCACTTCCACATTACGGACGTCCCAGATCTTACTACGTCCTGAAAGGTACTACTCTGACATTTCATGCGTAATAAATCAATTCTGTGCAGGATTGCTTTCGTGTTGAAGCATATCATATTGCTTGGTTTGACTGGTGACAGACGCTGCACCATTCACCACATATGCACTTGTTGGGTAGGAAATACTATTCAAAAACTTGCTATCGCACAGCCTTTGGGTATGGCCACTGTGAATTCAAGCTTTGGCTTTCAATATTTCGTTATTATGCGGTATGTAACTCGCACATATTTATCTTTGTAAGTGAATTCATAATTTGAAACTCGCAGCGGGTCACAATGCTGCAATCGAACCCCGCTAAACGGCCAGGAGAGTTTTTAGCCGCGAAGTTTGCTGGCCTGCGAGCTCAGAAGAGGCGGCTCTGTTTCCGACCCCTGTTGGTAAGTGAGTCAGAGGTCAGCTCCGAGCAGCAGGGGATGGCGTGCCTGTGGCATCCCGACTGTGAGGATACAGCATCAGTCAGCCATGCGGGCGTCCTTGGCGACGCGCCAGGCGGCGACCCTCGAACCGACCGGTGAAGACAGGTCGGTCCGTTGTGCAGATCTCACGCCGGGTCAGGGCGTGACCTCTCACGCACCGACCCCGTGCGGCGGTCGATCTGAGCAAGCCCCACTGGTGACAAGTCATGAGCGTGGCCAACAGACCGACCTCGTGAAGTCAGCTGAGTCGGGTCTGTTGCGGCGCACCGGTGACGTGTAACTGCCGCTCGCGCCGGTTCCGGGCGTGATCCACCATCCCCCTCGCCGCGGGGTCAGGTCAGCTGGCCGCGCGACCGTCCCGGTGACAGCTCCGAGCCGGCCCGCCGCCTGTTGACCCGGCGAGGGCCGGGCCGGCGGGCGGTGTCGGTTCCCTGCTGCCTGGCTTCCGCAAATACAGCCCCTCGGCTGATCTCCGTCGTTTGCTGCCAGATATCCATCGAGAGGCCTCTCCGGCGAGCCATCCGCAGAAAAACGCCGCCACATAAGCTAAAGCAATCAACACGCTCCCCCTGTGCCACGGGAGCTCAGTAATCGGCTGGAGGGGCCTCACACCAGGGCAGAATGCCACAAGTAATTAGATAAATATTCCCTCCAGAAAATGGGAGGAAATTAGCTTCCCACGGGGGCGGCTTATGAATAATTTGTGTGGTGGTTTCTGTCATCGATTGTACCAGCCGGGGAGCCGAGGGGAGGCGGGCAAGGAATTTGTTCAGAGCAGTGCAGGAGGCCAGAGCCATCAGCGGGGTGGTTTATCAAAGCCAGGATGGATGGTTATTAATCCGCGGGCAAACGGAGTGGAAGAAATAAAGCCGCTGCATTTCGCACCGCGAAACCAGCTGGAGAGTTACGGTGAAAAAAGGCGAAATTCTTAGAAAGGCATTCAGGGGAGATGAATCGTGAGCATCCATTACCAGAACAACGCATTGTTGAGGAAGCATCAGCATGGAAACAGAGGGACAGGGAGAACAGAGCATGGCCCCACACTCTTTGTGGGAATGTAACCTCTGATGTATAGCGATGCATACAAAGAATGGACAGTTTCTTCATGCATCATGCCCGAAGAGACATCTGATTCAGCATTCCTTCGTCCGCCACTGATACCTTAGATGGTGCACACAAGTGGGTTATTTGTTATCATTACGGACCCGTGAACAATGCTATGAACCTGATGCAGAAGTCCTCTATTCACTGAAACGAGACAAAGTCAACTGTACGTTCTTCCCTGTTCCCTTGATCTCCGAAAAATGAATTCAACATTATTTTTGTAACGCAGCATCTTTCTTAAAATCCATTACGGACTGTAGCTAGCATTTTCCGCCTTTGTTAAACACTGTTAACGGGTCGATTGAGACGCATCAATCACGCGTCAGATTTGCCACCGAACAGTTAAAGCAACAAAACTGGCGCGTTGTCTAATGACCCACGTGGCTTTCCATTATGTTTTTGAGCCCATCGCTCCATTTAAACTGCTTAATCACATCACATCTCATAATGTGTTTATACCTCACCTCTCATCTCCCTTTCGCTCTCTTCTCTCTTCCTCTCTCCATCTCTCTCTTGCTCTCGCTCTTTCTCCATCTTTCCGCTGCCCTAAAAGCCCGCCATCGACCGTAACTACATCAGCTAAGAGTTCCCGATCACAAAGGGCCATTTGCGATGCGTGATAGACATTCCCCATACACCGTGATATGGTATACAATGGGCTGGAGGCACAACACTGTTCCGCAGACCACCTGCACATTTTCGGGGATGCTACCAGTACGGACGGCCTGGCCTGCTGCTGGGCTGGTATTGGTACTGTACGTCCGCAGGCCGCGCTAACGGGAAGCCTTCAGTAAATGCTTTGCTTTTGACCGGCATGCGCAAGTGGTGCATGAGACCTAACTTGTAGGCTAAATGACGGACGCCTTTTCGCGTGTCAGAAGACTGCGCCATGCACTGCTGGGGACTGCATCAGTACCGACGGACTGCACGCCGCGTGTCAGAAGACTGCACC
Source organism: Pollicipes pollicipes (assembly GCF_011947565.3). Classification (NCBI taxonomy): domain Eukaryota; kingdom Metazoa; phylum Arthropoda; class Thecostraca; order Pollicipedomorpha; family Pollicipedidae; genus Pollicipes; species Pollicipes pollicipes. The sequence continues at coordinate 680,472 of NW_023596746.1, forward strand.
ATATACTGCTGGGAAATGCATCAGTACTGACGGACTGCACGGCCGCAGCGCGCTGCACGGCCGCAGTGACGGCCTGCCCTGAGCGGCCGGCCGGTGATCTCGGTCAGCCCGACGCCCGTGGTGACGGACACCTCTGCCGGGCTCCTCGAGTCGCTGGCGGGCTGCGCGGACGACTCATGCGGTCGGCCCACGGTCCCGTCCGGGCCCGCTGGCGGTCCCGTCCGGGCCGACCGGCGATCCCGTCCGGGCAGGCCGGCGGTCCCGTCCGGGCAGGCCGGCGGTCCCGTCCGGGGCGACCGGCGATCTCGGTCCGGTAGGCCGGCCCCGGCCGGTCGACTCCGACCAGCTGCCGCCGGAAGGCAGAGTCGGCCGGCGGAAATGGCCACCGCTGGTGAAAAACTGGCCCGGCGCCTGCTGCCTTCGGGCGGCGGGTGCTCCGCCAGTGCCGCCCTCCATGCCCGAGGCGTCGACAGGTCACCGAGGCAATTCGTCGCCGTCAGTGTTCGCCATTTTGGCCGCGACAAAGGAGATCGTGCTTCCGGTACCAAAAGCCTTTCACGAGCCGGACATTAAGGACAACGTTGATGCCCATCAAAAACTGATCGATGCGAAGGGGGTGGCGCGATTTGTACCGCTTTGTGACACCATAAGTGCACTTAGTGACGCTAGCTCAGTCAGTGGTGCCAGCTCACCGGAACACGTGACGTTAATTTCAGTAAACTTTTTGGCAGCTGACAAATTGAAACTTCAGCCAAGCGATAATTAAGACTCTTTGAATTAACCGCACAATTATAAAACCATGGAATGCAGGGAGAGAACCAGGCCCAGCGTACTTCTGAAATTTTGCTGAGAAAGGCCCATAAGACCATTCAAAAACGATCCCGTGGCACTGCCCTCGAAGAAATTGGACTGTTCTAGGTCATTTACACGAACCGCCTCCATGCTATCCAGAATCACCGACAAAGAACACGTCAAATAGCTCAGCGCCAGTGATGCACCACTCCTATCGAAACGAACCAATTCCTGCTTAAGACGAATTGAGCCACCGATGCGGAGGGAACATTACACAATAACCGCAGACCACGTCCTCAGTACAACCGATGCCGGCGAAAATCGTGGCGTTGGTGATGTTCAATTGGTGGAGGCGTCCTTAGATGCAACGCAGCATAAGATACGGGCCAGAGGCTATTGCATTGGCTGCTGCTGTAAGAGTGGGGACGGCGCGATTCAGGGACTCTTGAGACGGACGTGAAAAGCACAGCAACAGCATCTGCATGTACGCACGGGTGATGATACGTCAGTAACAGCAACTGCATGTATGTACGTGTGATGATACATCCGCATGTACGCACGGGCGATGGTACATCAGCAACAGCAACTGTATGTTTGTACGTGTGATGATGCATCGGCATGTACGCACGGGCGATAGTACATCAGCAACAGCGACTGCATGTGCGTACGGGTGATGATACATCAGCAACAGCGACTGCATGTTTGTGTGGGTGATGATACATCAGCAGCAACTACGCCTAAGTACGTGAGATGATACATCAGCATGTATGTACGGGTGATGACACACCAGTATTTACTTATGGGTGATGATACATCAGCAACAGCAGCTGTATGTACATACGGGCGATGGTACATCAGCAGCAGCAACTGCATGCACGTACGCGGAATGATACATCAGCAACAGCAACTGCATGTTCGTAGCGGTGATGGTACCTATATCGATTATTTGCGTTTGAACCAATGCCCACTGAGGTTTCTGTGACAATGGTCCGCAGGTCGGCTTCTTCAGATACAGGCGTGTTAATATTCATCCAGTTCATGCGTGCTGGCTTCGAGGAAGCCGAACCTGTGCATGCCCGAATGCATACGTGTTATCCAATCTGCGGAGGACATGCGGCTTCCTGGTAGTAAAATGTGTGACATGTGCCACTAATTACATCGATCGCATTGCTGCTTCCCGCGCCAGGCCGAACCTGGCGTTTATCCGGACTAAAGCGAGACAAAGCAGACAAAGGCAACGATAAGAAAGGTCGACATGGCTCTGGAATGCCTGCCGTGCGTGTCACACGTAATCAAATACCAAACAAAGACCAAGCGAATGTGTCAGATGCCGTGACGCCGTCAGGTGATGTTGTTCAGCGAACGCCACGAGCGTGTTTGTGCGACATGTGTTTCAGCAGCGGCACCCGGGCGTGATCCTGTCCCACATAATCACCCCCCGCCAGGCCCCAGCGTAGCCTGGCTGTCTCCGCCGTACAGAATGGCCGCCCCCCACGGCCCAGCGTCGGACATCAATCCCTCATTGTGCTTCCCCTGGCTATCGCCACCGTTTACCGTTCGTCGACAGCAGCACGAGACTGTTTGTCAGCCGCAGCCTAATTAAATGACGCCGCCGGCCCCACTCCCCCGGCTTTTCCGTGGGTCCATTGTTGAGAAGCGCTGGGTCCGCGCCGGTGGGCCCGCCGCCGAAGCTCCGCGGCGTGTCAAAGTAATGGATCGCGCCACCGGAACAGCCGACCACTCAGCCACCACTGAGCACCGGACTCCCCCTCTCCTCCCTCCCGCCCTCTCTCCCTTTCTCATTCTCACTCCCTCCCTCTCACCCTTTTTCATTCTCCCTCCCTCCCTCTCACCCTTTCTCTCTCTCCCTTTCCCTCACTCCCTCTCCCTCTCTCTTTCCCCTTCCTTCCTCGCTGCCTCTCTCTTCCTCTCTCCCTTCCTCCCCCCTCCCTCCTTCCCTCCCTCTCTCCCTTCCTCCCTCTCACCCTCTCTCACTCTCTCCCCCACCCTCTCTCCCTCCTTCCCTCTCTCCCTTCCTCCCTTCCTTTCACCCCCTCTCACTCTCTCACTCTTTCCCCTCCCTTCTACCCTCTCTCCCTTTCTCCCTCCCTCTCTCTCCCTCTCCCTTACTCCGTCCTTCTCTTTCCCTCTCTGCTCTTCACTCCCTCCCTCCCTCCCTCCCTTGCTCTCTTTCTCTCTCTCTTCTCGTCCGTCTCTTCATCTCCCCTTCCTCTTTTTCTCTCTGGCTCTCTTTATTCCACCTTCCTGTCTTCCCCGCTTCTCAACTCTCAGCCGATTTTCCTAACTTACGTTTCCGAATTTCTCAATACCAATGAAGGCTTCGAGAAGACTGGAGAAGCCATCCGATGCCGCTCCCTTCCTGCGCATATCCAACCAATTCAATAACAGCCCTGCCACCACTTTGCTATTACATGCCTGCTCACTGCACGGATCGCTAGGCTGTCATTTCACATATTGATGAAGTCTCACGCTAGTGTTTACACAGCCCCAGAGGCGCTGGGCGCGGCGCTGACCGTCGCGGCAGGGGTGAGAGCGGCGCCACGGGTTTGAGTTCGGGCAGGACTTTCAAGGGAACCTCATGAACAAAGTATGAACTCCTAACAGGGGAGGGGGGGGGGGGGGGGCTTCCTAGGACAAGTTATATGCAAGGGGAGAGCTACCCAGGGTACGTGCTCCTTTATCAAACCCATTCCTATCACATCCAAGTAAACTAACGTCGAGAATTAAACAACTCAGATTGGGAGCCTTCTAATTATCCAGCAAAGGGTCACGACAACTTAAGACAGGGCCTCCCAGTGCACAAAGGGGGAGGTGCTCCAAATCCAGCCGGGGAGCCTCGTTATCCAAAAACAGGCATCCTCATTCAGAACCGCGACTATCTCATGCGTGAAATTGGGCCCCTGCTCCAGAGGTGGGACTGCTGAATATAGAGGGCGCCTCCTAGCCCAGGTTTGGGCCTCCTAGACTGTAAGGGGGTCTCCCGAGCCAGCTAAAAGGCCTTCTCAACATTACGTTGGATCTCCTGATCTACAGCATCCGCTATCTTATTGATAAAGGTGACCTCATGATCCAGAAAATCTTCTGGGGATGTAGAAAAGAATATTCAGAGCCAAAGTTGTTACTCTTAAGCTCAGTTATTGGGGCCTCCTTGACATGCATTTTGGTAATCTGCCGGTGGCTACAGTGTATATAACTTGGCACAAAGGGTCTCTTAAAAAGGTATGGAGGCAAAAACATACTCCTGTCACCCTAACTGCCGGCAGGGAGGGAAAACTGCTTCCTCTGCCTACGTTGCTGCACGGCCCCTGGCCAGGGGACGAATTTTTGCATGAGGTATGAGGGTGGGGGGGGGGGGGGGAGGGAGACCAAAGCCCCATGTTTGAAAGAGAAAGGGAACTCCAAGATTCCTTCTGACCCCTTTCAACGCCGTTGGCATTGGATTGACGTGATTTTGGGGAATGGACTGACTCAGCATGGGGAGCAAGGACACCAAAGCGATGAGAAGTGCCACCCATGTTCCGCGTCCGAACCCGTCCACTGCCAGACCAGCGCATCGGCAGCGCGGCGTCTCTCAGCGCAGGTCTCTGATGCTGGACGTGACGTCACGCAGTGTGACGTCACGGCGTGTCGTCGGGCCGGATCCCGTGACTGATGGTGCAGTAGAGCCCGGGGCGGGACGGACCATCGCTCACGGCCGCCAGCTTCGCAGCGCACTGGGCGGCTGCGCCAAACACGCCGCCCCGTCTGTTAACACGACGAACGACAGGGGGAGACGACACACCACCCAACATGGGACCGAGCTGCAGACCGCGGCTGGTCGAGTCAACGCGCGTCGAGATGGACGAGAGGCCGCAGGGCAGCCGCAGCGCATATTCCATGATCGGAAGATCATATTACCTTGGACTCCCTCGTGGGGGGAGGGGAGGGGGATCGAATCCAGGCTGCACCATGGGCCCTGAGCGCTGATATGGCCAATCCAGTTGCTGGCGACCCGTGAAGGGGCGTGACGACGTGCGTCGCGCTGTGTCAAAGACATAAACAAAAAGATAAGATAGAGAGGGGACGCGCACTGTCGGCGACATTCGGCTTCCCAAGAGCCACGCTTCGTCGCACCGAGTGCTCTGGAGGCGCATCCCATACAACGGCCGCAGGTGTGTGGCGTATCGAGTCGAACAATCTACTGATCTACGTCAAGTGCTGCGGTGTTTTTTATTGACCGTTCAAGCTTTCGGACTTTCCGCGCACCATGCATCGCGAGTGGCGCGAACGGTCGATGCGGTCGAGTGGCGTGACCTGATTATGGGACATTGGCGTTTTGATCGCCGCATATGACAGCAAAGCTATGCATATGTCATGCCAGATCTTTACGCACCTCCTGAATTTGCTCCATTTTCTCCTGGCCTAATGCAAATTGAGCCACAATTCTTACACTCAGAGAATTACGGAGTGGCTGTAAAAGAACCGACACATTTGCTGGGCTTTATATGTCGACATAAATCACGACAGAGTAGCTCACTCTGGAAATTGCGAGACCACCCGTAATTACACCGTAACAAAAGCTTCTGACCGCCATCTATGGCGGCCAAATGACACCCGGGCGTACACCTCACTCCCTCACGCACATTTACTGTTGCGGAACAAAACACGAAACCCGGACAGGGCGGCAAAACTGGATGGCAAGGAATGAGTGAAAATGAGTTACATTAACGTGGCGAATAATACAATGGTGATGTTCATTTCAGAACGTTTGCATTGGCATGGAGCCTGCGAAGCACTTGTGGATAAGGTCTTCTAATTGGGATTGCGTCACCAAATGCATAGAGATTTTGAATGAGCTTGCCAGCGACCACAGCGCATGCTCCGGCGACAATTACCCGAGCAAAAGTGCAAACGAATGGCATTGTGTTATGTCCATGAAAACAGAGCAGATCACTGAGCAAAATCTGCTTCTCAATGTCCATGTAAAGTGTGCACTTTGAATCACGCACTTCACCGGTCCGAGCAATTGTCACTCGCACACTGGGAAGGGTCACCACAGACTGGTTAGGGTCACCGCACACTGGCAGGGTTACCGCACACTGGATAGGGTCACCGCACACTGGCAGGGTCACCACAGGCTGGTTAGGGTCACCGCACACTGGCAGGGTTACCGCACACCGCACGAATTCTGCACGCCTACCTTCCGCATACCAACTCGAATTCTGGTGATTTAGGCGGAGATAAAACCACACAATCAGTGTCTGCATGCACCTGTTTTTACGCGAATGGACCGGCTAATAAACCTTCCTCTGCCTGCTTCTACCTCTGCATGGCCATCTCACTTTCGTGTTCCCGTTTTACACAGGGTGGCGTCAGACCATGCCGAAAGGCCGACCGGAAGGCCACGATCCCGGGAAGCGTCACGCAGCGCGGGCCCGGCGGCCGGCGCGCTGCTCCCCTCCCCATCCCCCTCCCCATCCTCGGCACATCCGCGCCTCTGACCTGTCTGTGGCCGGCGCCGGTCGGCCGCTGCTCTCCTCCCCATCCCCCTCCCCATCCTCTGCATACCCGCACCTCTGACCTGTCAGGTGGCCCGCCCAGCGGCCGGCGCGCTGCTCCTCTCCCCATCCCCTCCCCATCCTCGGCACATCCGCGCCTCTGACCTGTCAGGTGGCCGGCGCCGCTCGGCCCAAGTTGGCTGAAGTTCTGCGAGTCAGGTGACGCCATATGAGCGCCTGGACAGCGCGGCAGCTAATTTGTCGTCGCCTTCCATTGGCCGGCTCCAGGTACCTGATCAATAGCCGTCTCAGACGGCCAGGAATGTGTAGCGCCCTCCGCCGCCTCCGGCTCGCGGCCAACTCCTGAAGAGGCGCAGTTTGGCCCAGACACGAAGTTGCATTAGTTGAAGTGTTTTGAACCATGAAATATTTCGAAACGTGTCGTAGCGGAAATCACCCCTACCAAGCGTCTTTTTTCAAGAATTACACAGTTCTGCTCATATCTCCAGACTTTGGAAAGGCATAGCCGAAAGTTGGTGTCTGATGAATGCTGCGACTCGAGCTGTTGACGGTAACAGGTCTGAGCTTTGATGTACCTATACATCCACTTCTCTTGACTGCATTGGGACGTAGAAAGCAAATGTTGCGTTCCTCGTACAAACTCTTAAATGCTGAGAAGCTTTTGTTCTCCATTGTCTGCGAATACCAAGGCATATGACATCCTCGGCGTAAAATTTGGCGCTAAGGGTTTCATGTGAGCACGAATTTGAGCAAACAAAGCAGCTCCTCATTCAAGATGGCTTTATACCGGAATCAAAACAGCGCACGGCCTATGGAGACTGCAACGCCGGCCGTCGGGATTTTATTTCTTTGACTTGTGATCACCTGCTCTCAAGATTGCTATGTATTTTTTTCTACTCGTAATTTTTTCACACTCCATTTTGATCAAAGGATGAACATTTCGATGCCGACGTGGGTTGGTCATGTCAATGCACATTTTTTTGCGTGATTTCTATCTAAAATATACGTTCAGTCCACCGGGTCCCCATTATCTCTGTAGAGCCCAAAACATTCCGGAAAAGCCTTTGATTGCTGCTGTTTTAGAAAAAAAACTTATCGAACTACGTTGAAATAAAAAGTTTCGGTGTTTTATTCAACGCATGTACTTAACGCCTGGTTTCTTCAGTTGATCACCAACAAAACGCAAACAAAATTCCATCTTCTGGTGAATTCAGACTTTCGCTCGGTGAATAGAGGCAACAAATTAAATACAATGAAATAAATCGTGCATCATCAAAACCAAGGGTCCAACCAAAACCAAGTCCGCTGATTTGTTTTGTTGGAGAGTGGCTTTTGCCAGCAGGGAGACATTCTTCAACCCTGAGCCCCCCCCCCCCCTCCCCCTCCTTACCAAGACTCTGGTTTCGCCCCTCGCTTCATCCTGGCCCGAGATGACCGTGCATCAAATGACCTAAGCTCTGGCTGGAGCTGGTCAGAAAAAGAAACCACCGCTTAACCTCAACTGACCTTGATTGACATAAGGGACCGTCTATGTTACGCGTGGAGGGGAAGGGGGATGAAGCGTAACACAAACGTCACAGGGAAAGGAATGAGAGGTTTTGGACAGCGCGGCGTTACTCTCCGTTGTGGTTGCGAGCCATGCTAAAATGAAAAAAAAAACAAATTAGAATTCATTAGGCCCGAATGTCACTGACCTCCCCCCACGGCAAAGAACATGCGTGTTATTTGTTTAACATCTGTAGCTCAAAAATGGACCAAACAGAAATTGTAACTTTTGAGACGTTACGTTAAACACAGCGTAAACGAGGGATGGGAGGGGATTGGCCCAGGCTGACCGACGCGGAACCAGGGCGAGGAGCCTTCGCCCAGCGTAACCAGGACGTACCCAGGGGAGAGATGGCGCAAAGCTGTCGAAAGGCGCAAGATAATTTGTGGCCGGTCCATATTCCATAAGTGAACGCGACGCACGTTATCACGCCCCATTTATGGAGCGCTGGCGACTTGCCACATTAGCACTTATGTACCGTGGCGGAACCGGGATTCAAACCCGGGCCCCCATTTGGTAGCCCAAGGCACTAGCCACTCGGCCACTGCGGCTCCGTGTTAACGGCCCCTAATGTATGGTCTAGCCTTAGCAAAGGTTCGTAGATCTCCTTACAACAGAATTAAACTGAGGCTCTGGCGGGAAAGCATATTCAGATTCACCGGGACACTTAACTTACTCCTGCAGACAAATGACTTGTGGTCTTGTGAAATATCAAAACTAGTCTCACCTGACCTGGCCTTTGACATTGAATTGTCGTGAACTACAGTCAGTGACATCGTTTCTTGCCGGGCATTGTTAAAACGGAGCGGTTATTATCCGCTCTCTGAAGACGGATAATGGTACTGAAAAATGATGACAGACCTTGTTAACAGATTCTGACCTCCAGTGGCCTATGTCCTAAATATAAAAAGCAAGTGGGACTTAAACTCAGGTCGACGACGGCCTTCCAGGGACATCAGTATTTTCGTCACGGTACGTTGACGTTTTAAGACCCGTGGAGATCTTTAGAACCTCGAAAGCGTCTCAAACGATGAAAATTTGGACCCGGCTCAGACGTTTTCACCTGCCGAGAAAGGATGCGAGCACTCTGGGAGGAGGAAGGGTGGTGTAGTAGTGAACGCCCCGGCACCGCGCTCCCGTTATCTCACGGACTAGGCCTTTGGGGTGTATCATCCAAAAGCTATTCACTCTTTATAGTGATTGCACCCAACACAAAACAGATAAAATGCTTGCGATACTCACTAGCCTAACGCTATGCACCATAGCACCTCCAGGCAGCGCATGTAGCCTTGACATTCCGTCCGATCGGCAGCCGAATTCAATAATCGCGTGCTGACTGACGCGCGCGCTGGCTGAGGGTACGACATCGAAGCCGGGCCGCCCGGGAGATTGACCTGGCCCGTGAGCTCCAGCGGTGTTATCGTGTGGGCTGGTTTCTTCACACGGACAGGACAAGGCCTTCGTAGCTGTGTTGCGCGTGCCAGTGAGGGCCACAAGAGACTAAACAGAGGAAACAAGACTTGTCCGAGCGAGGTGAATAGTGCAGCGAACTAAGTGAATAGTGACGTTCCGTCATGTGGTTCAGGCCCGTGAAGGTCGGAATATTGCTGAAACGTTTGTGCGGGGGCAGACGGGGTATTTTCCAAGTCAGTGTGCCTCCAACTAGACAGCACGCTGTTAGCCATATCTGGAAAAGAGTCATCGACGTTGGTGTGGACCATACGAAAACAGTGGCGAAGATTGTAAAACTATGTGCACATGTGACAGTTATGGCAGATGTGGGTAAATGAGGGAACGCCAGCGACTAGCAACCAAAGCATTCAACATTTTTTCGAAGGTTGATGGGAAGACTATGCCGGGATAATACAAAGTACGCTTCAGTCGCTGATGCTGGCAAGATGAGTCGAAGGCAAAAGCTGCTGATTGGGAGAAAGACCGGCCTAGTCAACTGTTGGAAATCGCCAGACGCAAATGCAGCAATCTAGAAAAGTGGGAATTTGCCATTATCAGTGCCGGCTTCGCGTGTAACCTGTCCCACTCCCAAATCCGGGGTTAGCTCTGCGGCGAGCTCCGTGTGCGGCCGGTCACACTTCCGAAGCCGGGTTAACTCTGCGGCGAGCTCCGTGTGCAGCCGGTCACACTCCCGAAGCCGGGGTTAGCTCTGCGGCGAGCTCCATGTGCAGCCGGTCCACACTCCTTAAGCCGGGGGTTAGCTGGCGGCGAGCTCCGTGTACGGCCGGTCACACTCCCGAATTCGGGGTGGCTCTGCGGCGAGCTCCGTGTACGGCCGGTCACACTCCCGAAGTCGGGGTTGACTCTGCGCGCGAGCTCCGTGTGTGCGGGCCGGTCACTCCTCCCGAAGTCGGGGCTGGCTCTGCGGCGAGCTCCGCGTGCGGGCCCGGTCACCGCGGCGCGCCTCCGTGTGCGGCCCGGTTCACTTTTCTCCCGAAGTCGGGGCTGGCTCATGCGGCGAGCTCCGCTGTGCGGCCCGGCTCACACTCCCAAAAAGCAGGAGTCGGGTAGCTCTGCGGCGAGTCCGTGTACGGCCGGCTCACACTCCCGAAGTCGGGGCTGGCCTCTGCCGGGCGAGTCTCCGTGTACGGCCGGTCACATCCCCAAAGCCGGGTTTTTTAGCTCTGCGGGACGGAAGTCTGAACCGTCATGCAACGGACTGCTGACGCGCTACATCGCCCCAGCTTGTCAAGCGATGTTTTGCTGTGATGAACTCCTCACATTCATCACATTTTGGACGTGGTCATTGTCACCAGTTATGGTCCGTATATGGAGTGGAAACAATTATGCCCATTTGCAAATCTGACGACAAAACAGTCAATCGTGACTGCAGTGCAATGTTACGTGACCATGTACATTTATACCCACCATATTGAGCGTGATAGGTAAAATCTCCCAAAATTCGTCAGCATGCAGCCTTTAGATTACCTGAGCGTCACCATATCATGTCACCCCTCAGTATGCGTACCGGCTTGGATGTTCAACGGAGGGTGCCTCGGTCGACGTGGGCAGTGCCATGTCGAACAGCGGAGGCAGGGGTCACGTGGGGTACGTGACGTCATGCGACCTGGCCAAGTCCTTCGACTGCGTTTACCTCGATGCCTTTCTTGTGAAGCTCGAATGGTGCGATGTGTCGACGCATTGGCTCACGTACTATGTTATAGGTAGGATAAAGTCTGCAAAGGAGAGCGGTCTCCTGGAGCCGGCTGATTTCGGAATGATAAGGGCAGCACCCTCGGAGCCCTACGGGTACCACTCCGTCCAGCTCCACAGCACGCCGCCGACCGCGGCTGGTCTGAGCGAACTCGATAGTCAAGCGGAAAGTGATTTGGCCACCCTCTCCGCGTGGTCTAAACATAACGGGTTTTTTACGTCTAAAAATTCGAGCCGAACCATTTGGAAGTATGGATTTCTGAGATCATTTTTCACTCTAAGTAGGACTTATTGTGTGAGCCCTGACTCATACCACCTGACGGAGCAGTTTTAGGCAACGGCAGAACTTGGTGGGAGCAGGCTTTCCGGTATACATTGTTGGTTGATCTTTTGAGCGTTTCTTTGAGGTTTCATATGATGTCTTTATTGTTTTTGGTATAGGTATAGAATATTGTCCGAATTCATCTATTTTCCAATGTTTCGATCTACACACACACACACACACACACACACACACACACACACGCGCACACACACACACACACACACACACACACACACACACACACACACACACACACACACACACACACACACACACACACACACACACACACACACCACACACACACACACACACACACACACACACACACACACATACACACACACGTATATATATGTATATATACATATATATATATATATATATATATATATATATATATATATATCGAAACATTGGAAACTAGATGCATTTAGAACACGTCATGGAAGCCCATGGGCATATCCACAGCATGCACATCATCATATGAGAGTCTACAGCATGCTTCTTATAAACGGCAAGTAGAGGACTTGACGAGGAAGATAAACCTGGGTACGGGAATCCACACAGAATGGGTAATGGTTTTGGCTAAGTGCAAAGCTCTGGAAAATTACGACTATGGGTAAGAGTGTGGGTGAGACGTTTATGGAATCCCAGATGAACTTTATTGAGAAACTTGGCTTGGCGTCTTCGACCTCTCCTCAAATGCTACAACTGAAGAGGCACCGTTCCAAGCTGTTGCACCTCTGAACGAAAAACAACCCTTACCCGCTTCACTTCGAGCGTGTGGCAAACGAAGCACCTCTCGTGCCAATGTCACGCGCAACGCAGGCTGACGGTGACAGCGTTGCTAGTCGAGCTGGCTCTCCAGTTGCCATGTGTGTGTGCTTGTGTTCGCATAACCGGCGCTCAGCAAGCTCATCCGCGCTCAGGCAGCCCAACTACCTCCGGGCAGCATGGACATTGATGATGCATCTGAAGGTGCGCTGTCACTGGTCTACAAGCAGCAGCTCTTGTGCAGCGCTCGCTGCGCCTGCAACAGTGATGCAGTAGAACGCATTCGGCGGTAACAGCGATTGCAATGTTTGATGCAAGATGATCTTTATCATCAGATGACGATCGTGTAGTAGCGCAAGTACGATTCGGGAGCATTTCAGCACAGTGTCATGATTGTGCATGATGTACAATACCGGTTTTCATGAAAAAAAACACCCTGGTCATCGTACCCCACTCACTGCGGTGATGAGTCGATGAGTGGTTCTGCCCGGGGAAAGGTTCCTGGTGTGTTGACATGTTAATAATAAATAGTTGTTATAGGGCACTTGATTGGCGCACATTTATCGAGTTGTACGCAAAAAAGTTGCGCGGTAATTTAAGGGTTTCCTCCATAACTCCCCAAGTTCGTCCAGATTTCGATGCACTCCTATTTGAATGTGTCAAAAAATGGGATCCATGGGCGGACCCTGATAAACAGTGCAGGTATTAGGGCGAGGGCGATTATACAAGGGTTGACATTTTACTTGCTGTGAAAGCCCCTGAGAGTACTCGTTTAGTCGCGGGTATAACGCGCTATGAAATCTCAGTTCTTCCACCAGCAAGAAGTGGTGACTTGAGATATTAGGGCATGCGATACCTGCTTAAGCACCAGCTTCCCTTCTAGCTTATGACTACGGGAATGAACGAGATTGGTTCGAGGCTTCTCAATGTGTCCAGATCTAAAAGTCAACCCCACAAGTGATATTTCCCACTTCCATGACAGTATCCGGGAGAAGAAAACTGCAGGTAACAATGGGCAGTTACGCTGGTATGAGAACTGTTAGGCAGACCCTGGCAATACAAAGCGTCATAACATCGCAACCACAAGCGTCACTGGTGTTCATCGACACCACAGTGGATTTTGATTAACGTTCTGTGACAGGCTGGAGGCAAAGCAACCCGCGCACACTCGTGTAACAGCAGTCTCGTGTACCCAACGAGGTCGCTGCCAGCGCACTGCCCGTCTACTTCTCGATATCAGCAAGGGATTCGTTGACCTGACTTACCAGCGCATCTGGAAGCTCTGTTGGCTGTGGCACCTAGCCACCGACGATGTAACGGATAACGCGGTGCGGTCCGCGATATTCACGATGAGGTCCACGTGCACGATTACACGTCCATGTCCACGATAGCACAATGGTTGATATCCGCTGAGTAAGTGGAGCGTGGGTGAGGACACGCTTTAGGTGAACGAAAAATGGCTCCACACCCGGCGAAGTCTACGCACGTCGTACCTGGTTTGTCCTCGTGCAGCAAGTTACAGGCGAAATGCCCGCAGTACCGCGCAGGCATACAGAGGCCTTTGCCGGTTTCTCGGACTTAGAGGTCAGACGACTGCGCCGACGACTCGGAGCGAGGTCGTGTCCTCGGGGTGAGCAACCGGACCGCAGGATCCATTTAAAGGTAGCACATACCCGCGACTCCACCGCTGCGGACGCTGACCAACCCTTGCTGCTGGTATCCGTGGCTATTGCCTGAATACAGTTGATTCGGGTGGTTTTCAATTCTGATTATGGTTTGCATATGAGTGCTGTGGAGCTATTTTCCAAAAATGCAGTTTCCTTATTCATGTACTAGAAACATGACATAGTTCTGATCCGACACTACAGTTTTGTGGATCACATTTTCTTTCATTGGGCACCTCGGAGTGGCATGTGCAGTGCGGGAACATGCTTCGGCTCGCAATTCGTCTTCAGTGCGATTGAGATCCGTAAGAACTACGGTGCTTTCACGGCGCTGCTGTGAACTGGCGACTGCCTTACAGCACTTTTGATCCACCTGTCTCTTGATCCGGACCTTGCCTGTTTTTGAGCAGTGCTGTGGGCTGCATGCTGAAGTAATGTGGTGGTGAATCTGTTGTGTGGAGCGCTAATTAAACCACAGGAGTGTAATTTTGCAAAATGGGCCTGGGCAATGAGCTAGGGAAAATGGCTAAACTTACCCCAAATTGCACTAAAAACAGGATTTTCCTAGATTCAACTCATTTTCCTCTCAAAAGTGGGGAGGGGGAGGGGCAGGCTGGACTGGATACGAAACAACTGTATAGGAAATAATGAAATAGAGGCAACTGAGTTGGAAGCAACTGAAAAGGAAACAGCTGAACAGGATGCAACTGACTAGGAAGTAACTGAATGGGAAATAACTTATGAGGAAACCCTATCCCTGCTCCGCCACGTGTTCTCACTCTGCTTCGGCGGAAGATGTTATCGTTAAACAGCATAATGATGTTCTTTGACGTCGACGTGAAAGTCAGCCTCGCTGGTTTTGATATAACAGATAACAATAACAGAAAGCTGGTTGAAGCCAGTTTCCAGTTATTGACGTAGGGCCGACGTAGCAGATAGGGCCGTTGTCAAGTGGCTTTAGGTCTTATTTAACATGTACAACTTGGGATACAGAATGCTAGTTGATGTACGCCGCTGCTCGAAGCTGCCACGGAAGCCCGCTACTGCAGGGCGGGCTGCAGGCTGGAAAGCAGTACTCGAGTCAAGTATGTTCGACGCGGCTTGTGTTGTGCTGGTGGTTCCCGTTATCGGACCATTACCGCTGTCGGTTCAGTCGGTGAGTGCCGATCATCAGGCTTTTGAAACTGTTCCATTGAAAACTGTCGTCTAAGTTGAGGCTGACACACGTCAAGTGTGCTTCCGAACGTAAACAGCTAGTAAGTGGATTCGTCACGATTTCATGTGCTAATATGCGACCGGTTTGTTTTCATTGACCGGCGATTCACGGGTCGACCCATCATTATTCGTTTCTATTACCCTAGATCAGATATGAAGGCAGAATAACGCAAATTACTGCAGGCTGCAGAGGTTGAAAAATCGTTGAATTATGTCATACAGTATAAATAAACCAGAGACAACAGACAGCAAAACCGTTAGCAGCTTTTTAGAATGAATATGTAGTTTTAACTCCCACTTCAAATGCTCTGCTTGTATAAATTTCCGGAAGGTTGGAGGACAAACACACCATTGGGAGCGAGGGAAATCGGACATTGGGTGCGGGGAGCAATGACCCACCCAAAAAGACACAAATGGGCACCTGTGCGTCCCTGTTTAACACGCCTGCCGCGGTCAAAAAACCTCAAGGCTCATAGTCGCTTTTGATAGTTCTTTGAAACCGACTGATGAGCACATTTTGGGAGTTGGCTGTCAATCAAAATATCAATATCAATATTAATCAAAATATAGCATGTAAAAATAGGCAGCACTAAGAACAATCTGCCGTCCTGGGCTTCACCAGCCCTGGCCCATCCGTGGGTTTTTGCGCTAAAGAGTCGGCGAAGTCCTCAATTTTATATCGCGCGTTTTGACAAAGTTCGATCGCATCAACGAGGGACGCTGACAGCTTAACCGGATAAGACCGGTTCGGACCGGTTCGACGCCGTCATCCAGCAGTCTGCATCTTGTCCACGGACTGCTCCACCGAGCCAGACAACCCTAGGCCCCTCGTTGAGCACCTCCTCGAAGTGTCTGAACGCACCATCCGTGCATCCACTGACACGTCCCTGAACATGCGCCCGCATAGACTGAATAGCGCTCCGAGAACTGTGCCGATCTGTTTCGTTCATTCTCGGAACGCTCTGCTCCGTTACGTGCAGCACAGCGGGAACTCCGTTGCACACATGAGGCGCGTCAGGGAGGCACTTCTTGCCTCCTGTGTTGCCAGCTTGAAGGACACTGGTGCGCAATAAAGCCGCATTTCTTTGGATTTGGAATATATGCACCCGCCCCCCCCCCCCCCCACCCAACTTCGAACGCCGTGCCTGCCCCGCAAGGAAGGTGTTCCCCGAAAAGCCCGCATGGGCCCGGCAATAGTATTTTTCATTCCAGGCACACGTACCCAACCTTAAAATACTATCACTACCAAAACAAGAAATTTTAAAAAGCCTTACAGCATATGCATCACCTCTTTGATGTGTTTGTTTTGGCTTCCATTAAGAAACATTCTACTAATTCCAGGCACACATACCTTAATCATAATACAAGGGTTGTCACAGGACTCTCCACATCTAAGAATAGCCATGCTTACACCTGTTCTTCATGAGCTCACACTGAGTGAGGCTGTTGAATTTCATTCAGTTCAAGATCCGAAACTGTGATTTATTCTGAAGAGATTGCTGAAGAACCAACGCATGCAATCTCTTTGGCTCCCCATAAATCCTCGTTGTCCAAGAAAAAAATATTATTGGTTCTTCAGAAGGCTCTTCAAAAGGAGGCAGCAATTTTTTCCTTGAAAGACAAGAAATCAAACAGCTTCCAACAGCATAAGAATTAAAAAACCAAGCCTGATCCAAAGTTCACCTGGATTTATATGATGACTATAGTCCTAAATATGTATGTATGTAGGTATGCCTCATGTAAACAAACTTTGGTCATCCAAAGCCCGAAGACTGTAGGTACTTCAAACTAGCCAAGTGGTCAATTTCAGAAAGAAACACCGGCATTTACAATGTAAATAGTCTCATACATCAACACATTACATGGGAAGGATATTCAAACAATTGTTCATGGCCACCATACACCACAGCATAGCTTGCAATAGGTACCTGGAGGATGGCTGATATTGCTTAATCGCACCCAGTAATGGGGCTTGGAGTAGTCAAACATGGGGTTTAACTACAAATTTTTCCTTTAATGATGGCTCTATACTCCAATTCTCTCTAATACGGGTACACACCTAAGACCTTATGCCGACTACTCCCGCCATCGTCACTCCACATGGCAAGCAACAGAAAGTGAGAAAAGCATTTAATACAAAATGAATGCACCACAAACGATCCCAACCCTGTGCCTTACCCCTGGACACCTGATGATTCGTTCAAATGTGAGTAGCAATTGCGAGCTCGTCTGTCCGTGCGCCACCTTAAAACTATCTTGCGCATCCGAGCTCAGTGAACAGTTGCCGACCAGCCCTTTGCGCTGATTTCGTGCATCGATGGGCATATTATGAAACGTTGCTGGGATCACTGGGATGGCTGGCAGTAGGTGCTTAACTGCGGTTTTCTTCTTGGATGCGTACCATATCACTGTGTTTATATATCAGAAAGTGCATACATGGAGTTACATAAATTGCATGCATAAAGTTACATAATTTGCAGATGAGGACTGAGCTGCAAAAAACTGGATTGGTTTGCTGTAGTATATTTCACAGACATGTGCCGGATTTTCCAACCAGCTCGAATGCTACACCTCATCATTTTCGACACCAAGAACCAAAGGATGCCAGATGCACTGCTCATCAAGAATGTTGCCAGCTCCAATCTTGTGATGTGGAGTTCGTTCTTGAGCGCTTTGCATGTCAAGATGTTAAAAACCCACATATATTGCGCAAATTGGCAGTAATCTGCATCAACGCGACAATCCAACTGATCAAGAACAGTAATTGCACGCTTAGGACGGGTGTCACTTCGTTTCATTTATGCACCTCTGAGACCTATAGTCAATGATCTATTGCCGCAACACGTTTATTTTCAATTCGAGTTCTTGACATTTGCCTGCGTGTATAAGCAGGCCGTGATCAAAGGTGCAGATTTCCACCAGGCAGAATGGTGATGCACATAGACGTCAATTGTTGCAAATGATTGGAAGCGACTGAGCCGATCGCCCGCCGAAATATCCTCCTCACGAGTTCTATCTTTCGCAGTGAATGAAGCCCACTCTAATGTGAAGAACAAGGTTTTAAGTCTCAATTTGTTTATCTTTATGCAAGTCACTAAAGTGAGCAGCACAGAAGTCATGGCTAGCAAATAATTTACATGGAAGATAGAACTTGTGAGATAAGAAACCTTCCCTCCATTTTTGTTGTATTCGCACCGAAAACATTGGGGCCCAGGCCGACGTTGGGAAGCCGAAGGTAGCAAGCGGCGCGCTTCCCGAGAGGCTGAGAGTCTGCCACGGGCCAAATGTCCAGTCCATTCTGTCCGGATCCTTCGAGTCCATCCCAGACTTACCTCGTGATGATCCCTGCTAATCTCCGGGTTAGTTCATGAGAAGTGGCGGCGAACTTCATAACGAGAAAACCGATTCGTTTCGCAAGAAAATAGAAGTTCTGTGGTAGGCTGGTCGTTCGTAGCTTTCCAACTTCACCGGCGCTGTCGGAGATAGCGGGCGCGGAGCTGTTGGCGCTTTTAGCTAGTGGAAAGTATTCGGCTATTGAGGTCAAGGACACTAAATAATCTTCATGAACTGAGGTACCTGACTGCGCACAGAGATGGAAACGTAACCCACATTCTACATCAGCAGTCGTTTGTCGCCATAATTTAAACCACATGATCTCCATGGGTTACGAGGACCCTAATCCGACCTGCCCTCCACCCCCTCCCGTTGAACCATGGCTACGCCAGGACACACAATCTCAACTATTTATGCGCCATGAGGAGCATCGCTGCTCTGAACTTGTCGGACACTAAGTGCACACCTCTTTCGAAGGCAGCCGAGCTCCCACATGAAATAAACACAGAGGTACAAAGTTTCGCTGTTTCAGTTCATTACACACTTTTGCCAACAGTCATTTTACCAGGCATGACCGCGGGGAGTTTTACGTGCTATAAAATAGTTTGGAACTGCCGGTCCAGGTCGCGTTTGTCCTTTAGCCAATTGCCAGCTGACCTTTCAGCGTCAGGTGGAACAAACAGTGCGCTCTCTCGGGACCCGTGACCAAGCGCCGCCAGACTGGGCGTCCAGCATCTTTACACTAGACCGCTTTAACCCAGACCCATACCTCAGGCTACAGTTTGGGACTAAACAAGCTCGCCATCCGAAAAAGACGCATTCAAGAATGTGAGCTAAACGACCTATGAGTCGGATTAATCAGGTGCATCGAATGCTGTTTGCCGTTTTTCGATCCGGTGTTTGTATCCTGAGATAGCAAGGGGAATACTTTTCCTCAAATGGTTGCGGATGGCCAGATACCCCGAACCCCAGGCGGCGACGAGGCAACCCAGCCGTTATGGACGAAACTCGAACACTCACAAGGATGCTGAGTACGGTATCATGCCTCGGTAAGCGTGTGTATGCTATTGATCTATGAAACCATTAATATTCTGCACACACAAAAATTTGGCATATATACGGTGAGCTGCCAATCCAGGTCAGCACACCAATAATACCGCAAATTGCTGACAGTTTTCAGGTCCTTCATGCACACCGCAGGGGGACGAAATCTGCTCTTGCGTTGGTAAGGTGATATGCCGAAACCCCTGCGTGAAGCTGAACACGATTACATGCGTTCCGTAGCGTGGTGTGGTGAACCAGGAAACCAGCTTTTATAATCACTTTTAAACCACTTTTCACGTGATTCAACGAACGAGTCCTGGTCACGAGTCCTATATATGTGTTCAACGAACACACATAAACATACATATACACACACACATATACATATATATATATATATATATATATATATATATATATATATATATATATATATGTGTGTGTGTGTGTGTGTGTGTGTGTGTGTGTGTGTGTGTGTGTGTGTGTGTGTGTGTGTGTGTGTGTGTGTGTGTGTGTGTGTGTGTGTGTGTGTGTGTGTGTGTGTGTGTGTGGTGTGTGTGTGTGTGTGTGTGTGTGTGTGTGTGTGTGTGTGTGTGTGTGTGTGTGTGTGTGTGTGTGTGTGTGTGTGTGTGTGTGTGTGTGTGTGTGTGTGTGTGTGTGTGTGTGTGTGTGAGCGTGGTAATATTTTCTTCTTTCTTCCATACCTGTCTAAAACTGGTGATTATCAAAATAAAGTCATGGTTGATACAAAACAAGCCACACACTTAGTTGCTGTGCGTAGGTTTGTTGCCTTCCTTGTCTTACCGCTCCAGTTGTTGCAACACGCTCCGCGACCGCAAACAGTGGACGACTGCCGGGTCACGAGTCACATGTGACCGTGCCGATCCACCGTTCTATCTCACCCAGAAGCGTTCGAACTGAAAGTTTGATAATTCACTGTCCAAACATCGCGATAATTGGTCGTGGCCGGCCGCCGCGGCCGCTGGCTGGGAGTCGGGCGGTGGCGTGGGTGAGCTCGGGTTTCGTGTCCGGCGGCGATATCTCCAGAACGGCCGGCGGGACGGCGAACGGCGCGCGCCGCTAGAAATCGCCATGTGTGTCTAAAGGGCAGTTGCCTGCGGCGGGTGTGAGTTACGGCCGACCCACCCGATGATGATCCCCCTACCGGAGCACTCTGCGGAGTCATTAACGCCAGGTATTTACCGAGCCAATATGAGATTTACTGTCGTGTTGCTGGCCTCGAATCACGAATAAAATATGCCGGGCACTTTGTGGAGGAGTCGGAGCCGACCACGCACGCAACGGTCGATGGTGAAGCTGGCGCCGCTCCAGGACCGGACAGCCCGCGTTCACACCGCGGGCGACACAGAAAACAGACTCACTTAGATTGCCTGATAGCGCGGTCTGGTGATTTTGGAAATGTCGGAGCTTGATTGCTTTTCTCCGTTGAATGACCCCAAGTACACGCATTTGTACAAGTACACGCCAGTATTTGCAAATGGGAAGGAAAATGTAACGAATTCATCGAAATAATTTGACCACACGTTTTGCTTGGCTTAAAGTACATGTGTATGACAGGTGTGTATTAAAAAAGATGCCTTTGTCTTCCTGCCCACAAATAAACGGAGTATCAAATGGGTCGGCGCTTGATTGTATTCTATCTTATTCTATCAGCAATTATGTTCATAAAGGTATCCAACCAATATTATCTCAAACACCGGTCACCGAAATTCGAACCAGCAAGACCTTGTCTCCTGCCCAGGACCCTGCAACTCATCGTTGTGCTCTTCATTTCGTGGTCTCGTGCCCTCCACTCACTCCCGTGCAATGATTGGTACAACGTATTCTCTTTTTCAGCTCTTTCTCGTCGTCACGAAAGTTCCCCAGCAGAAGAAACTGCCATAAAGCTGCAGGCATGCTTAATGATGTCTGGAAATCAGCTTGTTACAACATAAAGCACTCACGAAAAAACGACGAAGTAAAAAGCACCGACGATAAAAAGACAGTGGAAAATTTTCGAGCTAATTCAAAGGGAGGGGACTCTTACGCATTATTGTACGTCTCAAGCGGATGGTATTTGCACAAAACATAGCATCGGGCAGGGCTTGGGCAGTCCAATATGATTGCTTTTCGCAAGGAGGACTCCAGTAATCTGTTTGCAGTGCACTAAAAAGCACAATGCTTTTCATTTTTCTTCTCTAGAATTTTGTTCTTTTTGCGACAGGTTTTCGTGAAAACAGTCAAGCAGACCATGCGCTCAGTAACGCAGCTGGGAATACAAGATCATTGCATCGCCCCCACAGAAGCCGCATACACCGTTCTCACGAACCTGGACAGTCGCATGGTAACTGCAGCTCGCCACTGCTGGCGCGCTGCGGTGGGATATCAACTGGGAGCCTGCCAACACGCAGGTCTACGATCAACCGGCAGTGTACAACATGCCTGGCACAATGGAGATTCTCCGCCACAGCCGCACCAGCGACTGAGATTATCTCCACCTTGTCTTGTAGCCCAGAACTCATGTGTTTTCTTACTCCTCTGTTGTTTCCGTCCAATGAGGCTAAGGGACACACTTCCATATCGGCAACACGGTCACCGCATTCGCCAGGCCCATAACTCAACGCTGAAATACCCTCTCGATATCAACCACTGTATTTACGAAACCGAGCCAATCCCGCCAGTAAATCGTATTTTTTCCCCGGGAGAACACAGCTCTCGTTTGGCCGATAGTGGTAGGCGCGCACCGCTGACGGGCTCGGCGGAGCGCTGTCGGCCGCGGCACGAGGCCGGCCTGCCAGGCGGCCGCCACCGCAGCGGCCGCGGCGCCAGCCCCGGCGACGCCGATCGTGTCGAATGCGGCGCGCGTCCTGCCGCGGCGCGTCGATCGACACCGGTTTAAAGGACCGAGCACTGAACACTGAAGAGGGCCAAATTGAGGCGAATAAAGGATGACTGACAGGTGATGGACCTGTATGGAGTACAAGCACCGTACATCGTCGGATGTATTTGTTCCGGAAGGTGACGCAAGTGGCATGTGCCGCACGGTAAGCCGAATTGGGCCCGGCCCGATCCGACATGCGTGCATACGGGTAAGTGCAGGTACGCTATTTGAGCTTTCAACACACACACGCACACACACACACACACACACACACACACACACACACACACACACACACACACACACACACACACACACACACACACACACACACACACACCACACACACACACACACACACACACACACACACCACACCACACCACACCACACCACACCACACCACACCACACCACACCACACCACACCACACCACACCACCACACCACACCACACCACACACATCACACACACCACACCACACCACACCACACCACACCACACCACACCACACCACACCTTCACTTGGGACTAAACGGGACTCTCAGAAAAAACTGTGCAGAAAAACGCAATAAGAATAAGGCACTGTTGTCACTGAAGCCATGACGGAAAGAGAACGTGTAGCAAGGCGGACCTTTAGATCTTGAACCCCAAATACCGAGAAAAAATGACACGTGAACGGTTGCGACACTTTTAGCTGGTCAGGCGTCAGTGAGGTGGAACCAAATCCCGTGTAAAGACGGAATCCCATATCCAAAAGTTGCTGTAAGGCGACTAACGCACAACTTTTGACGGCCGGGCCCGCCCCTGGTTCGGCCAAAGCGCGGAGAAGTCCCCGCGGCACTCTCCGCCACCCCTGTACTCATTTGTATATTGATTATATGCTAACACGCATTGAATCGCCGCTAATCACGGCCGAGGTGGCCAAAGGGCCGGCGCCGTCCTGCTTTATTTACCGGATGTATGCAGATTACGCGGCCGTCTCCCTGGAGCCGGGCGAGGCGAGCCGCTTTGATGGCGCCGGCGGTATCGGGAGATGAAGTGCTTCGGAGGGGCGCACCCCACACAAAGACCGCTCGCCAGGCGGAGAGCGAGGATGGCTGGCGGTTTGTGTGCTGCGTTATCAAACGCTTCGCACAAAAAAAAGCAACGCAGGAACTGTAGTTTCGCAGCCACATCGAAGCCGTGCGAAAGACAAGTCATTGGACTGTTATTGGAAAGATGAGTTACTGAACTTCCGTTAACCCGCACTCTGCCGGGGCTTCCTGGCTATCTAGCCCGACGGGGGGAGGGAGAAGGGGTGAGGAAGGGGCAATCGGTACCCCAGTCTGTTTAATAACTAAGCAAGCTAAAACGATGCGGTGAAGACCAACGTGATGTTTGTCGCGCAAACTTTAAAGTGACACCTGTTTTTGTGCTTTTGTTCAAATGGCTGAACTCTGAGGTCACGAAAATGACCTGAAGGCGGGTAAACTAATACAAAATCGGGATTTGCAAGTCATTGACGCAACGCAGCGCCGCGGCAATGAAACCATAGCCGTCCTTTGTGTCTTAGGTACAACACGACCTATTGGTACACCGCGTCAGGTACACCTGAGACGCCCCATAGTGGAGTCACTGCACGGTGAACACCGATGATTCTGTTAAGTAGATCATTTGGCCGGAAGTGCTGTATGCTGGCTAAAATGAATCAGAAATGATGTTTTGGATCCGATTCAGCGAAAATAAAGCCGTGGAGGAACTTACAGCCAGAGAAGGTTATTCCAGATCACTAAACCTACTTCCCCCAGGGAGCCAGAGGAATTTGCTTATTCGATTTACTGAGACTCCAGGACATCACTTGATTCCCTGTACATTCTGGCACTGATGTTCCATTGGCATGCTGTCACCTTTGAACCATATTTATCACTATTGTTCGTTACGCGGAGGCGATGTCACATGTGGCATGTCGAAATAGAGAACATAATCGAAACTTCATACATTCCATGTTTTCCATATCGTCGTTAGATTAGAACTGTAGTGCATTGCGTCGGATGGGCTGATGTGAGGTCACCGATCTGACTTGAACTTTGAAAGGTCGGAGATCAACAGACAGCCTTATCAAGCCTGATGTAACACATTGACTGAAGTTTTTGGTTTCTCACTTTTTCGGGCTCATGCCTTCGATAAATTACCAAGTCCGGGCATTACACACCCAGAATGGCTAAGAAAACGGTCCATCTATCGTGCGAGCCATTGTGAATAGCCTGCTACGCTTATGACCTGAGATGGCATGCGGCTATATGTGGTCCCAAAATGAATGGATTTTTTCCTTCACATGTGGGACAGGCGTGCGAAACCGCATGACATCAGCCCGTTACATTGGGAAAACGTGAAAAGTTGATCTGGGACCCCCGGCAGAGCGAGCGTCACTCTAAAATATTGGAATAGGAATTCATTCCACACACACCCTATGCATGTCAGAAGAATAGCACAGTTTTGTCGTTGGTTGGGGGCATTGGTCTATGGATCTAAGGACAACAGAGCACACCGGTGCTAAGAAAACTCATAACTAGCCGCGGTGGAGCGCTCGTGGTCATCTGTTAATGCGCAGAGCCTGAGACAGGATTTTCGGGTTTTGTATTAGTTAACGTAAGCCTAGCATGGCGTGAGGATTTGTGTCCAAGTAGCGTGCTACGTTTTCATGACGCCGTGTTAGCTGTTTGCCTCTTCACTGAAATTATGACATGAAGTGATTTACAACCCGACGTACAAAATTGCCCGTGTTTGAGGACAGTCTATCGATTCTAGAGACAAACGGATGTGACAAATTGCGCCAGTGCCTGTTGGCTGGATGTTAATCCGACCTGAAGGAAGCATCGGGAATAGCACACACAAGCCCTATAGACATCAGATGTAAAAGACATCAGGTATTCGTAGATGTTCCAATGATGTTTTTGAAAGCTTGAAAGATATCTAAAATGCCTCTGTTGAGCGACTATAAAAAGACTATTTCCTGCTTTTATTCGTTGGTATGAAAGGCTAGGACCGGCTTTGTCAGCAGACACGTTTTCAGCCCGCCATCCCGTTTGGAGCCTTTTAAACGGTTCAGATAGGTCGGCCTTCGTAAAAGTCTTCAAGTTTTACCCGAGAGCTCGGTCCATCCGACCTGCAGACTGATAGATGCTATCACCATAGATGGACTTGGCCATGCACAATGAACCCTGCTCCCGGCTCCCATTCGGCTGCAGGGCCTGAAGACTTCCCCGCTGCGATCGATTCAGGCGGGGTCCGATCCGAGGCGTCCGGTGCGTCGGCGGCCGCTTCCGCGCTGTCAGGGCCCGCTGCCAGCGTCCGTGGGTCCGCAGGATTCCGCGCTGTCAGGGCCCACTGCGAGCGTCCGTGGGCCCGCAGGATTCCGCGCTGTCAGGGCCCGCTGCGAGCGTCCGTGGGCCCGCAGGATTCCGCGCTGTCAGGACCCGCTGCTAGCGTCCGCGGGTCCGTATGATTCCGCACTGTCAGGGCCCGCTGCTAGCGTCCGCGGGTCCGTATGATTCCGCGCTGTCAGGGCCCGCTGCTAGCGTCCGCGTGTCCGTAAGATTCCGCGCTGTCAGGGCCCGCTGCTAGCGTCCGTGGGTCCGTATCATTCCGCGCTGTCAGGGCCCCCTGCTAGCGTTCGCGGGTCCGTATGATTCCGCGCTGTCAGGGCTCGCTGTAACGTTCACAGGTCCGTATCGGCGCGGAGCACATCGCCGGACGTGCCACGTCTTCAGCAAGTGTTTGTGGGAAGCGAAGTCACATGTCGAATGTCGGATTGCTAACAGTCAAAACAGAAGGCTCAGTTACATAAACCAAGGAGGAGTTAGTATGGCAGACATCAAAATCGAAACGTAAAACCAAAGATTGGAGCGTGAAAGGGAATATAATGCATCACCGATCAAAGCAAATAAATTTAAAATGAAACCAATATTTAAAGGCAAACAGGACAAGAGAAAACTGTCGACGGTGGCAGAAATTTGCATGCGATAAGTTCCGAGGGCAGGTAAACAAAATGGTCGGCGACAAAAGGCCGCAGCGACAAAGCAAAAACCACAAACGTTTGTGGGACCTAAAACAAAATAAGATACACCGAGAGCCCACCGTAGTCACAAGAGGTTCATTCGGTCCAGACGGGAAGAAAAGTGCGAACGGAATGGGACCGGATCGGATCGTGATATACTGTTTTAAATATATACATATCTGACCGAACGGACACAAACAGGCCAGCATCGGAGGCGGGACGGGGTCGGACTAGACCGCATCGAAACTTATTCCTGCCGCAGTCTCATCATCCCAACTAACACTGAAAAGCTTTCTCACAGCATCCTTTGACCGTTTTGGTCTTTCATCGTTTAGTTTGATCTGTTCTGACTTTTTGCGACTTAACGGTATTTCCATTACCACGCATGTAGGTCCTGACTTGCATCAAATTTTCTCTGGTCTTTTCAACTTTTCCTTTTCGATGTTATCTCATTTATTTGATATCCTTTATTTGGTACTGTGTTGCGAGTCAACATTTGCTACTTCTCGCTGCATATTTTTCGCTTTTAGTAATCTTATCCAGACGTCAAAGCTGGCACAGACTCGCGACGTTCAGACCAGACACACGCTTACTAAAAATAGCCGAGGGCTGCTTCCGGAGTAAAAAGCTCGGCGGCGGAAACGGGCGCATCCACCAGATTCGGCATGGATGTGATACAGACACTTCCATGAAGGGTTTCATATCGTCCAGCACTCAGTATGACATATATCCAAATCTACATCACCTTGTCAATGACAATAGCGAGTATTCAGACGAATACGAGATACGAATGCGATTCATACAAATACGAGAGACAATAACGAGAGAGACAGTGTTATCACTTCAAAAAGCACCGAGCCAACAGAAAGATTGGGCTCGATGTATGCAAATAGCGTTACAATGACTCCTCTCTTTGCAACAAATGAGGTGCAGGGTTCTGCAAGGTCTGCTCAAGCAAAAACATCGTGCTTTTCACCCTGCGATCAGTGCTGCGTGGTGCCTCCGTGTTCTAGAACCGCTCGCCACAGATCCCGTCAACGTCTGAGAACCGCTCGCCACGGATCCCGTCAACGTCTGAGTACCGCTCGCCACAGATCTCGTCAACGTCTGAGAACCGCTCGCCACAGATCTCGTCAACGTCTGAGAACCGCTCGCCGCGGATCTCGTCAACGTCTGAGAACCGCTCGCCACAGATCCCGTCAACATCTGAGTCGACGATGGCCGAAGTCGTATCGTGTACTTGTGTTGTTCTTGGCTCTGAGATCCATTTCAGAGTGTGTTCGAACGTTTCCACAGAGCTCATGTTCTGACTATGTAAATGCGTGCCGTTGGCTGATTCTGAGCGTTAACCAGTACGAGCTTGACAGCCCACCAGACTGTATCCCATGACTGTTGGCGGCATCGGTGTCCTTCCAGCTCCATACCACTACGCGGATGCAACACCGCTTGCATTGAAACGAACACCATCACCATGCGTTTCCTGGCCCATCTCTGATAGGAAAAATCATCACCCTAAGCTTTTTCGCTTTTGGCTTTGATTTAATGGTCCCTCTTCTCAACCATTTACGATCCACATCGGATTGGCCTTCTTGCCGATGCAATCTTACGAAAATCTCACTTACGAAACGCCCATTTTATTATCTAGCACATACAACAGCGGTATAGCAGAGGAGCGCCACCAAAAAATGGGGTGTTGTATGGTGCCCTGCAGCCTCGCCGTGCTGCATAGCCGCCGGGTGCTCCCCTGCGAAAGGTCACCGGGTCACCAGACAAACTGACCCACCAGACTCGCCAACTTCAGAAGTCAGTCCCGGGAACATTCGACCGTCAGGCAGCCAAGCACGCCAGTTAACATTCCGCAAATACCACAGCAAATGGCTCTACAGTATCGGGAAGCGTCTCTGTCCCAGAAGTGATTTGGCCGTCGCTCACGCGTTTGTGAGTCCTTCACTATTGGTGCATGCTATAGTTTATAGCGCAAGGTGGAGCTGACATTCGAAATAAACGAGCGCGTAAAACCTCCGACATAAAACTTAAGGAGTCCGTGTAAGCCCTCCGGCCATCGCCTTCAACTTCCCGCAAATGCCCCCCCCCCCCCCTTCCCCCCGCCCTCCCCGCCAACACACCCTCCCGTCGCTGGCCACACCCGTGCCGCGAGCCGCCCGGCCTGCACGTACCGCTGATGACGTGCACCTGCACGTGGGCGTGCGCGGCACTGGCAGGCGCGCACGTGTACGTGCCCGAGTCCTGCCTGCCGGCGCTGCGAATCTCCAGGCGGGAGGTGACGTACTCGGCGGAGGTCTCGGTCACCCAGCGCTCCGGGCCGAGCGGCGCGCCGTCCAGCAGCCACGTCACGTTCGCTGAAAACACGCGCGGCAGTGTCCGCTGAAACCGGGCTATCGCGTCCGCTGAAACCGGGGCTATCGCGTCCACTGAAACCGGGGCTATCGCGTCCGTTGAAAACCGGGGCTATCGCGTCCGCTGAAACCGGGGCTATCGCGTCCGCTGAAACCGGGGCTATCGCGTCCGCTGAAACCGGGGCTATCGCGTCAGCTTTGACCGCTGAAAAGCGCGGCACGGCTTCCGTTGTCCGCTGAAACACATCCCAGCTACGTCCGCTTAAACACGCCAGCTGACAAGAACGAGTCAGCTGAAACACGTTAGCTGAGACCGGAGTCCGCTGAAACATGTTGGCTGAGGCTGGAGTCCGCTGAAACACTTAAGCTGAGGCTGGAGTCCGCTGAAACACTTCAGCTGAGGCTGGAGTCCGCTGAAACACGTCAGCTGAAGCTGGAGTCCGCTAAAACACTTCAGCTGAGGCTGGAGTCCGCTGAAACACGTCAGCTGAGGCTGGAGTCCGCTGAAACATGTTGGGTGAGGCTGGAGTCCGCTGAAACACGTTAGCTGAGGCTGGAGTCCGCTGAAACATGTTAGCTGAGGCTGGAGTCCGCTGAAACACTTAAGCTGAGGATGGAGTCCGCTGAAACACTTCAGCTGAGGCAAGAATCCGCTGAAACACGTCAGCTGAAGCTGGAGTCCGCTGAAATACTTCAGCTGAGGTATTTCAGGTAAGCTGGAGCACGGAGCCACAGCACTGTCGCCGGAACAGGGGCGAAGCTCGCTCCGAGTGATGCCAGCTAAAATGCGGAATTACCCCACAAAAAGCCACCTATGAAGCATTGCTATGTACCTACAAAAAGTAACTATAAGTCGTATAGATTAAGTCAGAGAGCTCTTCGTAGAGTGCAAGAGCTGATAAATGTGTCTGATGCAGCTCAGGTTCTTCGATTTGTTCAAGAACATGACATCTATTTTCAACTGTGCGTAAAGCGGAATCATTGATAAGGTTCACACAGCGTTCTTCAATTTTATTCAACACACGTATTCAATAACGCTGCGGAACACAATTTGGACAGAAGAAACACATTATGGACGGAAATGTGCGGATCGGGGCAGAAATAAAAACCTAATCCACAGCGTCTTTCTCTGCCCCGTTTCCACCTACCTTCACTTTTTGTCGGCATGTTCACCACACATGTGAGACGAAGCGTGGAGTCTACCTTGGCGTAAACGTGCTGCGGCCCTTGAATTGTGGCAAACGCATCTGGAAATACCAATCAGCATCACGTTGAGACACGCTGCTCTCATACCCGATGTCCGCAGACGGGTCGCGCGTCGAACTCGACGCGTTTCACCAGCATAACTGAGCCGGGAGTGTGGGGGGCGGCGCAGTCGCGGGAGCAGCGGCAGAGTCTGACGGCGCGTGACTGGCGGACTGACCCCACGGGAATTCGACCCGGCGGCGTGACCCTCCATGAGCGCGTGCTCAGTGGTCCGTGGGCGGCGGAGTTCGGGTCTGTCCACAGAGCCGGCCCTAGCACGGGGCAGCTCCGACATTGGCGCTGTCCACGCCGCTCGTTTGAACCGCAGTTACACATTGGCCATGGGTGAGAGCGCAGCCAACGATGCGTGTATATGCGCGGGGAGGCGTGCTTGTTTACAATCATGTTTACTATCAAGCTTTCTTTGTGGATTGCAGCTGGACCAGAATATGTCACTGTCCTATAAGATTTTGACCTAGGATGGCCAACTTGGAGCAGGTGTGAGATTACTCAGAATGGCACGCTGCGTCTCACAATTCCCTTTGTGGTGCACTTTCTGCGATCTGGTCAATGAGCTACAATATCCATGCGTAATGTTTTCGAGAACAGCGATTCTTAGGAGTGCCGCGTGGCATGCGATATGGCAATACGACTGACGGATGTCTGGCAGGCCCGCAGCGTGAATGCTGAACACCGTTAGGGAGACTCGCAG
The DNA here is from genome assembly GCF_011947565.3 of Pollicipes pollicipes. Taxonomy (NCBI): domain Eukaryota; kingdom Metazoa; phylum Arthropoda; class Thecostraca; order Pollicipedomorpha; family Pollicipedidae; genus Pollicipes; species Pollicipes pollicipes. The sequence continues at coordinate 711,086 of NW_023596746.1, forward strand.
GTGGGCGGTACTGAGAAAAGCTGGCATGGCAAAGGTACCGGGGTGGACGTCCGCCAATGGCGAACTGTTAGCATAAGGTCGGTTCGACGAAGCTTGGCGCGGTCGCTGTCACACGAACCGTGCTGTATTCTCCACCCACGGCAGAGCTGCTAGCAAGTCATACCTTTGAAACAATCGCTGGATACAGCGGGCAATGCAGGGAAGTACAACAACTTGGGTACATTTCAAGTGATGCGGCACTGGTCGGTCACCCACGGAGTTTTAATATTACGCAAGATATGTATGGCGATATGTCTGAATTATGATGCTACTGAACGACCGAATGACCACCTATAATCACGTATTATGCCCGATGCACACTATTTATGTGCTCTGATTAGACGACACAGTATTACAGGCACGTTACAGGAGCCTCATGATGAAAACTAACGCAGTGTTTAGCTTTATTGTTCCTTTTACACCTTTGGTTTCGTAATTCGCCTGTTCACATATCATGAGCAGCTACGTGAAACATTTCGGCTGTACCTCAGAACAGGAGTCGGCGACCGCTCCCATGACTGAAGTGACCGCGACTGTTATGGCCGCACCCCTGCCACGACTGAGGCCCTCTGCTAACCTCATGGTAGCCTGACGTGCCGGCAGGACATCCGCCGCAGGCAAGAGGCTCGACGAGAGTGCCCTCAGGTGGGCACTGGCCGGTCATCACACACAGGGTGCACCTGTTTAATGTTACCGTCACGCACGAAACAGAGCTGGACTTGTTCGCGTTGCGCTGAGAGCGAGAAAGGCAAAACTGATGCAGTCAACAAGGGTAAAGCACGTCAGAATCGGGACTGCTCCCTAGTTGTAGCTATATGCGCAATGAACTCTCACCGAACATGGCACGCGTCCGATTTACGATGTCGCAATAGCCATTTGAGCAGCATCTGAGCAAACCGTTAAAGGAGAAACCACTTCCTGCTCCAATCACATAACTTTTTTGCGGTCGTTAGTGACGTGGATCTCGTCGCAAAACGTGCGATTTCTTACATTACTGGGAGGAGGGAGAAATACACATAGTCATATCCAAGGAACCAGCTGGATAGCCAGGGCGCACGGCGTTCAGTACGAGGCCCTTTGATTCTGAGGCGGCACTGATCTGCGACTGCCGGCTATCGTACACAAGCATGCCATAGCTGGCTCGTGAGTGGTGCCCCCGCTTCCTGAAGCTGTCGCGTAGCCCAGTTCTGAATACGTCCTGGGGTCGCCGCTGGCGCTGCTGGCCTGCTTTGGAAGCTTCGCGAGCCACAGTATTCAGGGAGCGAGAAACCGGCGTTAACGAAATTATGATGCGGGAGAGGTTCTGCTTTCCGGCGCGCTTCTTTTTCAAAGCCGGAGGCGGCGTTCATACGTGTAAAGTCAGTACATCAAACAGTGGCTGGATTCGTGTGGAGATTGCGTTACCGCATGCGCGAAGTGACCAGTGATGTGAGAATCTCTAAATCAAACCAAGTTGCGGCGCAGCGTTTTTCAACCTAACTGCAGCGGAGAGAAAAACTGAGAGACGCTGCTTTGAGACAGCGAGGCCAAAGCCACAGATATCATCTTTCAACCGGCAGAGGCGTGGCCAGCTGAAAATGGCGGCGAGCAATACAAACGAACCAAATGCGAGAGCACAAATAAAAGAAAAGACGCCATCAACGTTTGTTACGAAACCAACCATTGCATAGGAAATATAAATGTGGAAGTGAGCGACCGTACTGCGGGGTAGGGTGCCCCCCGCGAGAGGGGGAGACCACGCTAACAGTGGTATCAAGCGTCGAGCAAGGCCCGGAAGGGTTTGGGGAGCCCAGGCATAGCCATTTTGAACGTATTGCGGCAGGTAGGGAGCTGCTCGATGTCGTGCTATGCAGCTGTCGAAATTTAACCAGTTGCAAGCGAACCACGAGCTGACAAGATGCTCCATACACAGACCACGGCTGTCTTTCAAGATCTTGGGTGTCAAGAAGACACCCAAGATGAGCCATGTTGCACTCATCACTTGAAAATAGATGGTCGATCGACAGGTTATTGTGAGAAGCGGACCGCAGTGGAAAACACGCTGGTGGAGGCTCAACAGTTGCCGCGACCCTAGGCCCTCAGCTCGAAACCACGTTGAGTCTTCGTCAGACTTGGTAACGCGTCTACTGGTTTTCACGGTAGAGTAAACCACGAGATTTTATGACCTGCGAGGTCCGCAACAGCGTCCTAGCATAATAGTCCCGATTTACGAACGCGCACGTTCATTGGCTCCATTCCCGACACAAGACCGGATACCCTCTCTGGCACATGTGATGATTCTGTAAGAGGCGATGCCGGGGTGTGTCGGATTTAGAAACCCTTACCTCAACGGTCAGTTGCTACGCATGGTGATACACCGGTCACACGACTCCGAGCGATATTGGAGGCGTTGACCGTGCACTGTACTCGCAAACGCCACGCAAGACTGGGCTGGTAGACAGGCGTCTCCGGCAAAACAGGAGCTCTCATGCATCGGCACCCCAGGTACCCTGATTTCTCGCTGTATGTATACCGTGAATAGTATGTGTACCGGGCGACAGGTCCGACGATACGCTTTCGAGGGGCGCTTCTCTATGAGCCGGCCACTGGATGTTTACCCTGACACTTCGGCCACAAAATGAAAGCCGAATCAGTAGCAGGTACGGGCGATATTTGCGATAAGCACCAATCAGCACGGAGCAATCAGCTGATTAAAACATGCCTTAATATGACCACTCCGCGAGCATATGAACAATGACATTCACCAGAGGAGGGGGGCATCACCAAAGACAGCAGCCATTCTTCAATGGAGTAGTGCGGGATGGCCGTTCCATCTTTCAAGAATGTTGTTGCAGGCATTGTTTCAGTGTCTAGTCGCACCACATCGTATGCACATCAAGCCTTTAGAAAATGCTCTTTCAGTCACACAACCTGATGTGCACTGCACATTGTAATGCCACGCTTCTCGGCCGCATTGCGGCGCTAGCTTACCGACCACTCGCAGGTAGAAGGCCAGAGACAGCTTGGGCTCCGTGTTGACTTGACATTCGTAAACACCGGAATCTCTTGCCTGCGAGAAAGAGGATGGTCGTCATTATCCACCCATACATGGATTTAGTTTCAAGGCTGAGCGCTGGAAAGCTTCTATCTAGCAGAGTTACGCCAAAAGCCAACATGGTTCATGACCCGGTGAGAACGGATATACAACGTCGCGTGAAATCACGTCCACTGGACAAATAAAACATGCAACTATTCTCTCATGCCATGAAAAAGCTGGCGCTTCTTGGATTCAAATCTCTTCAAAACTTGTCGGTTTACAAATAGAATATTGCCGAGCACACAGAATATTGCCATTCTGCAATATTGCCGCTCGTATACCAGTGGAGTAGCAGTTAAAGCTATCGCGATAAGCCGGAAGATGACGTCCAAGATCCGAGCTTTCAGTTATACCCACTAAAAGCTGACAAACGGACTGGTTGAACGCGGGTTAAGCATATCGAAAAAACAAAGAAAATGACTCCCTAAAGCTTCTACACAACTAAATTACAGGTGGCATAGTGCCTAACACACAGACGTCTGAGTGGGTGGAAAATAAGGTGGAAATTGATGGTGCCATAGTGCCATAGATACGCATGAATCCAAGTGCGGGGACACTAACGTACACAATCGAAGAAGCGAAGATATGCAGACTATTTCGCGCAGACTATTTCAAGGTTACCTAGGCGTCCATAACACCCTAATAACACCATTAAAATCGTTCAATTCCACAGGTCATACGGCGTTCAAGGCAAACAAATATATAATTGTCGAATCGTTATATGTGGCGTCGTGAGCGCGATTTTCAGATATAGCGGTTGCCAAACGGCCCTCAATCAATGTTGTGCAGGACATTCCGAATTCTAATACAAATAACGTCTTATTCTAAATAATAAGAGGTTGCACCTTCTTAGTTATTTAGGAAATACGGCATGCATTTGAATGATTTAGGACAGCACTACAACCGGGTATATGAATACAAGTAAGCACCTTTAACTCATCGATAAATATGCAAGAACACCGCGAGAAAGAGCCGAACACGAGCACCTACCGAAATTTGGTTTAACACACATCCAGCACCGCCCCGGGCCACCCCTCGTCACGTCGAAGAACTTCAGATGAGTGCAGTCACACACACGTTTCATGATGCAATAAAAAATAACATATTGGGAAGCATATTTACTAAATAAAGATACTGTTTTGCCTCCAGCAGTTTTTCCATTTAAAAGTATACCAATGGGTATAACTGAGCTTATTTCATCAACTCTTACGCTTGCTCCAATATCTTCAAAGGCGGGATATTTCCTTTGAGACAGAATGATGCACTCATCATGCATGTGGGTGGTGAGGTGGACTTGCCGAACAAAGGGAAAACTTTGCAAAGAAGATCTCACGCTTAGTTACGACCAAATGCGGAAAACGGCCAACTGTGGAACCGCGGCGATATTTAATCTTCAATACGATCGATCCTGCGATACGATCCTTAAATGGCCCTGGATACGATGCAATCCGATCCACTATAACACGATTTTATCGCATGCAACACACCCATGTCGGTCTGTTCCAGGAAGCATCCCAAGTACGCCCGGTAAACAGGCCTTGATTGTTTGCTTCCGACCAGTGATCGACGCATGCCTACACTGGTGGACACGGACCTGCGCGTACTTGACGAGCAGAGTCCAGTTGGCTTCCTACTAGTGATCGACACGTGCCTATACTGGTGGACACGGACCTGCGCGTACTTGACGAGCAGAGTCCAGTTGGCTTCCTACTAGTGATCGACACGTGCCTATACTGGTGGACACGGACCTGCGCGTTCTTGACGAGCAGAGTCCAGTTGGCTTCCCACCAGTGATCGACATGTACTTATACTGGTGGACACGGACCTGCGCGTACTTGACGAGCAGAGTCCAGTTGGCTTCCGACCAGTGATCGACATGTGCCTATACTGGTGGACACGGACCTGCGCGTACTTGACAGGCAGAGTCCAGTTGGCTTCCGACCAGTGTTCGACGCATGCTTATACTGGTGGACACGGACCTGCGCGTATTTGACGAGCAGAGTCCAGTTGGCCGATCCCTCCGTGTGGGCAGCCTGGTAGCGGGCGTCAGACGTGTAGGTGAAGATGTCCGTGGTCAGGATGTGCAAGTCCCGCTTCCTGATCCAAGACACCTGAAGCAGGATCCACGCCAGATTTGGGTTTGGTAAGACTCGAGCGGACGGGTGTTGGGAACCTGACAAGCAAGGCAGTTTTCGTACTATCCCGCCATCCCTATACTGCTACGCTGCTTCCCTTTTCCCTCGTCTTCCGCTTTTCCCGACCGTCCTCGTTGCCCTCACATGGGTGCAGGAAAAGGGAAAGGTGTGGGGGAGGGGGCAAGTGGGCTAAGGTCCCTCACTTTTTAGTATGGGTGGGCCAGCAATGTGAACAGCCCCCCCCCCCCCTCCCTCACCGCTCATACTTTTCAGGATTTATCTGCGCTTAGCTTACTTTGTGTTATCTGAAGGATGCATGCCGATTTACTTGATATAAGCAGGAAATGCCTTCAGCTGCTGGTTTTCTGGCAATATGAGTGTAGAGTTCTTATGCTGAATTATCAACCTTCAGCGTATTAGGAGCCGCTGCCTAATAGTTATGAACGTTATAGTGCAAACACATCGTCCAAGCTCGTCATGTCGAGCTGATATTCGGGGTGGGTCATCCCGCCCTTCCGACTGAGCCCCCTGTGTTTCGTGCAGCCCTTAGCGTAAGAATCGTGTATCGGTTATTAGGATGTGGAAGTTTGAATAGTGTTTTATTTTTGACATATTTTTCGAGTCAGTGTTTACACAGATTCGGACCTTTTTTGGATCCAAGTGTTTTGGTTTCAAGTATATTTATTTATAAGCCTCGCTCAACCTTCTTCACTAATGGTGATAATACACGGTTTGTGTCTAATGTCCACCCTTGCCGATATTACGAGCGCTTGCTCCATAACGCCCTTTTACAAGAACCTCCTGGTGTACTGGATGTCGAAAACTCAGCATAAGGACTGAGTTCGACGCCCACCCGCTATCCTCCTCAACACGTACTGGACAGCATTGCTTCACATCGTAAATAGCAACCTCACTTGCTGACATATACAGCGGGCAAATAGATACGTATTGGAATACATCTCAGCATCCTTTAGAGGCCAAGGCCACGTTTTGTCTGTAGCCTCGGTTCCATTTGTCTGCCCGCTAGTTTTTCCAGAACAGGTTCACGATGTTCAAGATGGCTATATATGCCGGTTCAGCCAGTCCACCAGTCATCTTCTCAATACAAACTTAACAGCATTGCTTCATATTGTAAATGGCAGCATTATTTGCAGTTGCTTGGTACTTGCAGCGCGTGGTACTGCGCTGTTTTGTTCATAGCGCGTTGATGCCGGCATCTGGGGCAATGTTGCCGGTATGTATGGAAGGAGATGGCTGGGGGACCGGGTAAATCGGCCGTATATTCAAAGTCCCATTCACGATTGGCATTACCCGGTATTTCAGAAAGCCCGATGTCTCACATTATGTCGGTGTACATTTTAAAATTGACAGCGTCCACCAGGGGCGGATGTTTCCCACAGGCACCGTTGTTGCGCTATTTGCCTGACGGGTGTAATACAATGCACGATGGATACGCCATAGGCGTTTGGCGATCATGGATATGTTTGTTAAACATTGCATGAAGCTTCAGAACGCTATTGGGCGTTCCAAGCCAATCAGGACCAAGCCGAGTGGAGCTTGTGTGTTATGGCCGTCTTATGTGTGACGTTCGATCGTATAATCAGTACAGTGTATCGTGCTTTCGCCTCACAGAATAGTATCAGCTGCACTAATTCTTCATACGTCGGCCAAGTGGTACGTACTCCACACTCGTAAGCGCATTATTCATTCAGAGGGAGCCTCCAGGGGAAAGCCGGCATGCCCGAGCACGTGCCCGCAGCTGCCGCGGCCACCAGCAAAAAGTCATTCGTTTGCACTTCGTGAACAGTTCTCGTTCCAGGAACGCGTGATTTCTTTAGGATCGCGTTTCGCGCAGGGACGAAACAGAGCAATGTCATGTGCTGCAAGCGACGTGCAGCGCGTGTAATGTGCTCGTCCAAGCGCCGCAATGCCGTATGCTGTCTCGAAAAGTCGATTGCGACAAACGGGGAGGTTTGTTGACCACACACACAAGCAAAATTTTGGAAGACATTCGTCGCCTTTTGATTAGGTCTTCAAGTGGTATTTGTGTTCAGTCACGACCAAGGTGTTGGTAATTTGAGAAGGTAGAAGAAACTATTCTTTCTTTTCCTTTTCATATCTTATCTTATTTTGTAATTTCTTTCGTTCAGCCGGAACTTTGCTATAGAAGGACTGTTCAAGACTGACGTTTTGCCCAGTTCGGCATATAACTTCATAAAAATCGAACTGGCGTTTTGCCCAGTTAGACGTTTAACGTATATAACTGCAGGAGAAGGTCCGAGGAAGCTTTTCTGTGTTATCTAATGCTCTGACGCGGCCTCGCGTTGTAGCTGTGGGGACCCTCTCGTCGGCTTCAAACTGGCATCTGCCGGGTCAAACAATCAGTCGTCTCTGGGACTCAGTCCCAAATACCTGCCACGTGCCGGAATCGGGCGTCTAAACCGCCGGGGCACGGCTGTGGGAGCAGTCATAAAAATAAACGTATGATGTGATCAACGTGGCGATTGTTGATTACCGATTCGCGGACTTGAAACAGCTCAGGTGGGCGTATCTCAAAGAAGGGCTTTCATTCTGTGACCATTTGTCTTTTCCAGAGAAGCAACCGATTATGGGTTTTTTTATCACATTTATGGGTTTTTGGCGGGGATTTTTTATCACATTTATTTATGGGATTATGGGTTTTTGGCGGGGAGGCTTTAAGGCATTCGACTTTGTTTCTGTCTAAAATGTTGCGACAAAAACTCATTTCCAGAAAAATAGTCGGGGACATCCAGGCATATGAGAAATTTGGGGCACTATGGACCACGGATTAGATTCTAAAATTCTGTCCAGCCTTATCCAAGGCCATATCTCAGCACATGGACACGTACCCGAGTGGAAGGGTTAATACAACGCCGCTCGGGTGCGTGTGTGTGCGTGTGTGGGGATCAATTTGACCCCTAAGATCTAAAAAACTAAGGGAAATAAAGACGAAAGATTCATCGGATAAATTGGCCTGTACGTGAACTCACTTATTTTCAATTTTGAGCTCCGTGGATCAACACGTTTTGGTCAAATCAGATCAAACAAGATCAAACTCCAGATCGGTGTCCGAAATCGCCTCAGAGCTCCTTATGCAACCGCCTTTAACATGTGTACTTTTAATAAGTAAAAGGTCACTGGTGTTTAGTTCAGGTCATAGGCGTAGGAACGTTTCAAAAAGTGGGGGGCCAAGCTCGGGGTGCACTTCAGAAACTTTTCCTGGAAAGCGAGCCCGATGACCGGGAGGGGGGGGGGGGGGTAGGGATGGAGTCTGTTATCGCTCTTTATTCAAAGATCATGGTTGCTATGCTAGATATGCAGCTAGAGCTGTTTCTCACTGGTGCACAATCTTGCCTATTCGACTCATGTGTCATTTGGCAAATAAGTCTATCCGGCTTCCCAAGATTATTCGTCCATTTTAAAACTGCCTTTCCTGGGGAGGCGGAATTCCACGGGTTGGTATTTTGGGTCATTGAGGAAGCATCTGCCTCCGCAGTGTAGACGCCAAATTACGGCATGGATATGGGCTGGTAAGAATTTTGAAAGTGGATCGATAGCTCTCAGTGCGACAGTTTTTTCATGCGCATTCATTTCGTTGGCTGCTTTCAAGGGACTTGTAGCAGCATTTAAGGCGGACAAAAATTCGGGAGCTTGAAAATGCCAGACACAATGCGACAAAAGTCATAAGACTGGAGATCCTCTTTTAAGAACCAAGCTACATAACAACGTCCATCTGTCATATGTTCCCTATCGGGGCCCTGCTCCTGTCTGCCGCCGATGACCACTGCCGTGGCCTGGATGTCTTCCGCATGACTGACTGCGAACTGATTGTATGGCTGCTTTGTTGCATACTTTTGGATCAGCTTTACTGCTGCACGATGTATGAAGCAAGTGTTGGACACCTGTAACAGCATCTTTTTCCGAATCACCTTTCCTTAGATCACACCATCGCAGAAAAATAGCCTTCGGGAAGCTGTCTGCCTTAGGTGTGAATTGGCCCAACGTACACTTCACTGCCCATCATGCAACGTATACGACTCGATCTGCTTTTGTGTATAGGCAGAGGAGTGGCCAGGACCTCGCCAAGGGGAACACAAAGTTGACAAAAGTTTCTTATCTTATGGTGATTCCCCCAAATCCCCGGTTATAGCTTATTTGTTAACAAGCGACACGGTTTTCTTCGTTTTGTTGCTATTTTTACCTCGTAACCAGAACAGAGACCAGGAGCTACCGTGGGCTCAATTCTGTTTGTATTTTGAGGTCAATAAACTGCAGAAATCAGGCGTTGATCGACTGCATGGAATAAATCACCGGCGCTCTTAATTTATAATGATTAGTTGGCTCTTTCTAAACCGATAGAATTCAGAAGCTTTGTCAGAATGTTTTATCTGGTTTTACAGACACTGAGGGGATCGCGAAGGTAGATTGTAGATCGACATGTTTGATCCAAATTTGAAGATGAAAATTTGATTGCAGATCGTGTGGTCAACAATGTGTCTGAACATGGCCAAGCCATATTTGTTTGGAAATATGTGATATAATTCATGTAACGTGTTTTTTAACATGCGCACCCGCAAATCTTAGCAACAAAAACCTCGACACCAGGCGTTGCAGTCTCCATAGTCCGCTGAGCGTTAGCCCAGTAGCTAACTCTTAGCCGTGGCCCACCGGGGGACGAAAACGGTGACGCTTCTGAAATGATTACCTTTAACCACACATCGGCTAGTAAGACAAGTTATGTGACCTAATTTTGAGCATGCGCACTAAAAAATCTTAGAAACACAAGCCTCGACCTCAGGCGTTGCAGTCTCCGTAGGCCGCGCAGCGCCGGCCTAGTAGGTAATATTAAGTTGCGGTTAACGTGTGGACGAAAATGACGACACGTCTGAAAAGTACTCTTCAACGCTTCATGAAATCAGTTCTTACATTTAGAAGGCAGTCTGAGCGCATATTTCACGTGTGCAATTTTAAGACTGATGAAAAGAACGGATTGACCCTTTAAACACCGCGAAGTGGGGCTGAAATCTGGTGGTTGAAGTGAAAGAGTGAAGGCAGCATCTCTATTTTTCGTGTTTTTGCAGCTATTTATCTATTTAGAAGACAGATTAACACGGCACCCGCCGCCTGGTGGCACTTGCAGTGGCCGAAGGTTTTAGGTTTTACGGAAGTTGGAAGCCAGATCATCCTTGTTCTTACTCTCGTGGTTGCGGGCGGGCATGTTCAAGCCTTTTGATGTAATTTGTTTCAATTTTGCATTCTGCAAAATCATTTTGCATTCATTCAATTTTGCAACGTTCATTCAAATGAACGTTCTCACGCAAACATGGCACGGCCTTGCTCGTTTTTAAAGCTCATTTCGAGCCACCCTTTTCAACAATAATGAGACCCCTTATTTCCTTTCGGGCAAGGGGCCTCTTGAGTAGAACACCAGGGGTACATTGCCATTTCCGGTCAAGGGCTGAAGGGCCATTCCGTCCCATCACATCACATTGTTCCCATTCCTGACACGGGAGGATCTCTGACCCACGCAGTTGGCCCCGGATCAGCACAGGAACCCTCATTGACGCAACAACATCCTTGATCACCGCAGGTAGTCCAATAATTGTCACATACGTCCCAGTTCCGTGTTTTCCTGTCTTGTTCAGAGATATTGAGTTCTCCTTGACCGTAGATTATAAATGAATTGGGGTTCCTAATTTGTATTAACATGGCTAACCCATGTTCGTCTTAAAATGCTCAAGATCCTGCCAGAGCTGATTACTAAAAAGAAAGCTGCGTTATATGGCCTTGAACATGCGCGCTCGCAAGTCATAGAAGCAACAGCCTCGACGCCCGGCGTTGCAGTCTCCGGGCCGTGGGGCGTCGCTCTTGCGGCTGTAACACTGGGCGATGGCCAGTGAGCAAACGAAAAACATGACGCATCTGAAGGAAGATGGCTGGTGAACTAGGTAAATCGGCATGCATGTTCAGTGTAGTGCAAAAGAAAGCCAAATACAACCTTAATCTGAGAAGTGGGAGGGGGACAGTCAACACTGCTGGGCCCCCCACTTTGAAAAGTGGGGGGCCATGGCCCCCCTGGCCCCCCTGTTCCTACGCCCATGGTTCAGGTCAGAGAACTTGTTTGACTTCCGGAAGTTCAAAGTGATCAAAAGCCTGCCATAATGTCTTTTTTTAATTTCACTGAGCGTCAAGGACCATGTTAAGAGTTATGTTTCTAAAACGCCAGAGGTTAACCTGGGTCATTCTATATCAGTGGCCTATTCCCACCATTATTAAGTTCGAATGACACAATCCGTGGCCTCCCGTTGATCAAGAAACACGAAATAAGCATCAAAACTGATATACAAAGCAATGTTTCCGGTAAAAACGCAGTTTGGTCTTGACCTTGATTTGACCCTCATACCTGATCCAAGCTCGATGAAATTTGTTGCAACCTTGAAATCAAATTGTATGTCAAAAGCCTCATCAAAGATATACGGCCTCATTTAAACCCCCTAGGAATTGCCTTACCTACCAGTGTCGGCGATCATACAACACAAATATAATTTTCACTGCAAAAGATCGGTTATTTAATTCGCCACAGCTTTGCAAAGTTTAGCATGATTGCACCGCGCTGTTCGAAAGTCACCCCGAAAGACCCTTCGGGACAATCTCACCCCCATCCGAGGGCGTGTTAACAGTGGCGGCAGACGCCTCATCAATGACCCAAGATACCCATCCACTCGTGGAGTTTTGCTTACCAGTGAAAGGATGCTGAGGCGCATGTCTAACTCTTGGAAAGTGGCAGCTGTTAACCAAATGGTATGACTGAGCGGAGTAAATCAAATTGTGCTCCAGGAAAAACGGCATAAGGTATGCACTGCATAGCAACCAAGACATTCACTTATCTAAAAAACATTTTATAGATTAACAGTGAACAAATTCTCCCTGCCCCATCCCCCACCCCCACCCCTCACCGACCGCCGGGCTTGCCTCCCCAGTAGAAATCATATAAATGTACCTTGAGTCTAACCCCTCCTAAGATTTTGAAACGTCCCTGCGCCAAGACCCTTACCACCAGATCATGCTGATCCATTCAAATCAAATCGGATTAACTTGCGAGCACCGGAAACGTATGCAATCGCGGTGACGAGCCGATGCAATCGCGATGACGCGCCGACAGTGGGGCTTAACCCTGGCGTGAAAAGAGGCGCCTGCCAGGCTTCTGGAAGCCGCACGAGGGCCGGTGTGGTTTTTCTGCCGCTCGTCGCGTACGTGCCGCGCTCACCTTCAACAGCGGCATAGGTGCCATTCTACACGCGTTTTACAGCCGCGCGAGCATCGCCTCCTGCCAACCTTGGCGTCCTGAGTAGCCCGCCCGGCTCGTTAGGCCAATCGCGGCGAATCAGGAGCGCGATAAGAGGGGCTTGGCACGTAATGTTGACGCTGGATGTGATGTCCCAAGTCTGCAGCACGCGCGGCACCAATCCCCCTAAATGTGGTTCATAAACATGACATAACTTGCTTCAAGAGCACATGGCCAAATACCAGCAGGCCGCCAACACTGAAGCCGTCTGCGTGATTTGCGAAATTGATATGGAGACATCGCGTGGTAATTTATCCTAATGACCGCAGCACCCAACTACCACACCGGCGTGGACAAAAACTTAGCAGCACGCAAGCACTCTGAGGCTGATCAGTGGCAGCAGCAAAAGAGGACACTGGGCGCTGTTTGCTGGCTACGGGGGGGGGGGGGGGGGGAAGATAGGCACTAACGCAAGACCGCGTCTTCTCCCGCCTTACACACACCTGAGGCGGCACGCGGTCCACACACGCGGTCACACGCGTCCACGTGATCCGGATGTGCGTCGCGAACGCCACGACGACGGCAGACCAATGCATCGGCATTTCGTACCGACTTCACTGCACGTCGGATATGGTTCACGCTAACGCTCTCTTCCCCGGCTGATACTTCGGGTGTATCACATACATTCGCAAATCACTGCATAAGCCAAACTCACTTGCAATGATGCTGGTTTAGAAATTTGATCTCAAGGTGATCAAGTGGTCCTTGTTTTGAAATACTTGGCTGATTGCGCTGAGGTTCGATATCCGAACGGCATGGAGAGTACCCTTGACTTAAGTGATGTCTGAATAGCTCAGCCCAACGCTGCCTGCGCGACTTGACGTCACGCTCGGCAGACCGCGACCCGTGTCCAAGGTCACGCTTGTGGGCTCGATCTTTTCATCAGTGAATTTGTCAGGATCCAGTCCAATCCAATCTACCAATTTAAAATCTGATCGCGCCATAAATCTGCCCTTCTCACGGGCCCCGCTCCAATCCATCAAAGCAAAACGATTTTCTTACGTAACGCATCTAAATCCATCACGCCTCAGCTAAGCAGCTAAACATGAAGTGTCAAACGGGCCACACATGAGTACATCACCCGTTGAGCCCTTCCATCCGCTCCAGTTGGCTTACGATCACTATCTTCTGCATCCAAAAGAAACCATCTGTCTTCGTTTGGTGATTTCCCCATACCTCCCTATCGAATACATGACCTATGCCTAAAACCGTGAGTTTATCCAGCGCGCGTAGAACTCTATCGAGGACAATAGCCAAGCCACATTCAAGCATCGTGCGCTCAGACAAACAGAGGGTGGGTAATGTCGCACACCTCCGCCATGTCAACATGGTCAGAGGCGCGGTAATGACATCGCGAAACCCATTCGCAGAGCAGAGCTGTGTCGATGACCAACAACTAGGAAAGCACACGCACATGTTCTTCGCCGTTAGTATCACTGTTGCTTTGTCATGAGGAAGTCCGGTCAGAGAGATATGTTATGACATTCAACATGAATCACTTCGAAGAGGAGCATGAATGGAGTGTCCGGCTAAGCGAGGCCATGCGACCCTATTCGGTCCCGCTTAATCACCGCTACTTTGTCTTGAGAGGGCGCTTTTACGAAGGCCTTGTTTGTCTCTTCTGTCGTGGATAGGCCTTACGAGAAGCACTCAGGAGCCACACCCACTGGCCATGATGGCAGCTGTAACGATGTTTACAGCATGGCACGCGCGTTGTTACGAGCAAGGCCTCCGGACGGGCGGATCTTAACGTCAAGCCACCGAAAATGTCGTGGACTCGTCGGCCCAGTTCGTAGACAAACAAAAAGAATACAAAAATCAAAATGTAAAAAAGCGAACAAAAATGTCCGAAGAGCTGAAAAGCTTAAAGAACAAGATACCAAAAGTGACAAAAATAGAATCGGACGTTCAATTCAGACGATCGCACATTCGACAAGCATAAACGTCTAATCGGGTTATATGATGGATGCACAAAACGTAGATGCTGGTATAATCTCATGGGTCAAATACTTGGGTTATGGGGACCATCCGGACAAAAGAGGCCTGGTGCAGTCTCAGCTACTCTTGCCTTACCACAATGTCTTCTTTCCCAAAACGGACAGGGATTGGCATGAAATGTATCGAAATGTCGTCTTTAATGGCGTAAAACAATTCACAGCTCTTTATCCCACGTGAGAGCACCTGTGTATTTACGTACAGTACAGTGATCATTTCATTCAAATTTGCTCTTGTATCACGCCGTTCTTGCGCGTTACAATGCTCTCAATGTCATAGCCTGTTCCAGTATTTGTAGTGTAAATACACGAATTAATGACGGAATAAATAAAACAACTTTTGTGTACCAAAACAGTACCCGAAATGTCAACTGTATGCTGCAGATTGTCAATGCTGAACAGAAAAGCAAGGCAGACTACGCTTAAACGCAATACTTATAGCAGATGCCTCTTTGAATCCCGCTTTCGCCCGGACACGTCATTCGAAATCGCTGTCTAGATTTGTGACGTGACATCACCGAGGTCCAAAAACTTCAGAGTCGAAAATTTATGTGGCATATAGTGCTGAAAGATTCATGGTGAGTTGCCCCCAGCGGATCTGCGGCT
This sequence comes from Pollicipes pollicipes, assembly GCF_011947565.3. Lineage (NCBI taxonomy): Eukaryota > Metazoa > Arthropoda > Thecostraca > Pollicipedomorpha > Pollicipedidae > Pollicipes > Pollicipes pollicipes. The sequence continues at coordinate 726,302 of NW_023596746.1, forward strand.
ACGTCGAAAAATGGCGTGGCGAAGCTGATACCAATCTGCCGTCAATGGCAGTGCCAGTCTTTCGGGGCCACAAAACTGGTGGGCTGAGGCTGACTGGTGCTCTGGGGGGGGGGGGGGTGGGGGCTGTTGGGTACCATCAGGCTATCACGATAAATGTGATTATCCAATAAACAACACGTACAGATGACAGCTGATATAGTTGTGAGTTCTACATTCCTGAATGCAACTCTAATCGACTAAGCCATCGACCATACGTAGCCAATCCGTCTTGATAGCGCAGTTGACTAGAGTGCCCACCTTCCTATGTCCCCCCCTCCCCCCCGTAGCGGGATGGGTTCGAGTCGCTCTGAGCGCCCGATGTTTGTCCTTGATAGATATGGCCCGCGGCCGGGTGGCAGCGGTCGCACTGAAAGTCAAGCGACGTGAGAGGGTGGGGCAGACCGTAGCGAACATTGCGGCACGTTAAACTTTCGCCTCCAACTTCTGTAGTTGACCGGGTATTGCAAGATCGGATGGTAGCGATCAGAGCTCACACAAGCACTGCTTTGCATGAGCTCTGATCTAAAATCTACCCATTCGAAAGGTTCGGATTGAATCTTTAAAAAAACAAGTTGCTAGCACAACTAGCTTTCATTCTCCTGCGCGTTTATTGCTTCTTTACTTTCTTGTTCTGAGGTCCCCGAAAAAAAATGCAACAGCCATCGCCGACACTGGCCTGAGGCGTTCCAAGACTTCACGCCGCCCGTATCTCGAGCAGTCCCACGCCGCTGCCGCCTGACCTCGTGACTCGCCTCGACCCAGGGGCCGGGCTCGTCCTTCGCCTGGACGCCGCACTGAGAGCCTGATCAGCACGGAATGTTGTGTCTGCGCTCCCTGACCCCGAACAAACGGACTCCCGGCACACTCGGCCCCGCCGATCAATGGGCTGGAAGCCTGATGTGGCAGCCGGAAAGGTTAATGCGATGCGGTACAGCCTAGCGGACCAGGGGTCGGCAAACAATTTCTGTCGTCCGGCAGCCACGTGACGACGACACACAATCATACGGTCATGGCAGCAAAAGTCTCGTGATCACACGACCCAACAGGGAACTCCTCATGAATTCGTGATCAGTCTCGCTCGCGCCACCCTTACAAGCTTCAGAACTGTTGCGGCATAGAAGGCAGGCAAGAGGTGGCTTGGGTCGGACGACACGACGTTTTGCTGTCGACGTTAGACGGATGTGACCTTGGGTCAATATACATGATTTCCTCAAACAGACGATGCGTCTTTCAACTGGATGGCACGTCTGGTCGTCGTTAATCAAATTAAATTGTTTCGCAAAAAAGAGTACTTAAATGGTTCTGAAGTGCATCGCATTCTATGACCAAGCAATCGCGTGCTTCAATGCTATATTTCAATCCGTCTTCCGAAGCCTGCACTACCCGGTCTGTCACGTTGGAGCAATCCCAGCCCTTGGCTCGGCGTCCCCGCAGCGAGCGGCATTCTCCGCGGGCCACCGGCCGGGTCACCGGGTCACCTGTGCCGCGGAGGCGCGCGCCCTGAGCAGCGCCGACCCTCGGCGCCGGCGCCGGCGCTCGTCGCTCACCGCCCTGTCGCCGAGCTCCTGTATATTGCAGAGCAGCCGTGCCGTCTGCCCGGCCGTCACCGTCACATTTGCTGAGCCGGCGTACGTCAGCCGCGGCAGCCGGGCCGCCGCCGTCTCCACCGCCGCCCCGGCCAGGCCGGCTGAAACGGCACACAAGCCGGGTCAGCAGACGACCTGAGACCTGGTGCCCCGCGTCAGGTCAGCAGACGACCTGAGACCTGGTGCCGTGCGTCAGGCCAGCAGACGACCTGGGACCTGGTGCCGCGTGTCAGGTCAGCAGATGACCTGAGACCTGGTGCTGCGCTTCAGGTCAGCAGACGACCTGAGACCTGGTGCCGTGCGTCAGGCCAGCAGACGACCTGAGACCTGGTGCCGCGCTTCAGGTCAGCCCGGCTGAGGTTGGGCATGGGTCTGGTCTGGTCGCACTGAATATATCACCGCGAATCGGATCAAGGTGACTGAAGTGGAGCGCAGGTCATGTCAGACTCACTGAAGCAGAGAAAGCCGAGGACGTGACCTGCAGACATAAGGCGGGCTACCTGAGACAGGCTACGGGGGTTGTCAAAGACCAGGTCAGGCTAGCTGAGGCAGGCTACAGGGGTGTCAAAGACCAGGTCAGGCTAGTGAGACAGGCTACAGGGGTGTCAAAGACCAGGCCAGGCTAGCTGCAATTGAACACCAGGGTCGTCAATAGTTGTGGTTAGCAGCGCAGCCTTCACAGATATGTAGGCGGTCAGACTCGCTGAGCCACGGCCATGCCAGCGCATACAGGCATCGGTATCTGACTAGCCTGGACTGCGGCCAAAGTCACGTAGGACGTAGAGTGCAGAAGAAGACCGTAAAACAATATCTCGTAGAGATGTACAGAAGTAATACCATGCACTACATTTAGGCCTGGGTGTCATCAGGGTTTGATGTTACCTCGCTAATTTAGCTAATTTGGCTACTAACTTCTGTCCTAGTTCCTTTTAACTGATTTTTTATGACATTTAGGCAAGGGTTTATCGGGCTGTGTGGGCACCATTTTAATGGCATACCTACTACATGATTATAGCTTTATTATCCCACATTATCTCCCGTTTTTCTCCCTACGAGCAAGCGTTACACTTAGGCATAAGCCTCAACAGATTTGATGCATCCCCGTGTTCTTATGATTTAAAAATGAGCACTGCGTGAGTACAGCTTAGTCGCAAACCTCTCGCAGAATCCGAGCAGCGTTGTTGTGTGCTGTCTCTCGTTCCTTAGTGAGGAGTGCAGCGACTTTTATCAGGATTTTTGTCGGCAGATAATGACATTAAAACATGACGCTTTGCATCACGGTGAACCGGGACGGTCACGCACCTGGCCACCTTTTCGCGAGTGTGGAGCAGTCGCCCAGTAATGCAAGCAGGCTGGCACATGGTGGGCATACATTTTGTACATGCCGGCTATGTGCTGTGCAGTTGCACGGTGCTCTTCTTTCGTAAGCCCGCCCGGCGGACTGTACGTCAGCATAAGACTATCATCCATGGGCAGTGAGGTGGATGATCTGATGCATGAAGAGATACGCGCGTTCGCAAACGGCTCATCCCGAAAGCTCTGATCCAACTGACGACTTTCGATAACGGCTCCCCCTATAGCGCTGGTCCCACCGGCGACATTCGACGACGGATCGTCCTTACAACTCTGATCCAACTAATGACATTCGACAACGACTCGTCCCTACAGCTCCAGTTCAACCGACAACAATCGACTTCGAAGCGTGACTTTCAAATAGGTGGCATGTATGCAGATTGGATGTAGATAGGCCTCATGTATGTAGATTGGAAAATGATAAGTAGGTTGGCGACACGACACTTTTTGTAGCTTTCTCAGTGCGAAGACGGACCGTCGCTGGATACGTTTCATCACTGACAGATGTTGGCCACCACAAGATGACGGAAACACGGAAACCTCTAAATCTTTCAGACATGACGTCAGTGGTTAGCTTTGTCAACAGCTTTCCGCAGATGGAACTTTGTTGGAAGCTTATCAGCCAAACAGAATCAATGACGGGCCACATTGCAGACTCACAAACCTTTCGGGATGGGTACCAGACATTTTTTTTTCATTCTGATGCATTTTGGCACTGAAGTAGAACTCCCCTTAGAGTGCAAATGACGCGGAATACATCCTTGCCTTTAATTTGAATGCAAATGAAAAGGCATTCTAACGCAAAACAGACGCACTTATGCAAGAAGGCATGCGCCAGTCCTAAAAAACTTACTAGCAGCCGCTGAGGGCAAGCTGTTCCCGGTTTCCATGCTCCGCCCCAGCTTCTCATTCCACATGCTCGACACTAATACAGCAGCTCTCCCCGCGGCTGAAGCTGCAGGTCTTATCAACAGCACACTTTTGAAAAGAAAAAAAATCGTTAGGGCCTTGGTTCTGGGCGAGCATCGACTGGTGGGGAGCCGCTGTGCGCTGTAATATGGGTTGTTCGCGCTCTACGCGGGCCCGCATTGTTCCAGAGCTGACGGGATTGTGAAATTATGGCCTAGGGCGGCCCAGTTTTCCCGCGAATTTGTCAGCCTCGCTGGAGCACCGTCGTCCCGGCCGGGGTCCTGCAGGGTCGAGCTGCAGCCAAGTCCGGCCAGGCCCCGGACAGCCGGGTGTGGTCTCTAAAGCCCACGGTCGATTAGACAAAACGAAGGGGGAATGGTTGGCGGTCTGGCCGTTTGCCATCGCGCTAATAGCCCCCGGTTCCGCCGTAATCTGCCCGGAGGTTTACACTGGCGCCCCAGATAATTGGTCGCAGAATGACCCGAGTTCTAACGACCATTCTTTCAGACGTGTGGTGCCCGCACACCGGGACTTTGGCTTCACGTGGAAAATCACGGGAATAATTTCAGCCGCAGACTTCGGATAGCATTGCAACGTTTCGAAGGGCCTGGTTGCTACCTCGCTCAAAAAGTTGGCGTCGTAAGGAGTACCCAGCCCCAGAAAGTATTCACCAGACAACGCAGACGGAAGATTGTGCCTTCCGTGACGTATTACGACTTAAATGGTTCCAGATATTTTCTCAGGAGTGTGCGGACTTTCAGAATGGTAGGAATCGCAGTGTTGTGCTGCGGTATGTGCTGCACATGGCTTTTGTACCTCACGTTTGCACCTAATTAGATAGGGAAACAGCATGGCACCAAATCTGAACGGTACGGAAAACAGACTACTAAACAGCAGGAAAACCCGTCGGTGCTGTTAAACTCATCAGAATAGCAGGTAGCAGTACTCTTGAACGGCTTTTTATCGTGATGCAAAACCTTGCCATTTTACGCAAATGTGCTCTACAAATGTGCCATTTTACGTTTGTGAATGCCATGCCATGGGTCTAAATTATGATGTGTCGCAAGCATAAAATGAGGAATAAGCATGTCATGATGAAACAGCAATGCCTTCGGGGGACACCTTTACGGCTATTTCGATAGTCAGAGCATAACTTGTGTTTGTTGCTCATGACTAGTTATTCTTATTTTGTCACTCGCATTTTCATCGCACCTGATAAAGGGGTTCGACCAACTTCAAAGAACAAACAAAACGGGTGAAATAGATGAATGGAATAAGAGGTCATATCCTGACTTGCCGTTGTCAATAATTCTAACTTGTGCACATACCGTGGTATCATCAAACCATTTTCAGATACATGGTCCGTGCTCTCGACCACAATGGTCCTCACATTGTGCACACTCCTAGTTCAAGCCCTAACTCAGTTTTCACCCAAACAGCCAAAACACTGTAAAGGCATGTATCCGGATTCGCTGTCTCACGAACCAGTGTCTCTAAGCCCTCTAAAGCCCAAAGCTCCGGGAACAACGCGCCCGCAATGTGTCAGAGCCTGTGCCAAAACTTTTCTCTTACATATGCAGCTTTGTCATCGGCGCTTCCCATGAGGTATAGGCAAAAGTTCGAGCACTTCACCAGCGGCACCAGTTATGTGCTCCGCAGGCTGGCAGCCCCAGACTGCTGCCACACGGCTGGCAGCCCCAGACTGCTGCCACACGGCTGGCAGCCCCAGACTGCTGCCACCACGGCTGGCAGCCCCAGACTGCTGCCACCACGGCTGGCAGCCCCAGACTGCTGCCACACCACGGCTGGCAGCCCCAGACTGCTGCCACCACGGCTGGCAGCCCCAGGCTGCTGCCACCACGGCTGGCAGCCCCAGACTGCTGCCACCACGGCTGGCAGCCCCAGACTGCTGCCACCACGGCTGGCAACGGCTGGCAGCCCAGACTGCTGCACCACGGCTGGCAGCCCCAGACTGCTGCCACCACGGCTGGCAGCCTCCAGACTGCTGCCATCATGGCTGGCAGCCCCAGACTGCTGCCACCACGGCTGGCAGCCCCAGACTGCTGCCACCACGGCTGGCAGCCCCATGCTGCCATCATGGCTTGAGACAGCAATCTGCCGTCACCAGTCTGGTGACATCTGGACTGCCGTCACCAGTCTGATGACAGCTGGACTGCCGTCACCAGCGGCGCTGAAGCTGCAGCTGCGGGGAAGACCGCTGGCAGGCTGCAGCGAAGCCGCAGGGAAGCCCGTGCCTACCCGAGCCGCCGCGCTCCCGCACGAAGGGTGGGGGGGGGGGGGGGGGGACTGCCGCGGCGGGCGCCGGCGGGCCGGCCGTCGGCGCCGTCTGCCGGGCGGATGACGGCTGGAACAATGCACACGTGATGGACAGTCATTAGGGACGTACGTAGGCCGGCCGGCGGCGGCAGCGGTGTAATCAATCGACGATCAAGCTCTGCGCGGTCCCGCCGAGCGGTGCGGCGACGGGACGCGCGGCCCGACCGGCACCGGCAACAGGGCGGGACATAAAGACGGAGGCGTGGCACGCAAGCCGAGGTCACACAGCCTTATGTGAGACGCGGGCAGAGCGATGTCATTTGTAATAAATGAATTCAAGCCTATTCTCTAGCATGGGCGTAGCCACGTCCCTGAGGTCGGGACAAATTGGTATTGGGAGGGTCAAACTGGAATTAGGACGCGCGTTCTAACCAGAAATGACGTTTTGGATGGCAAACCATGAACAACGTGCATTCTACCGGCAGCTTTGGACGGGACATGAGTTTATTTGGGCAAAATTGTGTAAGACACATCCTCTGGTCTTACAGTGCACTGGGACCCTGGGGGCATGACATGACGGGCATGAGGCTGACACAGCGTGTAACCACCGCGGTGGTCCAACCCATGTTCTCTAGTGGGTTCGGACATAGTATTCAGATGGTTCAGATTTGGCATGGCATGGCGTGATCGGAGACACAAGTTTGAGTGTCGAAAGCAACCGAGTCAAAACGAGGCCTAAGCCGAAGTACACTCGCAGTGTCTAAGCAGAGTCTGAATGAGTTTGCACCCCAGGAAAATTTCGGCATATAACATTCCAACTTAAGAGTTGAAACGACAATACCCGGAAACAACCAACGACACGGTAATGCACCCCGAGCGGGACGGGCGCTCGGCCAGACTACCGGACGCAGCGGGGCCGCAGACGCGCCAACGAGACGGCACTGACGGCCACGGCCTGCGCGCAGCACGCCCGCGGAAGACGACCGACGGACCGGTAACGAGAGTGAGTGACCTTTCTCGTCATGGCGCGACCTCGGCCGAACCGCCGCCGCGCCGTCACATCAGAGGTCACGTTGCCCGACGGTTAGGTGCGTCTTTTTCTGGTGGCGGGTCACCACCGCTATGGACGAATACAACGCTGCGGGCGGCTGGGTACCCAGCCATTTTTCACAAAGGCTTAGGGGTGAGAGATTGGCTATTTGAAAATGTTTCGTGGGGTTATATATCAATATTTAACCGAATGACGTTGCGAACAGCTGTTGGTTATCACAAAACGTTGTCCAAACTGAGGCGGGGTACATTGTACTTGGAGACATTGATTAACTATCACCGAACGGAAGGATGATTGTAAAGCCCATACAGCGTTCTGAGACCACCGAAAAACCGTCAGATTGAGCGATGTTTTACTTGACGCCCCCTGATACATTGATTGCGCGTGCTTCCAAGAAAAAGTAGAAAACGGGCACTCAAGGTCACCGAGCTATGACCTCATCGCTGAAGCCTGATGAGCTATTTGCGCGTCAGATATCCGTTTTTGCTCTTTGTTCATAAAAGTGGATATGATCGGCATAGAATCGGCTTATGCGTGTCACCACGCATACAGTTCACACGGAAAAGGCCAATGGCGTGTTCAAGGTCAGCAGGGGAGCATGGCTTATAGTGATCTTGTTTGACCTTTGAGTGATCATGCAACGATTTTTTCACCGCGCAGATGATTTAAAGTGCGGCTTTGTAAGGGATTGGCTTTCTGACTGTTTAAGCTCAAAACATGACGTCTTTTGCTCTAGAAGGCCTCAAATTTTTGTCCTCAAATTTTCCTTTCGTTTGCAGGGCAACTTCAAGTATCGAGCAGAAGATCCCATTGAAAACCTTGTAAAGGAATCCGAGAAAAAAAACATTTTCCGTCACGAATAGATCACCGCCAAAACTCACCAAATCAAAATGAGTGAAAAAACGGTGTGGTACGCTGCCAGTACAATTAGCATCTTGATTGTTGCCGGTAGGTAATTGTTTACGCTGCAATACTTTTGCGGATTTTGGTATTGGTATCGGCCGTGTTCAAAACAGTGCCAGGAGAAGAGGATTTTCTGGTAAAATTTTTACTCCCAAACCTTACGCCTAGGTAACCCGCAGAAAATACGATATGGCCATTGTTTCAAGTCTTCCTCTGTTGGAAAGCTGCATTTTGCAATCGCAACTTTTCTCGCCCTTGGAAAAATTAACATAGAAAACATCATTTGAATGTGCGGCCCCTCAAGGAATGACCTAATCTCGAGTGTCACCAATCGCCATGAAGAAGTCAGATCCCCCATTATTTGATTTGACTTGACTATTCACGCTCCGCATTTTTGGCGCAATGTGGTCCCAAATGGCAAGGGAATCTACTGCCACCACCTCGCCTGAGGAGCCAATCAAAACAGCTCCCGTCCTGCGACCGTAAAAATCGCGGAACGTGAACATTCAAGCGCAATTACAAAATATTCAGATGTGCTTTCGTTTTAAAACGCATCCAGTGCATGCTCATGAAAACAACCGATTGATCGCCAATGTAATACAAGATTATATTGATAAATCGTATGCATTGCCGGTGTAGGTAACGACTATCGACTTCACACGCTTCTTTTTGGCGCGCCAAACTCAGTGACGGCCGATCTTCCGAGACGGGAAAAGGGAACGCGCTTTTTATCATGTTGCTTTCAACGCAACACCATGGGTTAAGGGTTAAATTTTCTACGAGATGTGGCGACTGGCCTCCTCCACGGTCTTTTCACGCAGTCTCTGACCTATCTACTTCAATGCAGGGTGGTGCGAAAATGGCATTTAGTATGCCGATGCGTGTAAGAGCTTTTACATGCTTTCCGTCAGTGATGCTATGGCAGGCCCAAGCGCTCCATTAATACTGTCAACGGTGAGCTGGGCGGCGCCGGGGAGCCGCCAAGAAACGTCCAGAGCTGAGCTGAGCGGCGCCGGGAGCCGCCAAGAAACGCTGTCCAGAGCTGAGCTGAGCGGCGCCGGGGAGCCGCCAAGAAACGTGTCCAGGCTGAGCTGAGCGGCGCCGGGAACCGCCGAGAAACGCTGTCAGGCTGAGCTGAGCGGCGCCGGGGAGCCGCCGAGAAACACTGTCCAGAGCTGAGCTGAGCGGCGCCGGGGAGCCGCCAAGAAACGCTGTCCAGAGCTGAGCTGAGCGGCGCCGGGGAGCCGCCGAGAAACGCTGTCCAGAGCTGAGCTGAGCGGCGCCGGGGAACCGCCAAGAAACGCTGTCCAGAGCTGAGCTGAGCGGCGCCGGGGAGCCGCCAAGACGCTGTCCAGAGGCGCACACAAGGGAAGGCAGAGGCGCAATCCAGAGTCTCAGCTAGGGGGGGGGATGAGGGGCACGGGGTTGACAGATGACCCCTGACGGTGTAGCGTGTTTTGGGAGGACTCCTAAAAAAGCAGCCGTTATATCCCACTTGGTTTCAAGGGGTAAGAGTTTCTTCGTTTCGTTTTTATCTAGTCTGTTACTGGAACAAAAGTTAGAAGCCACTCGAGATACAATCCTGTTTGTATTTTGAAGTCTGGGGGGGGGGGGGGAGGAAGGAGCTGAAGAAGGGAACTAAGCGAAGCGGGCGTTAAATGACTGTACGGAATAAATCGCCGACACTTTTCAATTTTCAATGGCTCAAGTGACTCTTTCTAATCCGATAGGGCTCCAAAGACTATGCCGGGGATTTTCTGGGTTCTACAGAAGTATTTAAAATCCTTTGAATCTAGGGGAAAACGGGGTGAGTTGCATCACGTACAAAAGTATGAGGGCGGGCGATTTATTCCAAATCTTTGTGACAGGTGCCAGTCTTGAGTCACTCAGCTGACGTACGGCAAATCACTACATTGCAGTGTACTTCCAGCTGCATGCGTGCATGTGTCTTGATGTGAGCACGACAAACTTCTTTTGTGTATCGTTAAAAAACTATTGCGATCAATTGAATGTGTGTCTAAGGAGTTACGACATACCAATCTGGATGCTTTACTGAGTGGTGGAGAGGTGAATGGGTGGCACATACTGCAAAGCATTTCGCATCTGCTACCCAAGGATTTCAGGGTGGCGCCAACTTTCTTCCAAGATGGCGGGCGGCACATGCTGTATCAGCTGTGCGCGGGGAGTGTTGTATTGTTGGTTCAATGTACCGACGATGTACCGATGCGACAATGTACCGATGCTGTTTACTGACTTAATAACCATGGTTGATTGACTGACATCATTTTCATGAATTATTTGCATCTAGAGGTAATTTGTCGATATTCACATTACCTATGTAGTTCCATAATCTATCATTTGCATAATTTACTCTGACATCTGTTATCATTTTCATGACTTATTACATCTAGATAATCTGTAGATGTTCACATTAACTACGTAGTTCAATAATATCCGCTGAGCAAGTGAAACCGAGGTAGCGGTGGTCGTAAAAAAATATTGATTGATAAAAAGGTAAACATTTGCCAGTTTGCAATTAAGACGAACCACAAGATGGTATAGGCGAGCACATTTGGCCTACATGTCGTAACGCGCTCAGCTTGCTTGCAATGTCACTTATTCTACGCAAAAAAATACATAACCCCAACTTCCCTCACCATGTGGTATAATTCCCCCCTGGGGTGGGACAGGTTGTCTCATTTGAAAGGGGTTGATTCAAAGATAATTTATAAAAAAGACGTGCTCGCCAAAACTTTATCGCCAGATATGAAGCTGAAGGTTAGAGGTGTCTGCAAATATCATACTTTTAGTCCTATCTCCAGTATAGTACGGCAGGAGGGAGCCCAAAGTAGAAACTGATGCAACTCTCCCCGGTCTCCCCCACTCCCTACTCTCCCCTTTCCCCTACGTGGAAGATCGAAATGCATTCAAAATGATATAAGCATGACTAACACATGATCATCTGGGACTGTCCACCATGCATTCGGAATCAAACGTGAGAACGACCATGCGACATAGTTTTGAATATGCGCACTTGCGCGTCTTAGAAAAAGAAAACGACGTCCGACGTTGCAGCCTCCATGTGCCGCGCAGCGTTGCCCCGAGCGTTACACGGAGGGGCGTCCAGCGGGAGAACAAAAACGATGACGTATCTCAACGAAGTACTTCTGAATGCTTTAAGATATCAGCTCTTACATTGAGAAGCCAGTACTGAAAGGTATGTCACCTGTGCGATTTTTGCATTGGTTATAGGAACGGATTAGTACTTACAGCACCGCGAATTGGTGCTAGAGCCTGGTTCGGACTGGAAGAGTAAAGGAAGACTCAATATTTTTCGTCTTGCTGGATCTCTTAATCTGTTGAGGGAACATAATCAAAATAGCACACGCTAAATGCATGTCTCAGTTGCTGTTGGGGCGAGGCGAGGCGAGACTCTGTGCGCCGGTCCACGTCACGCGCTCACTGGCGTGGCGCTCCCGGTGCGACCGCGGCTGTGTCATACGCCGACCCTGTACACCGACCTGTGTCATACGCCGGCCCTGTACACCGGCCTGTGTCATACGCCGGCCCTGTACACCGGCCTGTGTCATGCGCCGGCCCCGTACACCGGCCTGTGTCATACGCCGGCCCTGCACACCGGCCTGTGTCATACGCCGGCCCTGTACACCAGCCTGTGTCATGCGCCGGCCCTGTACACCAGCACGCCGGCCCCGCACACCGGCCTGTGTCATACGCCGGCCCTGCACACCGGCTTGTGTCATACGCCGGCCCTGTACACCGGCCTGTGTCATACGTCGGCTCTGTACACTGGCCCGAGTCGTACGCGGGCCCTGTACACCGGCCTGTGTTGTGGCCGGCCAGCTCTGACGACGTCGCTCTTGCTCGTGCATGGCCTCTCATGGTCTGTCGTTCCGCCCAGTCTCCTGCCGCCTGTCGCGTGGTCCGTGAGAAAAGACCGAAGTGAGCTCGAGGGTGTTCGAAGCGCCAGGAACGAAGGCATCGCGGCGGTAGAAGGCAACATTTACGACGAAGAAGTTTGTGCGCCGGTTAAGCGATATATAAACTATTCGGTGTTTAGGGAGTAATGCTCCCCTATTGTGCTACGCTCACCGTCTTCCCACATCGACCTGAGGCATCGCAACCGGACCTGATCGCTGGACATCAGCCCTTCCCGGAAGCCGCCTCCATCTCACCGAGTCAGCCGATCCGGGCGTGATCACGGCCCGGCGCTCAGTGCCGCGCTTGGTGATGCCGGCAGGTCGGCGTGGCGGGCCATATTCCTGGGCCAGCTGCTGTCCGCGCTCAACATGTGCACAGGCGTCACCAGCTGCTGACCGAGCAGTGCAACATCAGCGTACCGACCGGTGGGCAGACTGCCGCCGCCGGCAGCGGCACCTGACGACGCCCGTGCAGGGCGGCAGCGCGTGGCTCGCCCGCTCGCTCCGTGTTTATATAAACAGTGCATGCCAGAGGATGGTGGGTCATGATCAAGTCACCGCTAAAAGGGTGTTTGTGCTATGTCTGGTGCAGATTATTACGAGTAGAAAACATTGTCATAACTAGTCGAGTGCATTGCCATGTTTTAGGTGCACGTATGCCATTTTGCCAATGGCTGTCCATTCGTTCAGAACTATCGGTTTACCGAGATTCCGTCCGGACCTGCTAGGCCCCTTAATGCGACATCAGCCAACTCCGGGTCCTCCGGGCCCTCAAATCGGGTCTTTAATCTTCGGTTCTGCACTCGGGAGGCCCTTCAGTCTACTCGATACCTAAGGGGTGAGGTGACTGCTCTCTGTGCCTAAAGGGAGGCACACGGTACTACACCAGGGGCGTCACTTTATGTAATTTCGAGGGGACCGAGCCCTTTCAGCGCTGATCTGAGCCCTTCAGTGGTTTTCTGACACCCTCAATGCAGAGCAAAGAGGGAATACTGAACCAAAGAAGCAACAAAAATTCTAGTACCTATTTGTACACCAGGTATCTAGACACGTAACCGTTGGCATTATACTAATTGTGCATCAAATATTATCCTGTAGGTACCTGACGTTTGCGTTATGCCAACTTCTTCATGTGTTAGGACAGGCTGCAAATGTTTAACAGGTTTTTTACATGCTGCGAACTGGACTGGAATAAAGAACAATGGACTGCAACACGTCGAAGCTTTTAAAAGTACGGTGTGGCCCATATACAAGTTGACTTATGTTTCCCTCAACATGCAGCGCACTTGTCTTTTGATTGCATACATTTCTGGGATGAGCGCCCGGTCTAAGCAGTGGGTTTGGTGAGTCCTAGCTCAATCGTAAACTCCGTGTCAACGGCAGAACTTTGCAGTGAAAGATTAACGTCCTGCAATGTTAGGCAGGGTCCACCTGCCCTCCGACGTAACCTGACCGTTGGCGCGCCCGCTGTCACCGGTCGCAGGCCGACCCGGTCGGAGACAAAAAACGAACGTCTAAAGCGACTCGAAGCCACCCCCACCACAGGTCTGTGAATCGGAAGGCAGGCGTTCTGACCAGCGGGCTACCGGGACAAACTACAGTACACAACGGAGCGGGACAATTTAAAGCACAGTTCCGTGGTATATAATCCACTGGCTGTTCCAAAAAACAACGACGGGGAATGGAATCAACTCATTTTGTGTGCGGCATGCCCCAGAGTGAAAAAACATTATGATAGTCTTGATCGACTTTGGCAACGAAACCTGACCATGGGCACAGCTTCGAAATGTCGGGCTTCCACAATATAGTCAATGTTTTTGTTATAACGTCGCTAACAGCTACTTCTCTGCTACGCTGAAGGTCGATGACTTTCATCATGGGAACTTCAAACTCATCATCTCCGAAACGCCAACATGCGAGACATTTCTTGCTTATATATGAACTTTAACACCTATAAAAACGTTTTGAACACTATTATTAAGACGGCCACTCCGGTGCGAGATTCAGTCCCCATTCTTCTTCTTATTATTATATCACCAGTCACCATATTCAGTCACCATTCTTTCGGCTCTTCCAGTTATCGACATGTTAAATGGGGACGTCGTGCAAGTTCGGTATTACTTTCTAGATGAGCACATCCTGGTGGAGTACTCGAAATTTTCCGTAGGCTCTCGTCCGTAACGTGTCAGGTCATACCACTTTATATAAAACCGCCCTTTGCGCCTCGGGTCACCTTCGATGCAAAATGAAAGAAACCCATTTTATCACAAGGGATCGAATAGCTAAGATATTTTTATGCAAGTATGTATTCCATTCTAAGCTTTTCACAAAAACAAAGCGTCACTTCGCCTTAAAATGGCAAGCCACTGTTCCGCAGGCAAACAAATCTTAGAAGATCTACGAACTAGGTTTTGAAAAACTTTTTTATTTTTCTGAAGACTGGGGACGCAAATTGAAGTAGCTGAAATCCGGAGAAAAGTCAGGCTTTGATGGCAGGCAGGTACATCTTACTAGCTTTCCCTTCCCCGGAAGACTTTTAAAAGTAGCATCCGTTGGACTGGATTCCCTTTGTTGGGAAATGCACGGCCTCGGAACCGTAAGCAACAAAGTGATAACAGCACCCAATGGCCATGTAATTTTGCATTCCTTACGGCAGCACATAAAAACGCAAGGGAGCCCAGAATGCCGGGAGCCACAAAATGACATGAAGAAATGAAGAATGTTCACTCCCGAACGCTAGATCCAAAAGTACCAAACGTTACGACGCATCAAGAAAAGACAGAACATGCGTGATGGCTTGTAGCTGCCGCCCAAGACATCCATTATAATCTGTGCTCAGCCGCTAAAAAAAGGCATGATAGTCTGCGGCTGTTATTCCCTAAGGCGGCCTCAACGAGGACTCCAGGAGAGAGGGAATGGGGGAGGCATCCCACGAGGACACCTGTCGAAGTCCCTCGAGGACCGGGCCCTCCTCACGAAAGCCACGCGTGCGTACCTGAATGTCACGTTCCCAACGCCCCGCTTCAGTCGCACGCTGACCTGGCCGAAGTTCTGTGTTTCAGACTATCGTCGACTGCCATTCTCGGACTCTTAAGTACCATGCATAAACTCTTTCTGAAGTTGGCGCAGCGCCAAAACTCGGGAGAGTCTTAATGGGCGTCTCCTCTCTCCAGGATCTCCCCAGCCATGGGCGTCAGCGGCTGGCACAAAGTTCCACTGTAAGCTCGGCTCGCCTGTCGCTAGAGGTGCGTGTGATGGAGAGCACGGGCATTAGCTGCGGATCCTGTCGCTAGAGGTGCGTGTGATGGAGAGCACGGGCATTAGCTGCGGATCCTGTCGCTAGAGGTGCGTGTGATGGAGAGCACGGGCATTAGCTGCGGATCCTGTCGCTCTTGACACCCGTGACAGCGCCGCTGCTTCAAAATCAGCTAGGCGAGCATTTCATGCGGGTCTTCCCTTATGATATTGTACATAAAAGGGTGATGCAAATGAATGCATTACGAAATCCATGCGTTTGGGTACAGCACATATCCCAAATCTCAAAAAGCAAACACAACGAAGCTTATGAGTTTTGGGCACCTTACGAGCATCTCGCGGCCATCCTTATTTTTGCCTTGAGATTCTGAGGTCAGAAACTTCCTTTTCAACAGAGGCTCTTAGGGGGTCGCCAAACCTCACCGCATGTCGCATGCACCGGATCATCCGCATTGATATGTCCATGCCCGATCAGCAATACAGCTGACTGTGGCCAGACGGCGAAACATTAGCTGCAGCAGTCCTGACAGAAGAAAGCTCCAGGTACGTTCCGCGGCGTTAGAGCTTGGAATTACGCATTTTTGGTGTTTCCATGCTTTAGTTTTCGATATTCATTTCATCGAACCAGGGCCGGTGGTGTTGGGTTTTGCGTTAAAGGGAGTGTTACCCATTTGTATGGGGTTTCGCACTGAAATAGTCATCCTGAAGATCATTTAGAGTCGCTACCAGCCCAGCCGCTCTTAAGACCTAAAGCCTTCCAGTTTCTGAGCTACACATCCGCGAAGATGTGCAAACTATTTCAATGCTATCTAGGCATCCATGACGCCGAGAAAACGCCATTTAAATACTGCCATTGACGTGGCCATGAAGCGTTTAAGGTAAAAAAAATACACGATTTTCCAGTTGTATTGTAATATACAAGTGTCAAAAATATACAACTGTCTGGCGCTCGTGAGCACGATTTCCAATACAACGAGCATCCATTGGATATCAACCAGTGTTGTGCAAGTTATCCAAGACTTTAATGTGAATTACGGACCGTGCTGCATTATGGAAGAAGCTGTACATTCTTCCTTATCATCACGTAAATAAGACTTGCAATCCAATAGCTTAATAATAGCGCTATAACCGAGTATGTGAATGCAAGAAACCATCTTGAAGTCATGAATAAATATACCAGAACACCACGAGAAAGAGCAAAATACGAGCATCCAACGATATTTGGTTCAGCACACCTCCAACACCGCCGCGAGCTAGCTCTCGGGAGGTTAAAGAACTACAAGTGAGTGCTGTTATACAAACGTTCCATGACGCAATCAAACAATAACGTATTGAGAAGCACCTTTACTAATAGAGAAATTATGTCGTCCGGCGCAGTTTTTTTCCGCCTCAAAGCTTACTAATAGTTTGAAGTGAGCTTATTGCATGATATCTGATGTTTGCTTCAATATCTTGAAATGTGGAGCATTCCCTTCAACCGATTGTTTGCAGGCGATCGCCTTCTTGCCCCACGAAAGTGCCAAGCGTCATCAATCTCTCTCGCCATTAATACTTTTCGTAATCTCGAATGAAATGCAACCCTCCACGTGATAAATGGGGATGCGCTTTATCCTTCCAGTGCGGACAGGACCGGCCTGGTGCACCGACGCACGCGCGAGCGTGGCAATGAGACTGCGAAAACAGGCGCTTAAACACAACGAAGTTCCTCGAAAACGAATCACCTCATTTTGCTCTCGTGTAGAGTTCAGAAAGACATAAGATGACCAAGTCTCGCATGGCGTGTACTGGACTATCCATGATGTCCTTTCCTGCCAGTATTTTACTCACGCTGCTTGGGCTATTCCCAAACCAATGGACCAGGAGATGGATAAATGCCATCTTAATGCTTGGTGGCGCGTATTAACTCCATCTCCTCCCCCTCCCCCCGTGATCTTGGTTGTCTACTGCAAGATTTGCCGTTGCTTTCGTGTGTCGCATCACCTCTCATCTCTAAACTGTTCGAAAATCGGAAATCATCAACGGCAATACTACGTCACTTCATAGATGTGCTATCGTTGAATTGGGCTGACAGCATTTTGTAACACAAATGTGTCACCAAGTTCTGACGGCCTTTTTAGACCAGTTTGCTGTTTAGGTGACGCAGAAAGCAGCAGGCCCATGCTTTTTTAGTACGCACATCATAAGGATCTTCTTCTACATACAATACAATGCCCAGGCGACATTTTTACATGACGACGATGATGAATGAACTTTGTCCGAAGAGTACGGCCCACCCGTTACACCGTCTGTCTCGATGGATTCAGGAGATCCAGCTATTTGAGAATGCATCCGGCGCGTGCGGAGCGTTCCAAAAGCTTGAGTCCACGGGGGCCAGATATGGAGCAGGTCGGCAGGAGTGAGGGCTTGCAACACAGGCTGTCGGTCAGAATTGTATTGGCATGCTTAACTCCGAGAACCTGTGACGTATTACTCTTGGAATGGAAGC
>NW_023596746.1:745097-792437 GCF_011947565.3 Pollicipes pollicipes
TCACTCCACATGGCAAGCAACAGAAAGTGAGAAAAGCATTTAATACAAAATGAATGCACCACAAACGATCCCAACCCTGTGCCTTACCCCTGGACACCTGATGATTCATTCAAATGTGAGTAGCAATTGCGAGCTCGTCTGTCCGTGCGCCACCTTAAAACTATCTTGCGCATCCGAGCTCAGTGAACAGTTGCCGACCAGCCCTTTGCGCTGATTTCGTGCATCGATGGGCATATTATGAAACGTTGCTGGGATCACTGGGATGGCTGGCGTAGGTGTTAACTGCGGTTTTCTTCTTGGATGCGTACCATATCACTGTGTTTATATATCAGAAAGTGCATACATGGAGTTACATAAATTGCATGCATAAAGTTACATAATTTGCAGATGAGGACTGAGCTGCAAAAACTGGATTGGTTTGCTGTAGTATATTTCACAGACATGTGCCGGATTTTCCAACCAGCTCGAATGCTACACCTCATCATTTTCGACACCAAGAACCAAGGATACCAAGTGCACTGCTCATCAAGAATGTTGCCAGCTCCAATCTTGTGATGTGGAGTTCGTTCAGCGCTTTGCATGTCAAGATGTTAAAAACCCACATATATTGCGCAAATTGGCAGTAATCTGCATCAACGCGACAATCCAACTGATCAAGAACAGTAATTGCACGCTTAGGACGGGTGTCACTTCGTTTCATTTATGCACCTCTGAGACCTATAGTCAATGATCTATTGCCGTAACACGTTTATTTTCAATTCGAGTTCTTGACATATGCCTGCGTGTATAAGCAGGCCGTGATCAAAGGTGCAGATTTCCACCAGGCAGAATGGTGATGCACATAGACGTCAATTGTTGCAAATGATTGGAAGCGACTGAGCCGATCGCCCGCCGAAATATCCTCCTCACGAGTTCTATCTTTCGCAGTGAATGAAGCCCACTCTAATGTGAAGAACAAGGTTTTAAGTCTCAATTTGTTTATCTTTATGCAAGTCACTAAAGTGCGCAGACAGCGAAGTCATTGGCTAGCAAATAATTTACATGTGAAGATCAGAACTTGATGTTTTTAGATAAGAAACCTTCCCTCCAATTTTTGTTGTATTCCCCACGAAAACCATTGGGGGCCCAGGCCGACGTTGGGAAGTCCGAATGGTAGTCAAGCGGCGCGCTTCCCGAGAGGCTGAGAGTCTGCCACGGGCCATACATGTCCAGGTCCTATTCTGTCCGGATCCTCGGAGTCCATCCCAGGACTTACTCGTGATGATGATACCGGCTAATCTACGGGTTGTAGTTCTATGAGTACAGTTGGCGGCGAACTTCATAACGAGAAGGAAACCGTATTCGTCTTCGACAAGCAAATAGAAGTTCCTGTTGTAGGCTGGTCGTTCGTAGCCTTTCCAACTTTCACCGGCATGCTGTCGGAGGATAAGCGGGCCGCGGAGCTAGGTTGGTCGCTTTTATGCTAGTGGAAGTACTTCCGGTCATATCTGAGGTCAAGGACACTAAATATCTCATGCATCTTGAGGTACCTGACTGCGCACAGAGCATGGAAACGTAACCCACATTCTACATCAGCAGTCGTTTGTCGCCATAATTTAAACCACGATGATCTCCATGGGTTACGAGGACCCTCAATACCGACCTGCCCTCCACCCCCTCCCGTTGAAACCATGGCTACGCCAGGACACAACAATCTCAAACTATTTTATGCGCCATGAGGAGCATCGCTGCTCTGAACTTGTCGGACACTAAGTGCACACCCTCTTTCGAAGGCAGCCGAGCTCACCACATGAAATAAACACAGAGGGTACAAAGTTTCGCTGTTTCAGTTCATTACACACTTTTGCCAACAGTCATTTTACAGGCATGACCGCGGGGAGTTTTACGTGCTATAAAATAGTTTGGAACTGCCGGTCCAGGTCGCGTTTGTCCTTTAGCCAATTGCCAGCTGACCTTCTCAGCGTCAGGTGGAACAAACAGTGCGCTCTCTCGGGACCCGTGACCAAGCGCCGCCAGACTGGGCGTCCAGCATCTTTACACTAGACCGCTTTAACCCAGACCCATACCTCAGGCTACAGTTTGGGACTAAACAAGCTCGCCATCCGAAAAAGACGCATTCAAGAATGTGAGCTAAACGACATATGAGTCGGATTAACCAGGTGCATCGAATGCTGTTTGCCGTTTTTCGATCCGGTGTTTGCATCCTGAGATAGCAAGGGGAATACTTTTCCTCAAATGGTTGCGGATGGCCAGATACCCCGAACCCCAGGCGACGGCGAGGCAACCCAGCCGTTATGGACGAAACTCGAACACTCGCAAGGATGCTGAGTACGGTATCATGCCTCGGTAAGCGTGTGCATGCTATTGATCTATGAAACCATTAATATTCTGCACACAAAAAAAATTGGCATATATACGGTGAGCTGCCAATCCAGGTCAACACACCAATAATGCCGCAAATTGCTGACAGTTTTCAGGTCCTTCATGCACACGGCAGGGGGACGAAATCTGCTCTTGCGTTGGTAAGGTGATATGCCGAAACCCCTGCGTGAAGCTGAACACGATTACATGCGTTCCGTAGCGTGGTGTGGTGAACCAGGAACCAGCTTTTATAATCACTTTTAAACCACTTAATTCACGTGATTCAACGAACGAGTCCTGGGTCACGAGTCCTATATATGTGTTCAACGAACACACATAAACATACATATACACACACACACCTTATAATATATATATATATAGTATATATATATATATATATATATATATGATTATATATATGTGTGTGTGTGTGTGTGTGTGTTGTGTGTGTGTGGTGGTTGTGTGTGTGTGTGTGGTGTGTGTGTGGTGTGTGTGTGTGTGTGTGTTGTGTGGTGTGTGTGTGTGTGTGTGTGGTGTGTGTGTGGTGTGTGTTGTGTGTGTGTGTGTGTGTGGGTGTGGTTGTGTGTGTGTGTGTGGTGTGGTGTGGTGTGGTGTGTGTGTGTGTGTGTGTGTGTGTGTGTGTGTGTGGTGTGTGTGTGTGTGTGTGAGCGTGGTAATATTTTCTTCTTTCTCCATACCTGTCTAAAACTGGTGATCTTATCAAAAATAAAGTCATGGTTGATACAAAACAAGACCACACACTTAGTTGCTGTGCGTAGGTTTGTTGCCTTCCTTGTCTTACCGCTCCAGTTGTTGCAACACGCTCCGCGACCGCAAACAGTGGACGACTGCCGGGTCACGAGTCACATGTGACCGTGCCGATCCACCGCTCTATCTCACCCAGAAGCGTTCGAACTGAAAGTTTGATAATTCACTGTCCAAACATCGCGATAATTGGTCGTGGCCGGCCGCCGCGGCCGCTGGCTGGGAGTCGGGCGGTGGCGTGGGTGAGCTCGGGTTTCGTGTCCGGCGGCGATATCTCCAGAACGGCCGGCGGGACGGCGAACGAGCGCGCGCCGCTAGAAATCGCCATGTGTTGTCTAAAGGGCAGTTGCCTGCGGCGGGTGTGAGTTACGGCCGACCCACCCGATGATGATCCCCCTACCGGAGCACTCTGCGGAGTCATTAACGCCAGGTATTTACCGAGCCAATATGAGATTTACTGTCGTGTTGCTGGCCTCGAATCACGAATAAAATATGCCGGGCACTTTGTGGAGGAGTCGGAGCCGACCACGCACGCAACGGTCGATTGGTGAAGCTGGCGCCGCTCCAGGACCGGACAGCCCGCGTTCACACCGCGGGCGACACAGAAAACAGACTCCACTTAGATTGCCTGATAGCGCGGTCTGGTGATTTTGGAAATGTCGGAGCTTGATTGCTTTTCTCCGTTGAATGACCCCACGTACACGCATTTGTACAAGTACACGCCCAGTATTTGCAAATGGGAAGGAAAATGTAACGAATTCATCGAAATAATTTGACCACAACGTTTTGCTTGGCTTAAGTACATGTGTATGACAGGTGTGTATTAAAAAAGATGCCTTTGTCTTCCTGCCCACAAATAACGGAGTATCAAATTGGTCGGCGCTTGATTGTATTCTATCTATTCTATCAGCAATTATGTTCATAAAGGTATCCAACCAATATTATCTCAAACAACCGGTCACCGAAATTCGAACCAGCAAGACCTTGTCTCCTGCCCAGGACCCTGCAACTCATCGTTGTGCTCTTCATTTCGTGGTCTCGTGCCCTCCACTCACTCCCGTGCAATGATTGGTACAAACGTATTCTCTTTTTCAGCTCTTCTCGTCGTCACGAAAGTTCCCCAGCAGAAGAAAACTGCCATAAAGCTGCAGGCATGCTTAATGATGTCTGGAAATCAGCTTGTTACAACATAAAGCACTCACGAAAAAACGACGAAGTAAAAAGCACCGACGATAAAAAGACAGTGGAAATTTTCGAGCTAATTCAAAGGGAGGGGACTCTTACGCATTATTGTACGTCTCAAGCGGATGGTATTTGCACAAAACATAGCATCGGGCAGGGCTTGGGCAGTCCAATATGATTGCTTTTCGCAAGGAGGACTCCAGTAATCTGTTTGCAGTGCACTAAAAAGCCACAATGCTTTTCATTTTTCTTCTCTAGAATTTTGTTCTTTTTGCGACAGGTTTCGTGAAAACAGTCAAGCAGACCATGCGCTCAGTAACGCAGCTGGGAATACAAGATCATTGCATCGCCCCCACAGAAGCCGCATACACCGTTCTCACGAACCTGGACAGTCACATGGTAACTGCAGCTCGCCACTGCTGGCGCGCTGCGGTGGGATATCAACTGGGAGCCTGCCAACACGCAGGTCTACGATCAACCGGCAGTGTACAACATGCCTGGCACAATGAGATTCTCCGCCACAGCCGCACCAGCGACTGAGATTATCTCCACCTTGTCTTGTAGCCAGAACTCATGTGTTTTCTTACTCCTCTGTTGTTTCCGTCCAATGAGGCTAAGGGACACACTTCCATATCGGCAACACGGTCACCGCATTCGCCAGGCCCATAACTCAACGCTGAAATGCCCTCTCGATATCAACCACTGTATTATGAAACCGAGCCAATCCCGCCAGTAAATCGTATTTTTCCCCGGGAGAACACAGTTCTCGTTTGGCCGATAGTGGTAGGCGCGCACCGCTGACGGGCTCGGCGGAGCGCTGTCGGCCGCGGCACGAGGCCGGCCTGCCAGGCGGCCGCCACCGCAGCGGCCGCGGCGCCAGCCCCGGCGACCGCCGATCGTGTCGAATGCGGCGCGCGTCCTGCCGCGGGCGCGTCGATCGGACACCGGTTTAAAGGACCGAGCACTGAACACTGAAGAGGGCCAAATTGAGGCGAATAAAGGATGACTGACAGGTGATGGACCTGTATGGAGTACAAGCACCGTACATCGTCGGATGTATTTGTTCCGGAAGGTGACGCAAGTGGCATGTGCCGCACGGTAAGCCGAATTGGGCCCGGCCCGATCCGACATGCGTGCATACGGGTAAGTGCAGGTACGCTATTTGAGCTTTCAACACACACACCGCACCACACACACACACACACACACACACACACACACACACACACACACACACACACACACACACACACACACACACACACACACACACACACACACACACACACACACACACACCCACACACACCACACCACACCACACCACACCACACCACATCACACCACCACACACCACACCACCACACCACACCACACCACACCACACCCACACCACATCACATCACACCACACCACACCACACCACACCACACCACACCACACCACACACACCTTCACTTGGGACTAAACGGACTCTCAGAAAAAACAGTGCAGAAAAACGCAATAGAATAAGGCACTGTTTGTCACTGAAGCCATGACGGAAGAGAACGTGTAGCAAGGCGGACCTTTAGATCTTGAACCCCAAATACCGAGAAAAAATGACACGTGAACGGTTGCGACACTTTTAGCTGGTCAGGCGTCAGTGAGGTGGAACCAAATCCTGTGTAAAGACGGAATCCCATATCCAAAAGTTGCTGTAAGGCGACTAACGCACAACTTTTGACGGCCGAGCCCGCCCCTGGTTCGGCCAAAGCGCGGAGAAGTCCCCGCGGCACTCTCCGCCACCCCTGTACTCATTTGTATATTGATTATATGCTAACACGCATTGAATCGCCGCTAATCACGGCCGAGGTGGCCAAAGGGCCGGCGCCGTCCTGCTTTATTTACCGGATGTATGCAGATTACGCGGCCGTCTCCCTGGAGCCGGGCGAGGCGAGCCGCTTTGATGGCGCCGGCGGTATCGGGAGATGAAGTGCTTCGGAGGGGCGCACCCCACACAAAGACCGCTCGCCAGGCGGAGAGCGAGGATGGCTGGCGGTTTGTGTGCTGCGTTATCAAACGCTTCGCACAAAAAAGCAACGCAGGAACTGTAGTTTTGCAGCCACATCGAAGCCGTGCGAAAGACAAGTCATTGGACTGTTATTGGAAAGATGAGTTACTGAACTTCCGTTAACCCGCACTCTGCCCGGGCTTCCTGGCTATCTAGCCCGACGGGGGGAGAGAGAAGGGGTGAGGAAGGGGCAATCGGTACCCCAGTCTGTGTAATAACTAAGCAAGCTAAAACGATGCGGTGAAGACCAACGTGATGTTTGTCGCGCAAACTTTAAAGTGACACCTGTTTTTGTGCTTTTGTTCCAATGGCTGAACTCTGAGGTCACGAAAATGACCTGAAGGCGGGTAAACTAATACAAAATCGGGATTTGCAAGTCATTGACGCAACGCAGCGCCGCGGCAATGAAACCATAGCCGTCCTTTGTGTCTTAGGTACAACACGAACTATTGGTACACCGCGTCAGGTACACCTGAGACGCCCCATAGTGGAGTCACTGCACGGTGAACACCGATGATTCTGTTAAGTAGATCATTTGGCCGGAAGTGCTGTATGCTGGCTAAAATGAATCAGAAATGATGTTTTGGATCCGATTCAGCGAAAATAAAGCCGTGGAGGAACTTACAGCCAGAGAAAGTTATTCCAGATCACTAAACCTACTTCCCCCAGGGAGCCAGAGGAATTTGCTTATTCGATTTACTGAGACTCCAGGACATCACTTGATTCCCTGTACATTCTGGCACTGATGTTCCATTGGCATGCTGTCACCTTTGAACCATATTTATCACTATTGTTCGTTACGCGGAGGCGATGTCACATGTGGCATGTCGAAATAGAGAACATAATCGAAACTTCATACATTCCATGTTTTCCATATCGTCGTTAGATTAGAACTGTAGTGCATTGCGTCGGATGGGCTGATGTGAGGTCACCGATCTGACTTGAACTTTGAAAGGTCGGAGATCAACAGACAGCCTTATCAAGCCTGATGTAACACATTGACTGAAGTTTTTGGTTTCTCACTTTTTCGGGCTCACGCCTTCGATAAATTACCAAGTCCGGGCATTACACACCCAGAATGGCTAAGAAAACGGTCCATCTATCGTGCGAGCCATTGTGAATAACCTGCTACGCTTATGACCTGAGATGGCATGCGGCTATATGTGGTCCCAAATTAAATGGATTTTTTCCTTCACATGTGGGACAGGCGTGCGAAACCGCATGACATCAGCCCGTTACATTGGAAAAACGTAAAAAGTTGATCTGGGACCCCCGGCAGAGCGAGCGTCACTCACACACCCTATGCATGTCAGAAGAATAGCACAGTTTTGTCGTTGGTTGGGGGCATTGGTCTATGGATCTAAGGACAACAGAGCACACCGGTGCTAAGAAAACTCATAACTAGCCGCGGTGGAGCGCTCGTGGTCATCTGTTAATGCGCAGAGCCTGAGACAGGATTTTCGGGTTTTGTATTAGTTAACGTAAGCCTAGCATGGCGTGAGGATTTGTGTCCAAGTAGCGTGCTACGTTTTCATGACGCCGTGTTAGCTGTTTGCCTCTTCACTGAAATTATGACATGAAGTGATTTACAACCCGACGTACAAAATTGCCCGTGTTTGAGGACAGTCTATCGATTCTAGAGACAAACGGATGTGACAAATTGCGCCAGTGCCTGTTGGCTGGATGTTAATCTGACCTGAAGGAAGCATCGGGAATAGCACACACAAGCCCTATAGACATCAGATGTAAAAGACATCAGATATTCGTAGATGTTCCAATGATGTTTTTGAAAGCTTGAAAGATATCTAAAATGCCTCTGTTGAGCGACTATAAAAAGACCATTTCCTGCTTTTATTCGTTGGTATGAAAGGCTAGGACCGGCTTTGTCAGCAGACACGTTTTCAGCCCGCCATCCCGTTTGGAGCCCTTTAAACGGTTCAGATAGGTCGGCCTTCGTAAAAGTCTTCAAGTTTTACCCGAGAGCTCGGTCCATCCGACCTGCAGACTGATAGATGCTATCACCATAGATGGACTTGGCCATGCACAATGAACCCTGCTCCCGGCTCCCATTCGGCTGCAGGGCCTGAAGACTTCCCCGCTGCGATCGATTCAGGCGGGGTCCGATCCGAGGCGTCCGGTGCGTCGGCGGCCGCTTCCGCGCTGTCAGGGCCCGCTGCCAGCGTCCGTGGGTCCGCAGGATTCCGCGCTGTCAGGGCCCGCTGCGAGCGTCCGTGGGCCCGCAGGATTCCGCGCTGTCAGGGCCCGCTGCGAGCGTTCGTGGGCCCGCAGGATTCCGCGCTGTCAGGACCCGCTGCTAGCGTCCGCGGGTCCGTATGATTCCGCACTGTCAGGGCCCACTGCTAGCGTCCGCGGGTCCGTATGATTCCGCGCTGTCAGGGCCCGCTGCTAGCGTCCGCGTGTCCGTAAGATTCCGCGCTGTCAGGGCCCGCTGCGAGCGTCCGTGGGCCCGCAGGATTCCGCGCTGTCAGGACCCGCTGCTAGCGTCCGCGGGTCCGTATGATTCCGCGCTGTCAGGGCCCGCTGCTAGCGTCCGCGTGTCCGTAAGATTCCGCGCTGTCAGGGTCCGCTGCTAGCGTCCGTGGGTCCGTATCATTCCGCGCTGTCAGGGCCCCCTGCTAGCGTTCGCGGGTCCGTATGATTCCGCGCTGTCAGGGCTCGCTGTAACGTTCACAGGTCCGTATCGGCGCGGAGCACATCGCCGGACGCGCCACGTCTTCAGCAAGTGTTTGTGGGAAGCGAAGTCACATGTCGAATGTCGGATTGCTAACAGTCAAAACAGAAGGCTCAGTTACATAAACCAAGGAGGAGTTAGTATGGCAGACATCAAAATCGAAACGTAAAACCAAAGATTGGAAGGTGAAAGGGAATATAATGCATCACCGATCAAAGCAAATAAATTTAAAATGAAACCAATATTTGAAGGCAAACAGGACAAGAGAAAACTGTCGACAGTGGCAGAAATTTACATGCGATAAGTTCCGAGGGCAGGTAAACAAAATGGTCGGCGACAAAAGGCCGCAGCGACAAAGCAAAAACCACAAACGTTTGTGGGACCTAAAACAAAATAAGATGCACCGAGAGCCCATCGTAGTCACAAGAGGTTCATTCGGTCCAGACGGGAAGAAAAGTGCGAACGGAATGGGACCGGATCGGATCGTGATATACTGTTTGTAATGTACACATATCTGACCGAACAGACACAAACAGGCAAGCATCGGAGGCGGGACGGGGTCGGACTAGACCGCATCGAAACTTATTCCTGCCGCAGTCTCACCATCCCAACTAACATTGAAAAGCTTTCTCACTGCATCCTTTGACCGTTTTGGTCTTTCATCGTTTAGTTTGATCTGTTCTGACTTTTTGCGACTTAACGGTATTTCCATTATCACGCATGTAGGTCCTGACTTGCACCAAATTTTCTCTGGTCTTTTCAACTTTTCCTTTTCGATGTTATCTCATTTATTTGATATCCTTTATTTGGTACTGTGTTGCGAGTCAACATTTGCTACTTCTCGCTGCATATTTTTCGCTTTTAGTAATCTTATCCAGACGTCAAAGCTGGCACAGACTCGCGACGTTCAGACCAGACACACGCTTACTAAAAATAGCCGAGGGCTGCTTCCGGAGTAAAAAGCTCGGCGGCGGAAACGGGCGCATCCACCAGATTCGGCATGGATGTGATACAGACACTTCCATGAAGGGTTTCATATCGTCCAGCACTCAGTATGACATATATGCAAATCTACATCACCTTGTCAATGACAATAGCGAGTATTCAGACGAATACGAGATACGAATGCGATTCATACAAATACGAGAGACAATAACGAGAGAGACAGTGTTATCACTTCAAAAAGCACCGAGCCAACAGAAAGATTGGGCTCGATATATGCAAATAGCGTTACAATGACTCCTCTCTTTGCAACAAATGAGGTGCAGGGTTCTGCAAGGTCTGCCCAAGCAAAAACATCGTGCTTTTCGCCCTGCGATCAGTGCTGCGTGGTGCCTCCGTGTTCTAGAACCGCTCGCCACAGATCCCGTCAACGTCTGAGAACCGCTCGCCACGGATCCCGTCAACGTCTGAGTATCGCTCGCCACAGATCTCGTCAACGTCTGAGAACCGCTCGCCACAGATCTCGTCAACGTCTGAGAACCGCTCGCCGCGGATCTCGTCAACGTCTGAGAACCGCTCGCCACAGATCCCGTCAACGTCTGAGTCGACGATGGCCGAAGTCGTATCGTGTACTTGTGTTGTTCTTGGCTCTGAGATCCATTTCAGAGTGTGTTCGAACGTTTCCACAGAGCCCATGTTCTGACTATGTAAATGCGCGTCGTTGGCTGATTCTGAGCGTTAACCAGTACGAGCTTGACAGCCCACCAGACTGTATCCCATGACTGTTGGCGGCATCGGTGTCCTTCCAGCTCCATACCACTACGCGGATGCAACACCGCTTGCATTGAAACGAACACCATCACCATGCGTTTCCTGGCCCATCTCTGATAGGAAAAATCATCACCCTAAGCTTTTTCGCTTTTGGCTTTGATTTAATGGTCCCTCTTCTCAACCATTTACGATCCACATCGGATTGGCCTTCTTGCCGATGCAATCTTACGAAAATCCCACTTACGAAACGCCCATTTTATTATCTAGCACATACAACAGCGGTATAGCAGAGGAGCGCCACCAAAAAGTGGGGTGTTGTATGGTGCCCTGCAGCCTCGCCGTGCTGCATAGCCGCCGGGTGCTCCCCTGCGAAAGGTCACCGGGTCACCAGACAAACTGACCCACCAGACTCGCCAACTTCAGAAGTCAGTCCCGGGAACATTCGACCGTCAGGCAGCCAAGCACGCCAGTTAACATTCCGCAAATACCACAGCAAACGGCTCTACAGTATCGGGAAGCGTCTCTGTCCCAGAAGTGATTTGGCCGTCGCTCACGCGTTTGTGAGTCCTTCACTATTGGTGCATGCTATGGTTTATAGCGCAAGGTGGAGCTGACATTCGAAATAAACGAGCGCGTAAAACCTCCGACATGAAACTTAAGGAGTCCGTGTAAGCCCTCCGGCCATCGCCTTCAACTTCCCGCAAATGCCCCCCCCCCTTCCCCCCGCCCTCCCCGCCAACACACCCTGCCGTCGCTGGCCACACCCGTGCCGCGGGCCGCCCGGCCTGCACGTACCGCTGATGACGTGCACCTGCACGTGGGCGTGCGCGGCACTGGCAGGCGCGCACGTGTACGTGCCCGAGTCCTGCCTGCCGGCGCTGCGAATCTCCAGGCGGGAGGTGACGTACTCGGCGGAGGTCTCGGTCACCCAGCGCTCCGGGCCGAGCGGCGCGCCGTCCAGCAGCCACGTCACGTTCGCTGAAACACGTGCGGCAGTGTCCGCTGAAACCGGGGCTATCGCGTCCGCTGAAACCGGGGCTATTGCGTCCACTGAAACCGGGGCGATCGCGTCCGTTGAAACCGGGGCTATCGCGTCCGCTGAAACCGGGGCTATCGCGTCCGCTGAAACCGGGGCTATCGCGTCCGCTGAAACCGGGGCTATCGCGTCCGCTGAAACCGGGGCTATCGCGTCCGTTGAAACCGGGGCTATCGCGTCCGCTGAAACCGGGGCTATCGCGTCCGCTGAAACCGGGGCTATCGCGTCCGCTGAAACCGGGGCTATCGCGTCCGCTGAAACCGGGGCTATCGCGTCCGTTGAAACCGGGGCTATCGCGTCCGCTGAAACCGGGGCTATCGCGTCCGCTGAAACCGGGGCTATCGCGTCCGCTGAAACCGGGGCTATCGCGTCAGCTTTGACCGCTGAAAAGCGCGGCACGGCTTCTGTTGTCCGCTGAAACACATCCCAGCTCCGTCCGCTTAAACACGCCAGCTGACAAGAACGAGTCAGCTGAAACACGTTAGCTGAGACCGGTGTCCGCTGGAACACGTTAGCTGAGGTTGGAGTCCGCTGAAACGTGTTGGCTGAGGCTGGAGTCCGCTGAAACACTTAAGCTGAGGCTGGAGTCCGCTGAAACACTTCAGCTGAGGCTGGAGTCCGCTGAAACACTTCAGCTGAGGCTGGAGTCCGCTGAAACACGTCAGCTGAAGCTGGAGTCCGCTGAAACACTTCAGCTGAGGTTGGAGTCCGCTGAAACGTGTTGGCTGAGGCTGGAGTCCGCCGAAACACTTAAGCTGAGGCTGGAGTCCGCTGAAACACTTAAGCTGAGGATGGAGTCCGCTGAAACACTTCAGCTGAGGCAAGAATCCGCTGAAACACGTCAGCTGAAGCTGGAGTCCGCTGAAATACTTCAGCTGAGGTATTTCAGGTAAGCTGGAGCACGGAGCCACAGCACTGTCGCCGGAACAGGGCGAAGCTCGCTCCGAGTGATGCCAGCTAAAATGCGGAATTACCCACAAAAAGCCACCTATGAAGCATTGCTATGTACCTACAAAAGTAACCATAAGTCGTATAGATTAAGTCAGAGAGCTCTTCGTAGAGTGCAAGAGCTGATAAATGTGTCTGATGCAGCTCAGGTTCTTCGATTTGTTCAAGAACATGACATCTATTTTCAACTGTGCGTAAAGCGGAATCATTGATAAGGTTCACACAGCGTTCTTCAATTTTATTCAACACACGTATTCAATAACGCTGCGGAACACAATTTGGACAGAAGAAACACATTATGGACGGAAATGTGCGGATCGGGGCAGAAATAAAAACCTAATCCACAGCGTCTTTCTCTGCCCCGTTTCCACCTACCTTCACTTTTTGTCGGCATGTTCACCACACATGTGAGACGAAGCGTGGAGTCTACCTTGGCGTAAACGTGCTGCGGCCCTTGAATTGTGGCAAACGCATCTGGAAATACCAATCAGCATCACGTTGAGACACGCTGCTCTCATACCCGATGTCCGCAGACGGGTCGCGCGTCGAACTCGACGCGTTTCACCAGCATAACTGAGCCGGGAGTGTGGGGGGCGGCGCAGTCGCGGGAGCAGCGGCAGAGTCTGACGGCGCGTGACTGGCGGACTGACCCCACGGGAATTCGACCCGGCGGCGTGACCCTCCATGAGCGCGTGCTCAGTGGTCCGTGGGCGGCGGAGTTCGGGTCCGTCCACAGAGCCGGCCCTAGCACGGGGCAGCTCCGACATTGGCGCTGTCCACGCCGCTCGTTTGAACCGCAGTTACACATTGGCCATGGGTGAGAGCGCGGCCAACGATGCGTGTATATGCGCGGGGAGGCGTGCTTGTTTACAATCATGTTTACTATCAAGCTTTCTTTGTGGATTGCAGCTGGACCAGAATATGTCACTGTCCTATAAGATTTTGACCTAGGATGGCCAACTTGGAGCAGGTGTGAGATTACTCAGAATGGCACGCTGCGTCTCACAATTCCCTTTGTGGTGCACTTTCTGCGATCTGGTCAATGAGCTACAATATCCATACGTAATGTTTTCGACAACAGCGATTCTTAGGAGTGCCGCGTGGCATGCGATATGGCAATACGACTGACGGATGTCTGGCAGGCCCGCAGCGTGAATGCTGAACACCGTTAGGGAGACTCGCAGGTGGGCGGTACTGAGAAAAGCTGGCATGGCAAAGGTACCGGGGTGGACGTCCGCCAATGGCGAACTGTTAGCATAAAGTCGGTTCGACGAAGCTTGGCGCGGTCGCTGTCACACGAACCGTGCTGTATTCTCCACCCACGGCAGAGCTGCTAGCAAGTCATACCTTTGAAACAATCGCTGGATACAGCGGGCAATGCAGGGAAGTACAACAACTTGGGTACATTTCAAGTGATGCGGCACTGGTCGGTCACCCACGGAGTTTTAATATTACGCAAGATATGTATGGCGATATGTCTGAATTATGATGCTACTGAACGACCGAATGACCACCTATAATCACGTATTATGCCCGATGCACACTATTTATGTGCTCTGATTAGACGACACAGTATTACAGGCACGTTACAGGAGCCTCATGATGAAAACTAACGCAGTGTTTAGCTTTATTGTTCCTTTTACACCTTTGGTTTCGTAATTCGCCTGTTCACATATCATGAGCAGCTACGTGAAACATTTCGGCTGTACCTCAGAACAGGAGTCGGCGACCGCTCCCATGACCGAAGTGACCGCGACTGTTATAGCCGCACCCCTGCCACGACTGAGGCCCTCTGCTAACCTCATGGTAGCCTGACGTGCCGGCAGGACATCCGCCGCAGGCAAGAGGCTCGACGAGAGTGCCCTCAGGTGGGGACTGGCCGGTCATCACACAGGGTGCACCTGTTTAATGTTACCGTCACGCACGAAACAGAGTTGGACTTGTTCGCGCTGAGCTGAGAGCGAGAAAGGCAAAACTGATGCAGTCAACAAGGGTAAAGCACGTCAGAATCGGGACTGCTCCCTAGTTGTAGCTATATGCGCAATGAACTCTCACCGAACATGGCACGCGTCCGATTTACGATGTCGCAATAGCCATTTGAGCAGCATCTGAGCAAACCGTTAAAGGAGAAACCACTTCCTGCTCCAATCACATAACTTTTTTGCGGTCGTTAGTGACGTGGATCTCGTCGCAAAACGTGCGATTTCTTACATTACTGGGAGGAGGGAGAAATACACATAGTCATATCCAAGGAACCAGCTGGATAGCCAGGGCGCACGGAGTTCAGGACGAGGCCCTTTGATTCCGAGGCGGCACTGATCTGCGACTGCCGGCTATCATACACAAGCATGCCATAGCTGGCTTGTGAGTGGTGTCCCCGCTTCCTGAAGCTGTCGCGTAGCCCAGTTCTGAATACGTCCTGCGGTCGCCGCTGGCGCTGCTGGCCTGCTTTAGAAGCTTCGCGAGCCACGGTATTCAGGGAGCGAGAAACGGGCGTTAACGAAATTATGATGCGGGAGAGGTTCTGCTTTCCGGCGCGCTTCTTTTTCAAAGCCGGAGGCGGCGTTCATACGTGTAAAGTCAGTACATCAAACAGTGGCTGGATTCGTGTGGAGATTGCGTTACCGCATGCGCGAAGTGACCAGTGACGTGAGAATCTCTAAATCAAACCAAGTTGCGGCGCAGCGTTTTTCAACCTAACTGCAGCGGAGAGAAAAACTGAGAGACGCTGCTTTGAGACAGCGAGGCCAAAGCCACAGATATCATCTTCCAACCGGCAGAGGCGTGGCCAGCTGAAAATGGCGGCAAACAGCACAAGCGAACCAAATGCGAGAGCACAAATAGAAGAAAAGACACCATCAACTTTTGTTACCAAACCAACCATTGCATAGGAAATATAAATGTGGAAGTGACGAACCATACTGCGGGGTAGGGTGCCCCCGCAAGAGGGGGAGACCACGCTAACAATGGTATCAAGCGTCGAGCAAGGCCCGGAAGGGTTTGGGGAGCCCAGGCATAGCCATTTTGAACGTATTGCGGTAGGTAGGGAGCTGCTCGACGTCGTGCTATGCAGCTGTTGAAATTTAACCAGCTGCAACCGAACCATGAGCCGACAAAATCCTCCATGCACAGGCCACTACTGTCTTTCAAGATCTTAACACCCAAGATGAGCCATGTTGCACTCATCACTTGAAAATAGATGGTCGATCGACAGGTTATTGTGAGAAGCGGACCGCAGTGGAAAACATGCTGGTGGAGGCCCAACAGCTGCCG
Organism: Pollicipes pollicipes; assembly: GCF_011947565.3. Lineage (NCBI taxonomy): Eukaryota > Metazoa > Arthropoda > Thecostraca > Pollicipedomorpha > Pollicipedidae > Pollicipes > Pollicipes pollicipes. The sequence goes on from NW_023596746.1 coordinate 761,121, forward strand.
CGACCCTAGGCCCTCAGCTCGAAACCACGTAGAGTCTTCGCCTGACTTGGTAGCGCGTCTACTGGTTTTCACGGTAGAGTAAACCACGAGATTTTATGACCCGCGAGGTCCGCAGCAGGGTCCTAGCATAATAGTCTCGATTTACGAACGCGTACGTCCATTGGTTCCATTCCCGACACAAGACCGGATACCCTCCCTCGCACATGTGATGATTGTGTAAAACACGATGCCGGGGTTTGTCGAATTCAGCAACCCTTACCTCAACGGTCAGCTGCCACGCATGGTGACACGCCGGTCACACGACTCCGAGCGATACTGGAGGCGTTGACCGTGCGCTGTACCCACAAACGTCACGCAAGACTGGGCTGGTAGACAGGCGTCTCCGGCAAAATAGGAGCTCTGATGAATCGGCACCCTAGGTACCCTGATTTCTCGCTGTATGTACACCGTGAATAGTATGTGTACCGGGCGACAGGTCCGACGATACGCTTTCGAGGGGCGCTTCTCTATGAGCCGGCCACTGGATGTTTACCCTCACGCTTCGGCCACGCAATGAAAGCCGAATCAGTAGCAGGTACGGGCGATATTTGCGCTAAGCACCAATCAGCATGGAGCAATCAGCTGATTAAAACATGCTTTGATATGACCACTCCGCGAGCATATGAACAATGACATTCACCAGAGGAGGGGGGCATCACCAAAGACAGCAACCATTCTTCAATGGAGTAGTGCAGGATGGCCGTTCCATCTTTCAAGAACGTTGTTGCAGGCATTGTTTCAGTGTCTAGTCGCACCACATCGTATGCACATCAAGCCTTTAGAAAATGCTCTCTCAGTCACACAACCTGATGTGCACTGCACATTGTAATGCCACGCTTCTCGGCCGCATTGCGGCGCTAGCTTACCGACCACTCGCAGGTAAAAGGCCAGAGACAGCTTGGGCTCCGTGTTGACTTGACATTCGTAAACACCGGAATCTCTTGCCTGCGAGAAAGAGGATGGTCGTCATTATCCACCCATACATGGATTTAGTTTCAAGGCTGAGCACTGGAAAGTTTCTATCTAGCAGAGTTACGCCAAAAGCCAACATGGTTCATGACCCGGTGAGAACGGATATACAACGTCGCGTGAAATCACGTCCACCGGACAAATAGAACATGCAACTAATCTTTCATGCCATAAAAAAGCTGGTGTTCTTGGAATCAAATCTCTTCAAAACTTGTCGGTTTACAAACAGAATATTGCCGAGCACACAGAATATTGCCATTCTGCAATATTGCCGCTCGTATACCAGTGGAGTAGCAGTTAAAGCTATCGCGATAAACCGGAAGATGACGTCATAGATCCGAGCTTTCAGTTATACCCACTAAAAGCTGACAAACGGACTGGTTGAACGCGGGTTAAGCATATCGAAAGAGCAAAGAAAATAACTCCCTAAAGCTTCTACACAACTAAATTACAGGTGGCATAGTGCCTAACACATAGACGTCTGAGTGGGTGGAAAATAAGGTGGAAATTGATGGTGCCATAGTGCCATAGATACGCATGAATCCAAGTGCGGGGACACTAATGTACACAATCGAAGAAGCGAAGATGAAGATGAAGCGAAGATGTGCAGACTATTTCGCGCTGACTATTCCAAGGTTACCCAGGCGTCCATAACACCCTAATAACACCATTAAAATCGTTCAATTCCACTGGTCATGCGGCGTTCAAGGCAAACAAATATATAATTGTCGAATCGTTAGATGTGACGTCGTGAGCGCGATTTTCAGATATAGCGGTTGCCAAACGGCCCTCAATCAATGCTGTGCAGGACATTCCGAATTCTAATACAAATAACGTCCTATTCTAAATAATAATAGGTTGCACCTTCTTAGTTATTTAGGAAATACGACATGCATTTGAATAATTTAGGACAGCACTACAACCGGGTATATGAATACAAGTAAGCACCCTTAACTCATCGATAAATATGCAAGAACACCACGAGAAAGAGCCGAACACGAGCACCTACCGAAATTTGGTTTAACACACATCCAACACCGCCCCGGGCCACCCCTCGTCACGTCGAAGAACTTCAAATGAGTGCTGTCACACACGTTTCATGATGCAATAAAAAATAACATATTGGGAAGCATATTTACTAAATAGAGAGACTTTTTTGCCTCCAGCAGTTTTTCCATTTAAAAGTATACCAATGGGTATAACTGAGCTTATTTCATCAACTCTTACGCTTGCTCCAATATCTTCAAAGGCGGGATATTTCCTTTGAGACAGAATGATGCACCCATCATGCATGTGGGTGGTGAGGCGGACTTGCCGAACAAAGGGAAAACTTTGCAAAGAAAATCTCACGCTTAGTTACGACCAAATGCGGAAAACGGCCAACTGTGGAACCGCGGCGATATTTAATCTTCAATACGATCGATCCTGCGATACGATCCTTAAATGGCCCTGGATACGATGCAATCCGATCCACTATAACACGATTTTATCGCATGCAACACACCCATGTCGGTCTGTTCCAGGAAGCATCCCAAGTACGCCCGGTAAACAGGCCTTGATTGTTTGCTTCCGACCATTGATCGACGCATGCCTGTACTGGTGGACACGGACCTGCGCGTACTTGACGAGCAGAGTCCAGTTGGCTTCCTACTAGTGATCGACACGTGCCTATACTGGTGGACACGGACCTGCGCGTACTTGACGAGCAGAGTCCAGTTGGCTTCCTACTAGTGATCGACACGTGCCTATACTGGTGGACACGGACCTGCGCGTTCTTGACGAGCAGAGTCCAGTTGGCTTCCGACCAGTGATCGACATGTGCCTATACTGGTGGACACGGACCTGCGCGTACTTGACGAGCAGAGTCCAGTTGGCTTCCGACCAGTGATCGACATGTGCCTATACTGGTGGACACGGACCTGCGCGTACTTGACAGGCAGAGTCCAGTTGGCTTCCGACCAGTGTTCGACGCATGCTTATACTGGTGGACACGGACCTGCGCGTATTTGACGAGCAGAGTCCAGTTGGCCGATCCCTCCGTGTGGGCAGCCTGGTAGCGGGCGTCAGACGTGTAGGTGAAGATGTCCGTGGTCAGGATGTGCAAGTCCCGCTTCCTGATCCAAGACACCTGAAGCAGGATCCACGCCAGATTTGGGTTTGGTAAGACTCGAGCGGATGGGTGTTGGGAACCTGACAAGCAAGGCAGTTTTCGTACTATCCTGCCATCCCTATACTGCTTCGCTGCTTCCCTTTTCCCTCGTCTTCCGCTTTTCCCGACCGTCCTCGTTGCCCTCACATGGGTGCAGGAAAAGGGAAAGGTGTGGGGGAGGGGGCAAGTGGGCTAAGGTCCCTCACTTTTTAGTATGGGTGGGCCAGCAATGTGAACAGCCCCCCCCCCCCCCTCCCTCACCGCTCATACTTTTCAGGATTTATCTGCGCTTAGCTTACTTTGTGTTATCTGAAGGATGCATGCCGATTTACTTGATATAAGCAGGAAATGCCTTCAGCTGCTGGTTTTCTGGCAATATGAGTGTAGAGTTCTTATGCTGAGTTATCAACCTTCAGCGTATTAGAAGCCGCTGCCTAATAGTTATGAACGTTATAGTGCAAACACATCGTCCAAGCTCGTCATGTCGAGCTGATATTCGGGGTGGGTCATCCCGCCCTTCCGACTGAGCCCCCTGTGTTTCGTACAGCCCTTAGCGTAAGAATCGTGTATCGGTTATTAGGATGTGGAAGTTTGAATAATGTTTTATTTTTGACATATTTTTCGAGTCAGTGTTTACACAGATTCGGACCTTTTTTGGATTCAAGTGTTTTGGTTTCAAGTATATTTATTTATAAGCCTCGCTCAACCTTCTTCACTAATGGTGATAATACACGGTTTGTGTCTAATGTCCACCCTTGCCGATATTACGAGCGCTTGCTCCATAACGCCCTTTTACAAGAACCTCCTGGTGTACTGGATGTCGAAAACTCAGCATAAGGACTGAGTTCGACGCCCACCCGCTATCTTCCTCAACACGTACTGGACAGCATTGCTTCACATCGTAAATAGCAACCTCACTTGCTGACATATACAGCGGGCAAATAGATACGTATTGGAATACATCTCAGCATCCTTTAGAGGCCAAGGCCACGTTTTGTCTGTAGCCTCGGTTCCATTTGTCTGCCCGCTAGTTTTTCCAGAACAGGTTCACGATGTTCAAGATGGCTATATATGCCGGTTCAGCCAGTCCACCAGTCATCTTCTCAATACAAACTTAACAGCATTGCTTCATATTGTAAATGGCAGCATTATTTGCAGTTGCTTGGTACTTGCAGCGCGTGGTACTGCGCTGTTTTGTTCATAGCGCGTTGATGCCGGCATCTGGGGCAATGTTGCCGGTATGTATGGAAGGAGATGGCTGGGGGACCGGGTAAATCGGCCGTATATTCAAAGTCCCATTCACGATTGGCATTACCCGGTATTTCAGAAAGCCCGATATCTCACATTATATCGGTGTACATTTTAAAATTGACAGCGTCCACCAGGGGCGGATGTTTCCCACAGGCACCGTTGTTGCGCTATTTGCCTGACGGGTGTAATACAATGCACGATGGATACGCCATAGGCGTTTGGCGTAGTCCGGCATTTCAGGTAAAAGCAGGCATTTCGTATGATAGCGGTGTTTCATGATCCCAATCATGGATATGTTTGTTAAACATTGTATGAAGCTTCAGAACGCTATTGGGCGTTCCAAGCCAATCAGGACCAAGCCGAGTGGAGCTTGTGTGTTATGGCCGTCTTATGTTTGACGTTCGATCGTATAATCAGTACAGTGTATCGTGCTTTCGCCTCACAGAATAGTATCAGCTGCACTAATTCTTCATACGTCGGCCAAGTGGTACGTACTCCACACTCGTAAGCGCATTATTCATTCAGAGGGAGCCTCCAGGGGAAAGCCGGCATGCCCGAGCACGTGCCCGCAGCTGCCGCGGCCACCAGCAAAAGTCATTCGTTTGCACTTCGTGAACAGTTCTCGTTCCAGGAACGCGTGATTTCTTTAGGATCGCGTTTCGCGCAGGGACGAAACAGAGCAATGTCATGTGCTGCAAGCGACGTGCAGCGCGCGTAATGTGCTCGTCCAAGCGCCGCAATGCCGTATGCTGTCTCGAAAAGTCGATTGCGACAAACGGGGAAGTTTGTTGACCACACACACAAGCAAAATTTTGGAAGACATTCGTCGCCTTTTGATTAGGTCTTCAAGTGGTATTTGTGTTCAGTCACGACCAAGGTGTTGGTAATTTGAGAAGGTAGAAGAAATTATTCTTTCTTTTCCTTTTCATATCTTATCTTATTTTGTAATTTCTTTCGTTCAGCCGGAACTTTGCTATAGAAGGACTGTTCAAGACTGACGTTTTGCCCAGTTCGGCATATAACTTCATAAAAATCGAACTGGCGCTTTGCCCAGTTAGACGTATAACGTATATAACTGCAGGAGAAGGTCCGAGGAAGCTTTTCTGTGTTATCTGATGCTCTGACGCGGCCTCGCGTTGTAGCTGTGGGGACCCTCTCGTCGGCTTCAAACTGGCATCTGCCGGGTCAAACAATCAGTCGTCTCTGGGACTCAGTCCCAAATACCTGCCACGTGCCGGAATCGGGCGTCTAAACCGCCGGGGCACGGCTGTGGGAGCAGTCATAAAAATAAACGTATGATGTGATCAACGTGGCGATTGTTGATTACCGATTCGCGGACTTGAAACAGCTCAGGTGGGCGTATCTCAAAGAAGGGCTTTCATTCTGTGACCATTTGTCTTTTCCAGAGAAGCAACCGATTATGGGTTTTTTATCACATTGTTTTTGGCGGGGAGGCTTTAAGGCATTCGACTTGGTTTCTGTCTAAAATGTTGCGACAAAAACTTATTTCCAGAAAAATAGTCGGGGACATCCAGGCATATGAGAAATTTGGGGCACTATGGACCACGGATTAGATTCTAGAATTCTGTCCAGCGTTATCCAAGGCCATATCTCAGCACATGGACACGTACCCGGGTGGAAGGGTTAATACAACGCCGCTCGGGTGCGTGTGTGTGCGTGTGTGGGGATCAGTTTGACCCCTAAGATCTAAAAAACTAAGGGAAATAAAGACGAAAGATTCATCGGATAAATTGGCCTGTACGTGAACTCACTTATTTTCAATTTTGAGCCCCGTGGATCAACACGTTTTGGTCAAATCAGATCAAACAAGATCAAACTCCAGATCGGTGTCCGAAATCGCCTCAGAGCTCCTTATGCAACCGCCTTTAACATGTGTACTTTTAATAAGTAAAAGGTCACTGGTGTTTAGTTCAGGTCATAGGCGTAGGAACGTTTCAAAAAGTGGGGGGCCAAGCTCGGGGTGCACCTCAGAAACTTTTCCTGGAAAGCGAGCCCGATGACCGGGAGGGGGGGGGGGGGGGGGTAGGGATGGAGTCTGTTATCGCTCTTTATTCAAAGATCATGGTTGCTATGCTAGATATGCAGCTAGAGCTGTTTCTCACTGATGCACAATCTTGCCTATTCGACTCATGTGTCATTTGGCAAATAAGTCTATCCGGCTTCCCAAGATTATTCGTCCATTTTAAAACTGCCTTTCCTGGGGAGGCGGAATTCCACGGGTTGGTATTTTGGGTCATTGAGGAAGCATCTGCCTCCGCAGTGTAGACGCCAAATTACGGCATGGATATGGGCTGGTAAGAATTTTGAAAGTGGATCGATAGCTCTCAGTGCGACAGTTTTTTCACGCGCATTCATTTCGTTGGCTGCTTTCAAGGGACTTGTAGCAGCATTTTAGGCGGACAAAAATTCGGGAGCTTGAAAATGCCAGACACAATGCGACAAAAGTCATAAGACTGGAGATCCTCTTTTAAGAACCAAGCTACATAACAACGTCCATCTGTCATATGTTCCCTATCGGGGCCCTGCTCCTGTCTGCCGCCGATGACCACTGCCGTGGCCTGGATGTCTTCCGCATGACTGACTGCGAACTGATTGTATGGCTGCTTTGTTGCATACTTTTGGATCAGCTTTACTGCTGCACGATGTATGAAGCAAGTGTTGGACACCTGTAACAGCATCTTTTTCCGAATCATCTTTCCTTAGATCACGCCATCGCAGAAAAATAGCCTTCGGGAAGCTGTCTGCCTTAGGTGTGAATTGGCCCAACGTACACTTCACTGCCCATCATGCAACGTATACGACTCGATCTGCTTTTGTGTATAGGCAGAGGAGTGGCCAGGACCTCGCCAAGGGGAACACAAAGTTGACAAAAGTTTCTTATCTTATGGTGATTCCCCCAAATCCCCGGTTATAGCTTATTTGTTAACAAGCGACACGGTTTTCTTCGTTTTGTTGCTATTTTTACCTCGTAACCAGAACAGAGACCAGGAGCTACCGTGGGCTCAATTCTGTTTGTATTTTGAGGTCAATAAACTGCAGAAATCAGGCGTTGATCGACTGCATGGAATAAATCACCGGCGCTCTTAATTTATAATGATTAGTTGGCTCTTTTTAAACCGATAGAATTCAGAAGCTTTGTCAAAATGTTTTATCTGGTTTTACAGACATTGAGGGGATCGCGAAGGTAGATTGTAGATCGACATGTTTGATCCAAATTTGAAGATGAAAATTTGATTGCAGATCGTGTGGTCAACAATGTGTCTGAACATGGCCAAGCCATATTTGTTTGGAAATATGTGATATAATTCATGTAACGTGTTTTTTAACATGCGCACCCGCAAATCTTAGCAACAAAAACCTCGATACCAGGCGTTGCAGTCTCCATAGTCCGCTGAGCGTTAGCCCAGTAGCTAACTCTTAGCCGTGGCCCACCGGGGGACGAAAATGGTGACGCTTCTGAAATGATTACCTTTAACCACACATCGGCTAGTAAGACAAGTTATGTGACCTAATTTTGAGCATGCGCACTAAAAAATCTTAGAAACACAAGCCTCGACCTCAGGCGTTGCAGTCTCCGTAGGCCGCGCAGCGCCGGCCTAGTAGGTAATATTAAGTTGCGGTTAACGTGTGGACGAAAATGACGACACTTCTGAAAAGTACTCTTCAACGCTTCATGAAATCAGTTCTTACATTTAGAAGGCAGTCTGAGCGCATATTTCACGTGTGCAATTTTAAGGCTGATGAAAAGAACGGATTGACCCTTTAAGCACCGCGAAGTGGGGCTGAAATCTGGTGGTTGAAGTGAAAGAGTGAAGGCAGCATCTCTATTTTTCGTGTTTTTGCAGCTATTTATCTATTTAGAAGACAGATTAACACGGCACCCGCCGCCTGGTGGCACTTGCAGTGGCCGAAGGTTTTAGGTTTTACGGAAGTTGGAAGCCAGATCATCCTTGTTCTTACTCTCGTGGTTGCGGGCGGGCATGTTCAAGCCTTTTGATGTAATTTGTTTCAATTTTGCATTCTGAAAAAAATGAGCGTTCTCACGCAAACATGGCATGGCCTTGCTCGTTTTTAAAGCTCATTTCGAGCCACCCTTTTCAACAATAATGAGACCCCTTATTTCCTTTCGGGCAAGGGGCCTCTTGAGTAGAACACCAGAGGTACATTGCCATTTCCGGTCAAGGGCTGAAGGGCCATTCCGTCCCATCACATCACATTGTTCCCATTCCTAACACGGGAGGATCTCTGACCCACGCAGTTGGCCCCGGATCAGCACAGGAACCCTCATTGACGCAACAACATCCTTGATCACCGCAGGTAGTCCAATAATTGTCACATACGTCCCAGTTCCGTGTTTTCCTGTCTTGTTCAGAGATATTGAGTTCTCCTTGACCGTAGATTATAAATGAATTGGGGTTCCTAATTTGTATTAACATGGCTAACCCATGTTCGTCTTAAAATGCTCAAGATCCTGCCAGAGCTGATTACTAAAAAGAAAGCTGCGTAATATGGCCTTGAACATGCGCGCTCGCAAGTCATAGAAGCAACAGCCTCGACGTCCGGCGTTGCAGTCTCCAGGCCGTGGGGCGTCGCTCTTGCGGCTGTAACACTGGGCGATGGCCAGTGAGCAAACGAAAAACATGACTCATCTGAAAGAAGATGGCTGGTGAACTAGGTAAATCGGCATGCATGTTCAATGTAGTGCAAAAGAAAGCCAAATACAACCTTAATCTGAGAAGTGGGAGGGGGACAGTCAACACTGCCGGGCCCCCACTTTGAAAAGTGGGGGGCCATGGCCCCACTGGCCCCCCTGTTCCTACGCCCATGGTTCAGGTCAGTGAACTTGTTTGACTTCCGGAAGTTCAAAGTGATCAAAAGCCTGCCATAATGTCTTTTTTTAATTTCGCTGAGCGTCAAAGACCATGTTAAGAGTTATGTTTCTAAAACGCCAGAGGTTAACCTGGGTCATTCTATATCAGTGGCCTATTCTCACCATTATTAAGTTCGAATGACACAATCCGTGGCCTCCCGTTGATCAAGAAACACGAAATAAGCATCAAAACTGATATACAAAACAATGTTTCCGGTAAAAACGCAGTTTGGTCTTGACCTTGATTTGACCCTCATACCTGATCCAAGCTCGATGAAATTTGTTGCAACCTTGAAATCAAATTGTATGTCAAAAGCCTCATCAAAGATATACGGCCTCATTTAAACCCCCTAGGAATTGCCTTACCTACCAGTGTCGGCGATCATACAACACAAATATAATTTTCACTGCAAAAGATCGGTTACTTAATTCGCCACAGCTTTGCAAAGTTTAGCATGATTGCACCGCGCTGTTCGAAAGTCACCCCGAAACACCCTTCGGGACAATCTCACCCCATCCGAGGGCGTGTTAACAGTGGAGGCAGATGCCTCATCAATGACCCAAGATACCCATCCACTCGTGGAGTTTTGCTTACCAGTGAAAGGATGCTGAGGCGCATGTCTAACTCTTGGAAAGTGGCAGCTGTTAACCAAATGGTATGACTGAGCGGAGTAAATCAAATTGTGCTCCAGGAAAAACGGCATAAGGTATGCACTGCATAGCAACCAAGACATTCACTCATCTAAAAAGCATTTTATGGATTAACAGTGAACAAATTCTCCCTGCCCCATCCCCCACCCCCACCCCTCACCGACCGCCGGGCTTGCCTCCCCAGTAGAAATCATATAAATGTACCTTGAGTCTAACCCCTCCTAAGATTTTGAAACGTCCCTGCGCCAAGACCCTTACCACCAGATCATGCTGATCCATTCAAATCAAATCAGATTAACTTGCGAGCACCGGAAACGTATGCAATCGCGGTGACGAGCCGATGCAATCGCGATGACGCGCCGACAGTGGGGCTTAACCCTGGCGTGAAAAGAGGCGCCTGCCAGGCTTCTGGAAGCCGCACGAGGGCCGGTGTGGTTTTTCTGCCGCTCGTCGCGTGCGTGCCGCGCTCACCTTCAACAGCGGCATAGGTGCCATTCTACACGCGTTTTACAGCCGCGCGAGCATCGCCTCCTGCCAACCTTGGCGTCCTGAGGAGCCCGCCCGGCTCGTTAGGCCAATCGCGGCGAATCAGGAGCGCGATAAGAGGGGCTTGGCACGTGATGTTGACGCTGGATGTGATGTCCCAAGTCTGCAGCACGCGCGGCACCAATCCCCCTAAATGTGGTTCATAAACATGACATAACTTGCTTCAGGAGCACATGGCCAAATACCAGCAGGCCGCCAACACTGAAGCCGTCTGCGTGATTTGCGAAATTGATATGGAGACATCGCGTGGTAATTTATCCTAATGACCGCAGCACCCAACTACCACACCGGCGTGGACGAAAACTTAGCAGCACGCAAGCACTCTGAGGCTGATCAGTGGCAGCAGCAAAAGAGGACACTGGGCGCTGTTTGCTGGCTACGGGGGGGGGGGGGAAGATAGGCACTAACGCAAGACCGCGTCTTCCCCGCCTTACACACACCTGAGGCGGCACGCGGTCCACACACGCGGTCACACGCGTCCACGTGATCCGGATGTGCGTCGCGAACGCCACGACGACGGCAGACCAATGCATCGGCATTTCGTACCGACTTCACTGCACGTCGGATATGGTTCACGCTAACGCTCTCTTCCCCGGCTGATACTTCGGGTGCATCACATACATTCGCAAATCACTGCATAAGCCAAACTCACTTGCAATGATGCTGGTTTAGAAATTTGATCTCAAGGTGATCAAGTGGTCCTTGTTTTGAAATACTTGGCTGATTGCGTTGAGGTTCGATATCCGAACGGCGTGGAGAGTACCCTTGACTTAAGTGATGTCTGAATAGCTCAGCCCAACGCTGCCTGCGCGACTTGACGTCACGCTCGGCAGACCGCGACCCGTGTCCAAGGTCACGCTTGTGGGCTCGATCTTTCCATCAGCGAATTTGTCAGGATCCAGTCCAATCCAATCTACCAATTTAAAATCTGATCGCGCCATAAATCTGCCCTTCTCACGGGCCCCGCTCCAATCCATCAAAGCAAAACGATTTTCTTACGTAACGCATCTAAATCCATCACGCCTCAGCTAAGCAGCTAAACATGAAGTGTCAAACGGGCCACACATGAGTACATCACCCGTTGAGCCCTTCCATCCGCTCCAGTTGGCTTACGATCACTGTCTTCTGCATCCAAAAGAAACCATCTGTCTTCGTTTGGTGATTTCCCCATACCTCCCTATCGAATACATGACCTATGCCTAAAACCGTGAGTTTATCCAGCGCGCGTAGAACTCTATCGAGGACAGTAGCCAAGCCACATTCAAGCATCGTGCGCTCAGACAAACAGAGGGTGGGTAATGTCGCACACCTCCGCCATGTCAACATGGTCAGAGGCGCGGTAATGACATCGCGAAACCCATTCGCAGAGCAGAGCTGTGTCGATGACCAACAACTAGGAAAGCACACGCACATGTTCTTCGCCGTGAGTATCACTGTTGCTTTGTCATGAGGAAGTCCGGTCAGAGAGATATGTTATGACATTCAACATGAATCACTTCGAAGAGGAGCATGAATGGAGTGTCCGGCTAAGCGAGGCCATGCGACCCTATTCGGTCCCGCTTAATCACCGCTACTTTGTCTTGAGAGGGCGCTTTTACGAAGGCCTTGTTTGTCTCTTCTGTCGTGGATAGGCCTTACGAGAAGCACTCAGGAGCCACACCCACTGGCCATGATGGCAGCTGTAACGATGTTTACAGCATGGCACGCGCGTTGTTACGAGCAAGGCCTCCGGACGGGCGGATCTTAACGTCAAGCCACCGAAAATGTCGTGGACTCGTCGGCCCAGTTCGTAGACAAACAAAAAGAATACAAAAGCAAAATGTAAAAAAGCGAACAAAAATGTCCGAAGAGCTGAAAATCTTAAAGAACAAGATACCAAAAGTGACAAAAATAGAATCGGACATTCAATTCAGACGATCGCACATTCGACAAGCATAAACGTCTAATCGGGTTATATGATGGATGCACAAAACGTAGATGCTGGTATAATCTCATGGGTCAAATACTTGGGTTATAGGGACCATCCGGACAAAAGAGGCCTGGTGCAGTCTCAGCTACTCTTGCCTTACCACAATGTCTTCTTTCCCAAAACGGACAGGGATTGGCATGAAATGTATCGAAATGTCGTCTTTAATGACGTAAAACAATTCACAGCTCTTTATCCCACGTGAGAGCACCTGTGTATTTACGTACAGTACAGTGATCATTTCTTTCAAATTTGCTCTTGTATCACGCCGTTCTTGCGCGTTACAATGCTCTCAATGTCATAGCCTGTTCCAGTATTTGTAGTGTAAATACACGAATTAATGACGGAATAAATAAAAGCAACTTTTGTGTACCAAAACAGTACCCGAAATGTCAACTGTATGCTGCAGATTGTCAATGCTGAACAGAAAAGCAAGGCAGACTACGCTTAAACGCAATACTTATAGCAGATGCCTCTTTGAATCCCGCTTTCGCCCGGACACGTCATTTGAAATCGCTGTCTAGATCTGTGACGTGACATCACCGAGGTCCAAAAACTTCAGAGTCGAAAATTTATGTGGCATATGGTGCTGAAAGATTCATGGTGAGTTGACCCAGCGGATCTGCGGCTACGTCGAAAAATGGCGTGGCGAAGCTGATACCAATCTGCCGTCAATGGCAGTGCCAGTCTTTCGGGGCCACAAAACTGGTGGGCTGAGGCTGACTGGTGCTCTGGGGGGGGGGGGGGGGGGCTGTTGGATACCATCAGGCTATCACGATAAACGTGATTATCCAATAAACAACACGTACAGATGACAGCTGATATAGTTGTGAGTTCTACATTCCTGAATGCAACTCTAATCGACTAAGCCATCGACCATACGTAGCCAATCCGTCTTGATAGCGCAGTTGACTAGAGTGCCCACCTTCCTATGTCCCCCCTCCCCCCCGTAGCGGGATGGGTTCGAGTCGCTCTGAGCGCCCGATGTTTGTCCTTGATAGATATGGCCCGCGGCCGGTGGCAGCGGTCGCACTGAAAGTCAAGCGACGTGAGAGGGTGGGGCAGACCGTAGCGAACATTGCGGCACGTTAAACTTTCGCCTCCAACTTCTGTAGTTGACCGGGTATTGCAAGATCGGATGGTAGCGATCAGAGCTCACACAAGCACCGCTTTGCATGAGCTCTGATCTAAAAATCTACCCATTCGAAAGGTTCGGATTGAATCTTTAAAAAAAACAAGTTGCTAGCACAACTAGCTTTCATTCTCCTGCGCGTTTATTGCGTCTTTACTTCCTTGTTCTGAGGTCCCCGAAAAAAAAAATGCAACAGCCATCGCCGACACTGGCCTGAGGCGTTCCAAGACTTTACGCCGCCCGTATCTCGAGCAGTCCCGCGCCGCTGCCGCCTGACCTCGTGACTCGCCTCGACCCAGGGGCCGGGCTCGTCCTCGCCTGGACGCCGCACTGAGAGCCTGATCAGCACGGAATGTTGTGTCTGCGCTCCCTGACCCCGAACAAACGGACTCCCAGCACACTCGGCCCCGCCGATCAATGGGCTGGAAGCCTGATGTGGCAGCCGGAAAGGTTAATGCGATGCGGTACAGCCTAGCGGACTAGGGGTCGGCAACAATTTCTGTCGTCCGGCAGCCACGTGACGACGACACACAATCATACGGTCATGGCAGCAAAAGTCTCGTGATCACACGACCCAACAGGGAACTCCTCATGAATTCGTGATCAGTCTCGCTCGCGCCACCCTTACAAGCTTCAGAACTGTTGCGGCATAGAAGGCAGGCAAGAGGTGGCTTGGGTCGGACGACACGACGTTTTGCTGTCTACGTCAGACGGATGTGACCTTTGGTCAATATACATGATTTCCTCAAACAGATGATGCGTCTTTCAACTGGATGGCACGTCTGGTCGTCGTTAATCAAATTAAATTGTTTCGCAAAAAAGAGTACTTAAATGGTTCTGAAGTGCATCGCATTCTATGACCAAGCAATCGCGTGCTTCAATGCTATATTTCAATCCGTCTTCCGAAGCCTGCACTACCCGGTCTGTCACGTTGGAGCAATCCCAGCCCTTGGCTCGGCGTCCCCGCAGCGAGCGGCATTCCCGCGGGCCACCGGCCGGGTCACCGGGTCACCTGTGCCGCGGAGGCGCGCGCCCTGAGCAGCGCCGACCCTCGGCGCCGGCGCCGGCGCTCGTCGCTCACCGCCCTGTCGCCGAGCTCCTGTATATTGCAGAGCAGCCGTGCCGTCTGCCCGGCCGTCACCGTCACATTTGCCGAGCCGGCGTACGTCAGCCGCGGCAGCCGGGCCGCCGCCGTCTCCACCGCCGCCCCGGCCAGGCCGGCTGAAACGGCACACAAGCCGGGTCAGCAGACGACCTGAGACCTGGTGCCCCGCGTCAGGTCAGCAGACGACATGAGACCTGGTGCCGTGCGTCAGGTCAGCAGACGACCTGGGACCTGGTGCCGCGTGTCAGGTCAGCAGACGACCTGAGACCTGGTGCTGCGCTTCAGTTCAGCAGACGACCTGAGACCTGGTGCCGTGCGTCAGGTCAGCAGACGACCTGGGACCTGGTGCCGCGTGTCAGGTCAGCAGACGACCTGAGACCTGGTGCCGCGCTTCAGGTCAGCCCGGCTGAGGTTGGGCATGGGTCTGGTCTGGTCGCCTGAAATATATCACCGCGAATCGGATCAAGGTGACTGAAGTGGAGCGCAGGTCATGTCAGACTCACTGAAGCAGAGAAAGCCGAGGACGTGACCTGCAGACATAAGGCGGGCTACCTGAGACAGGCTACGGGGGTGTCAAAGACCAGGTCAGGCTAGCTGAGGCAGGCTACAGGGGTGTCAAAGACCAGGTCAGGCTAGTGAGACAGGCTACAGGGATGTCAAAGACCAGGTCAGGCTAGCTGCAATTAAACACCAGGATCGTCAATAGTTGTGGTTAGCAGCGCAGCCTTCACAGATATGCAGGCGGTCAGACTCGCTGAGTCACGGCCATGCCAGCGCATACAGGCATCGGTATCTGACTAGCCTGGACTGCGGCCAAAGTCACGTAGGACGTAGAGTGCAGAAGAAGACGTAAAACAATATCTCGTAGAGATGTACAGAAGTAATACCATGCACTACATTTAGGCCTGGGTGTCATCAGGGTTTGATGTTACCTCGCTAATTTAGCTAATTTGGCTACTAACTTCTATCCTAGTTCCTTTTAACTGATTTTTTATGACATTTAGGCAAGGGTTTATTGGGCTGTGTGGGCACCATTTTAATGGCATACCTACTACATGATTATAGCTTTATTATCCCACATTATCTCCCGTTTTCTCCCTACGAGCAAGCGTTACACTTAGGCATAAGCCTCAACAGATTTGATGCATCCCCGTGTTCTTATGATTTAAAAAATGAACACTGCGTGAGTACAGCTTAGTCGCAAACCTCTCGCAGAATCCGAGCAGCGTTGTTGTATGCTGTCTCTCGTTCCTTAGTGAGGAGTGCAGCGACTTTTATCAGGATTTTGTCGGCAGATAATGACATTAAAACATGACGCTTTGCATCACGGTGAACCAGGACGGTCACGCACCTGGCCACCTTTTCGCGAGTGTGGAGCAGTCGCCCAGTAATGCAAAGCAGGCTGGCACATGGTGGGCATACATTTTGTACATGCCGGCTATGTGCTGTGCAGTTGCACGGTGCTCTTCTTTCGTAAGCCCGCCCGGCGGACTGTACGTCAGCATAAGACTATCATCCATGGGCAGTGAGGTGGATGATCTGATGCATGAAGAGATACGCGCGTTCGCAAACGGCTCATCCCGAAAGCTCTGATCCAACTGACGACTTTCGACAACGGCTCCCCCTGTAGCGCTGGTCCCACCGGCGACATTCGACGACGGATCGTCTTTACAACTCTGATCCAACTAATGACATTCGACAACGACTCGTCCCTACAGCTCCAGTTCAACCGACAACAATCGACTTCGAAGCGTGACTTTCAAATAGGTGGCATGTATGCAGATTGGATGTAGATAGGCCTCATGTATGTAGATTGGAAAATGATAAGTAGGTTGGCGACACGACACTTTTTGTAGCTTTCTCAGTGCGAAGACGGACGTCGCTGGATACGTTTCATCACTGACAGATGTTGGCCACCACAAGATGACGGAAACACGGAAACCTCTAAATCTTTAGACATGACGTCAGTGGTTAGCTTTGTCAACAGCTTTCCGCAGATGGAACTTTGTTGGAAGCTTATCAGCCAAACAGAATCAATGACGGGCCACATTGCAGACTCACAAACCTTTCGGGAGGTACCAGACATTTTTTTTTCAATCTGATGCATTTTGGCACTGAAGTAGAACTCCCTTAGAGTGCAAATGACGCGGAATACATCCTTGCCTTTAATTTGAATGCAAATGAAAAGGCATTCTAACGCAAAACAGACGCACTTATGCAAGAAGGCATGCGCCAGTCCTAAAAAACTTACTAGCAGCCGCTGAGGGCAAGCTGTTCCCGGTTTCCATGCTCCGCCCCAGCTTCTCATTCCACATCCTCGACACTAATACAGCAGCTCTCCCCGCGGCTGAAGCTGCAGGTCTTATCAACAGCACACTTTTGAAAAGAAAAAAAATCGTTAGGGCCTTGGTTCTGGGCGAGCATCGACTGGTGGGGAGCCGCTGTGCGCTGTAATATGGGTTGTTCGCGCTCTACGCGGGCCCGCATTGTTCCAGAGCTGACGGGATTGTGAAATTTATGGCCTAGGGCGGCCCAGTTTTCCCGCAGAATTTGTCAGCCTCGCTGGAGCACCGTCGTCCCGGCCGGGGTCCTGCAGGGTCGAGCTGCAGCCAAAGTCCGGCCAGGCCCGGACAGCCGGGTGTGGTCTCTAAAGCCCACGGTCGATTAGACAAAACGAAGTGGGAATGGTTGGCGGTCTGGCCGTTTGCCATCGCGCTAATAGCCCCGGTTCCGCCGTAATCTGCCCGGAGGTTTACACTGGCGCCCCAGATAATTGGTCGCAGAATGACCCGAGTTCTAACGACCATTCTTTCAGACGTGTGGTGCCCGCACCGGACTTTGACTTCACGTGGAAAATCACGGAATAATTTCAGCCGCAGACTTCGGATAGCATTGCAACGTTTCGAAGGGCCTGGTTGCTACCTCGCTCAAAAATTGGCGTAAGGAGTCCCAGCCCCAGAAAGTATTCACCAGACAACGCAGACGGAAGATTGTGCCTTCCGTGACGTATTACGACTTAAATGGTTCCAGATATTTTCCTCAGGAGTGTGCGGACTTTCAGAATGGTAGGAATCGCAGTGTCGTGCTGCGGTATGTGCTGCACATGGCTTTTGTACCTCACGTTTGCACTAATTAGATAGGGAAACAGCATGGCACCAAATCTGAACGGTACGGAAAACAGACTACCTAAACAGCAGGAAAACCCGTCGTGTGCTGTTAAACTCATCAGAATAGCAGGTAACAGTACTCTGGAACGGCTTTTTATCGAGATGCAAAACCTTGCCATTTTACGCAAATGTGCTCTACAAATGTGCCATTTTACGTTTGTGAATGCCATGCCATGGGTCTAAATTATGATGTGTCGCAAGCATAAAATGAGGAATAAGCATGTCATGATGAAACAGCAATGCCTTCGGGGGACACCTTTACGGCTATTTCGATAGTCAGAGCATAACTTGTGTTTTGTTGCTCATGACTAGTTATCCTTATTTTGTCACTCGCATTTTCATCGCACCTGATAAAGGGGTTCGACCAACTTCAAAGAACAAACAAAACGGGTGAAATAGATGAATGGAATAAGAGGTCATATCCTGACTTGCCGTTGTCAATAATTCTAACTTGTGCACATACCGTGGTATCATCAAACCATTTTCAGATACATGGTCCGTGCTCTCGACCACAATGGTCCTCACATTGTGCACACTCCTAGTTCAAGCCCTAACTCAGTTTTCACCCAAACAGCCAAAACACTGTAAAGGCATGTATCCGGATTCGCTGTCTCACGAACCAGTGTCTCTAAGCCCTCTAAAGCCCAAAGCTCCGGGAACAACGCGCCCGCAATGTGTCAGAGCCTGTGCCAAAACTTTTCTCTTACATATGCAGCTTTGTCATCGGCGCTTCCCATGAGGTATAGGCAAAAGTTCGAGCACTTCACCAGCGGCACCAGTTATGTGCTCCGCAGGCTGGCAGCCCCAGACTGCTGCCACCACGGCTGGCAGCCCCAAACTGCTGCCACCACGGCTGGCAGCCCCAGACTGCTGCCACCACGGCTGGCAGCCCCAGACTGCTGCCACCACGGCTGGCAGCCCCAGACTGCTGCCACCACGGCTGGCAGCCGGCTGGCAGCTCCAGACTGCTGCCACCACGGCTGGCAGCCCCAGGCTGCTGCCACCACGGCTGGCAGCCCCAGACTGCTGCCACCACGGCTGGCAGCCCCATGCTGCCATCATGGCTTGAGACAGCAATCTGCCGTCACCAGTCTGGTGACATCTGGACTGCCGTCACCAGTCTGATGACAGCTGGACTGCCGTCACCAGCGGCGCTGAAGCTGCAGCTGCGGAAGACCGCTGGCAGGCTGCAGCGAAGCCGCAGGGAAGCCCGTGCCTACCCGAGCCGCCGCGCTCCCGCACGAAGGGTGGGGGGGGGGGGGGGGGGGGGGGGGGACTGCCGCGGCGGCGCCGGCGGGCCGGCCGTCGGCGCCGTCTGCCGGGCGGATGACGGCTGGAACAATGCACACGTGATGGACAGTCATTAGGGACGTACGTAGGCCGGCCGGCGGCGGCAGCGGTGTAATCAATCGACGATCAAGCTCTGCGCGGTCCCGCCGAGCGGTGCGGCGACGGGACGCGCGGCCCGACCGGCACCGGCAACAGGGCGGGACATAAAGACGGAGGCGTGGCACGCAAGCCGAGGTCACACAGCCTTATGTGAGACGCGGGCAGAGCGATGTCATTTTGTAATAAATGAATTCAAGCCTATTCTCTAGCATGGGCGTAGCCACGTCCCTGAGGTCGGGACAAATTGGTATTGGGAGGGTCAAACTGGAATTAGGACGCGCGTTCTAACCAAGAAATGACGTTTTGGATGGCAAACCATGAACAACGTGCATTCTACCGGCAGCTTTGGACGGGACATGAGTTTATTTGGGCAAAATTGTGTAAGACACATCCTCTGGTCTTACAGTGCACTGGGACCCTGGGGGCATGACATGACGGGCATGAGGCTGACACAGCGTGTAACCACCGCGGTGGTCCAACCCATGTTCTCTAGTGGGTTCGGACATAGTATTCAGATGGTTCAGATTTGGCATGGCATGGCGTGATCGGAGACACAAAGTTTGAGTGTCGAAAGCAACCGAGTCGAAACGAGGCTTAAGCCGAAGTACACCGCAGTGTCTAAGCAGAGTCTGAATGAGTTTGCACCCAGGAAAATTTCGGCATAAACATTTCAACTTAAGAGTGAAACGACAATACTCGGAAACAACCAACGACACGGTAATGCACCCCGAGCGGGACGGGCGCTCGGCCAGACTACCGGACGCAGCGGGGCCGCAGACGCGCCAACGAGACGGCACCGACGGCCACGGCCTGCGCGCAGCACGCCCGCGGAAGACGACCGACGGACCGGTAACGAGAGTGAGTGACCTTTCTTGTCATGGCGCGACCTCGGCCGAACCGCCGCCGCGCCGTCACATCAGAGGTCACGTGCCCGACGGTAGGTGCGTCTTTTCTGGTGGCGGGGGTCACCACCGCTATGGACGAATACAACGCTGCGGGCGGCTGGGTACCAGCCATTTTTCACAAAGGCTTAGGGTGAGAGATTGGCTATTTGAAAATGTTTCGTGGAGTCATATATCAATATTTAACCGAATGACGTTGCGAACAGCTGTTTGTTATCACAAAACGTTGTCCAAACTGAAGCGGGTATATTGTACTTGGAGACATTTGATTAACTATCACCGAACGAAAGGATGATTGTAAAGCCCATACAGCGTTCTGAGACCACCGAAAAACCGTCAGATTGAGCGATATTTTACTTGACGCCCCTGATACATTGATTGCGCGTGCTTCCAAGAAAAAGTAGAAAACGGGCACTCAAGGTCGCCGAGCTATGACCTCATCGCTGAAGCCTGATGAGCTATTTGCGCGTCAGATATCCGTTTTTGCTCTTTGTTCATAAAAGTGGATATGATCGGCATAGAATCGGCTTATGCGTGTCACCACGCATACAGTTCACACGGAAAAGGCCAATGGCGTGTTCAAGGT
Source organism: Pollicipes pollicipes (assembly GCF_011947565.3). Classification (NCBI taxonomy): domain Eukaryota; kingdom Metazoa; phylum Arthropoda; class Thecostraca; order Pollicipedomorpha; family Pollicipedidae; genus Pollicipes; species Pollicipes pollicipes. Next base: position 781,864 of record NW_023596746.1, read on the forward strand.
CAGCAGGGGAGCATGGCTTATAGTGATCTTGTTTGACCTTTGAGTGATCATGCAACGATTTTTCACCGCCCAGATGATTTAAAGTGCGGCTTTGTAAGGGATTGGCTTTCTGGCTGTTAAGCTCAAAACATGACGTCTTTTGCTCTAGAAGGCCTCAAATTTTTGTCCTCAAATTTTCCTTTCGTTTGCAGGGCAACTTCAAGTAGTCGAACAGAAGATCCCATTGAAAACCTTGTAAAGGAAACCGAGAAAAAAACATTTCCGTCACGAATAGATCACCGCCAAAACTCACCAAATCAAAATGAGTGAAAAAACGGTGTGGTACGCTGCCAGTACAATTAGCATCTTGATTGTTGCCGGTAGGTAATTGTTTACGCTGCAATACTTTTGCGGAGTTTGGTATTGGTATCGGCCGTGTTCAAAACAAGTGCCAGGAGAAGAAGAGTTTTCTGGTAAAATTTTACTCCCAAACCTTACGCCTAAGGTAACCCGCAGAAAATACGATATGGCCATTGTTTCAAGTTTTCCTCTGTTGGAAAGCTGCATTTTGCAATCGCAACTTTTCTCGCCCTTGGAAAAATTAACATAGAAAACATCATTTGAATGTGCGGCCCTTCAAGGATTGACCTAATCTCGAGTGTCACCAATCGCCATGGAGAAGTCAAATCCCCCATTATTTGATTTGACTTGACTATTCACCGCTCCGCATTTTTGGCGCAATGTGGTCCCAAATGGTAAGGGAATCTACTGCCACCTCGCCTGAGGAGCCAATCAAAACAGCTCCCGTCCTGCGAGCGTAAAAATCGCGGAACGTGAACATTCAAGCGCAATTTAACAAAATATTCAGATGTGCTTTCGTTTTAAACCGCATCCAGTGCATGCTCATGAAAACAACCGATTGATCGCCAATGTAATACAAGATTACATTGATAAATCGTATGCATTGCCGGTGTAGGTAACGACTATCGACTTCACACGCTTCTTTTTTGGCGCGCCAAACTCAGTGACGGCCGATCTTCCGAGACGGGAAAAGGGAGCGCGCTTTTTATCATGTTGCTTTCAACGCAACACCATGGGTTAAGTGTTAAATTTTCTACGAGATGTGGCGACTGGCCTCCTCCACGGTCTTTTCACGCAGTCTCTGACCTATCTACTTCAATGCAGGGTGGTGCGAAATGGCATTTAGTATGCCGATGCGTGTAAGAGCTTTTACATGCTTCCCGTCAGTGATGCTATGGCAGGCCCAAGCGCTCCATTAATAACTGTCAACGGTGAGCTGAGCGGCGCCGGGGAGCCGCCAAGAAACGCTGTCCAGAGCTGAGCTGAGCGGCGCCGGGAAGCCGCCAAGAAACGCCGTCCAGAACTGAGCTGGGCGGCGCCGGGGAGCCGCCAAGAAACGGTGTCCAGGGCTGAGCTGAGCGGCGCCGGGGAGCCGCCGAGAAACGCTGTTCAGAGCTGAGCTGAGCGGCGCCGGGGAGCCGCCGAGAAACACTGTCCAGAGCTGAGCTGAGCGGCGCCGGGGAGACGCCGAGAAACGCTGTCCAGAGCTGAGCTGAGCGGCGCCGGGGAGCCGCCGAGAAACGCTGTCCAGAGCTGAGCTGAGCGGCGCCGGGGAGCCGCCAAGAAACGCTGTCCAGAGCTGAGCTGAGCGGCGCCGGGGAGCCGCCGAGAAACGCTGCCAGAGCTGAGCTGAGCGGCGCCGGGGAACCGCCAAGAAACGCTGTCCAGAGCTGAGCTGAGCGGCGCCGGGGAGCCGCCAAGAAACGCTGTCCAGAGGCGCACACAAGGGAAGGCAGAGGCGCAATCCAGAGTCTCAGCTAGAGGGGGGGGGGATGAGGGGCACGGGGTTGACAGATGACCCCTGACGGTATAGCGGTTTTGGGAGGACTCCTAAAAAAGCAGCCGTTATATCCCACTTGGTTTCAAGGGGTAAGAGTTTCTTCGTTTCGTTTTTATCTAGTCTGTTACTGGAACAAAAGTTAGAAGCCACTCGAAGATACAATCCTGTTTGTATTTTGAAGTCTGGGGGGGGGGGGGAGGAAGGAGCTGAAGAAGGGAACTAAGCGAAGCGGGCGTTAAATGACTGTACGGAATAAACCGCCGACACTTTTCAATTTGCAATGGCTCAAGTGACTCTTTCTAATCCGATAGGGCTCCAAAGACTATGCCAGGGATTTTCTGGGTTCTACAGAAGTATTTAAAATCCTTTGAATCTAGGGGAAAACGGGGTGAGTTGCATCACGTACAAAAAGTATGAGGGCGGGCGATTTATTCCAAATCTTTGTGACAGGTGCCAGTCTTGAGTCACTCAGCTGACGTACGGCAAATCACTACATTGCAGTGTACTTCCAGCTGCTTGCGTGCATGTGTCTTGATGTGAGCACGACAAACTTCTTTTGTGTATCGTTAAAAAACTATTGCGATCAATTTGAATGTGTGTCTAAGGAGTTACGACATACCAATCTGGATGCTTTACTGAGTGGTGGAGAGGTGAATGGGTGGCACATACTGCAAAGCATTTCGCATCTGCTACCCAAGGATTTCAGGGTGGCGCCAACTTTCTTCCAAGATGGCGGGCGGCACATGCTGTATCAGCTGTGCGCGGGGAGTGTTGTATTGTTGGTTCAATGTACCGACGATGTACCGATGCGACAATGTACCGATGCTGTTTACTGACTTAATAACCATGGTTGATTGACTGACATCATTTTCATGAATTATTTGCATCTAGAGGTAATTTGTCGATATTCACATTACCTATGTAGTTCCATAATCTATCATTTGCATAATTTACTCTGACATCTGTTATCATTTTCATGACTTGTTTACATCTAGATAATCTGTAGATGTTCACATTAACTACGTAGTTCAATAATATCCGTCTGAGCAAGTGAAACCGAGGTAGCGGTGGTCGTAAAAGAAACATTGATTGATAAAAAGGTAAACATTTGCCAGTTTGCAATTAAGACGAACCACAAGATGGTATAGGCGAGCACATTTGGCCTACATGTCGTAACGCGCTCAGCTTGCTTGCAATGTCACTTATTCTACGCAAAAATACATAACCCCAACTTCCCTCACCATGTGGTATAATTCCCCCCTGGGGTGGGACAGGTTGTCTCATTTGAAAGGGGTTGATTCAAAGATAATTTATAAAAAAGACGTGCTCGCCAAAACTTTATCGCCAGATATGAAGCTGAAGGTTAGAGGTGTCTGCAAATATCATACTTTTAGTCCTATCTCCAGTATAGTACGGCAGGAGGGAGCCCAAAGTAGAAACTGATGCAACTCTCCCCGGTCTCCCCCACTCCCTACTCTCCCCCTTTCCCCTACGTGGAAGATCGAAATGCATTCAAAATGATATAAGCATGACTAACACATGATCATCTGGGACTGTCCACCATGCATTCGGAATCAAACGTGAGAACGACCATGCGACATAGTTTTGAATATGCGCACTTGCGCGTCTTAGAAAAAGAAAACGACGTCCGACGTTGCAGCCTCCATGTGCCGCGCAGCGTTGCCCCGAGCGTTACACGGAGGGGCGTCCAGCGGGAGAACAAAAACGATGACGTATCTCAACGAAGTACTTCTGAATGCTTTAAGATATCAGCTCTTACATTGAGAAGCCAGTACTGAAAGGTATGTCACCTGTGCGATTTTTGCATTGGTTATAGGAACGGATTAGTACTTACAGCACCGCGAATTGGTGCTAGAGCCTGGTTCGAGACTGGAAGAGTAAATGAAGACTCAATATTTTTCGTCTTGCTGGATCTCTTAATCTGTTGAGGGAACATAATCAAAATAGCACACGCTAAATGCATGTCTCAGTTGCTGTTGGGGCGAGGCGAGGCGAGACTCTGTGCGCCGGTCCACGTCACGCGCTCACTGGCGTGGCGCTCCCGGTGCGACCGCGGCTTGTGTCATACGCCGACCCTGTACGCCGACCTGTGTCATACGCCGGCCCTGTACACCGGCCTGTGTCATACGCCGGCCCTGTACACCGGCCTGTGTCATGCGCCGGCCCCGTACACCGGCCTGTGTCATACGCCGGCCCTGCACACCGGCCTGTGTCATACGCCGGCCCTGTACACCAGCCTGTGTCATGCGCCGGCCCTGTACACCAGCACGCCGGCCCCGCACACCGGCCTGTGTCATACGCCGGCCCTGCACACCGGCTTGTGTCATACGCCGGCCCTGTACACCGGCCTGTGTCATACGTCGGCTCTGTACACTGGCCCGAGTCGTACGCGGGCCCTGTACACCGGCCTGTGTTGTGGCCGGCCAGCTCTGACGACGTCGCTCTTGCTCGTGCATGGCCTCTCATGGTCTGTCGTTCCGCCCAGTCTCCTGCCGCCTGTCGCGTGGTCCGTGAGAAAAGACCGAAGTGAGCTCGAGGGTTGTTCGAAGCGCCAGGAACGAAGGCATCGCGGCGGTAGAAGGCAACATTTACGACGAAGAAGTTTGTGCGCCGGTTAAGCGATATATAAACTATTCGGTGTTTAGTGAGTAATGCTCCCCTATTGTGCTACGCTCACCGTCTTCCCACATCGACCTGAGGCATCGCAACCGGACCTGATCGCTGGACATCAGCCCTTCCCGGAAGCCGCCTCCATCTCACCGAGTCAGCCGATCCGGGCGTGATCACGGCCCGGCGCTCAGTGCCGCGCTTGGTGATGCCGGCAGGTCGGCGTGGCGGGCCATATTCCTGGGCCAGCTGCTGTCCGCGCTCAACATGTGCACAGGCGTCACCAGCTGCTGACCGAGCAGTGCAACATCAGCGTACCGACCGGTGGGCAGACTGCCGCCGCCGGCAGCGGCACCTGACGACGCCCGTGCAGGGCGGCAGCGCGTGGCTCGCCCGCTCGCTCCGTGTTTATATAAACAGTGCATGCCAGAGGATGGTGGGTCATGATCAAGCGTCACCGCTAAAAGGGTGTTTGTGCTATGTCTGGTGCAGATTATTACGAGTAGAAAACATTGTCATAACTAGTCGAGTGCATTGCCATGTTTTAGGTGCACGTATGCCATTTTGCCAATGGCTGTCCATTCGTTCAGAACTATCGGTTTACCGAGATTCCGTCCGGACCTGCTAGGCCCCTTAATGCGACATCAGCCAACTCCGGGTCCTCCGGGCCCTCAAATCGGGTCTTTAATCTTCGGTTCTGCACTCGGGAGGCCCTTCAGTCTACTCGATACCTAAGGGGCGAGGTGACTGCTCTCTGTGCCTAAAGGGAGGCACACGGTACTACACCAGGGGCGTCACTTTATGTAATTTCGAGGGGACCGAGCCCTTTCAGCGCCGATCTGAGCCCTTCAGTGGTTTTCTGACACCCTCAATGCATAAGAGCAAAGAGGGAATACTGAACCAAAGAAGTGCAACAAAAATTCTAGTACCTATTTGTACACCAGGTATCTAGACACGTAACCGTTGGCATTATACTAATTGTGCATCAAATATTATCCTGTAGGTACCTGACGTTTGCGTTATGCCAACTTCTTCATGTGTTAGGACAGGCTGCAAATGTTTAACAGGTTTTTTACATGCTGCGAACTGGACTGGAATAAAGAACAATGGACTGCAACACCTCGAAGCTTTTAAAAGTACGGTGTGGCCCATATACAAGTTGACTTATGTTTCCCTCAACAGCTGCACGCGCACTTGTCTTTTTGATTGCATACATTTCTGGGATGAGCGCCCGGTCTAAGCAGTGGGTTTGGCGAGTCCTAGCTCAATCGTAAAACTCCGTGTCAACGGCAGAACTTTGCAGTGAAAGATTAACGTCCTGCAATGTTAGGCAGGGTCCACTCTGCCCTCCGACGTAACCTGACCGTTGGCGCGCCCGCTGTCACCGGTCGCAGGCCGACCCGGTCGGAGACAAAAAACGAACGTCTAAAGCGACTCGAAGCCACCCCCACCACAGGTCTGTGAATCGGAAGGCAGGCGTTCTGACCAGCGGGCTACCGGGACAAACTACAGTACATAACGGAGTGGGACAATTTAAAGCACAGTTCCGTGGTATATAATCCACATGGCTGTTCCAAAAAAACAACGACGGGGAATGGAATCAACTCATTGTGTGCGGCATGCCCCAGAGTGAAAAAACATTATGATAGTCTTGATCGACTTTGGCAACGAAACCTGACCATGGGCACAGCTTCGAAATGTCGGGCTTCCACAATATAGTCAATGTTTTTGTTATAACGTCGCTAACAGCTACTTCCTGCTACGCTGAAGGTCGATGACTTTCATCATGGGAACTTTAAACTCATCATTCCGAAACGCCAACATGCGAGACATTTCTTGCTTATATATGAAATTTAACACCTATAAAAACGTTTTGAACACTATTTATTAAGACGGCCACTCCGGTGCGAGATTCAGTCCCCATTCTTCTTCTTATTATTATATCACCAGTCACCATATTCAGTCACCATTCTTTCGGCTCTTCCAGTTATCGACATGTTAAATGGGGACGTCGTGCAAGTTGGGTATTACTTTCTAGATGAGCACATCCTGGTGGAGTACTCGAACATTTTCCGTAGGCTCTCGTCCGTACGTGTCAGGCCATACCACTTGATATAAAACCGCCCTTTGCGCCTCGGGTCACCTTCGATGCAAAATGGAAGAAACCCATTTTTATCACAAGGGATCGAATAGCTAAGATATTTTTATGCAAGTATGCATTCTATTCTAAGCTTTTCACAAAAACAAAGCGTCACTTCGCCTTAAAATGGCAAGCGACTGTTCCGCAGGCAAACAAATCTTGAAGATCTACGAACTAGGTTTTGAAAAACTTTTTTCTTTTTCTGAAGACTGGGGACGCAAATTGAAGTAGCTGAAATCCAGAGAAAAGTCAGGCTTTGATGGCAGGCAGGTACATCGTATTAGCTTTCCCTTCCCCGGAAGACTTTTAAAAGTAGCATCCGTTGGACTGGATTCCCTTTGTTGGGAAATGCACGGCCTCGGGACCGTAAGCAACAAAGTGATAACAACACCCAATGGCCATGCAATTTTGCATTCCTTACGGCAGCACATAAAAACGCAAGGGAGCCCAGAATGCCGGGAGCCACAAAATGACATGAAGAAATGAAGAATGTTCACTCCCGAACGCTAGATCCAAAAGTACCAAACGTTACAACGCATCAAGAAAAGACAGAACATGCGTGATGGCTTGTAGCTGCCGCCCAAGACATCCATTATAATCTGTGCTCAGCCGCTAAAAAAAGGCATGATAGTCTGCGGCTGTTATTCCCTAAGGCGGCCTCAACGAGGACCCCAGGGGAGAGGGAATGGGGGAGGCATCCCACGAGGACACCTGTCGAAGTCCCTCGAGGACCGGGCCCTCCTCACGAAAGCCACGCGTGCGTACCTGAATGTCACGTTCCCAACGCCCCGCTTCAGTCGCACGCTGACCTGGCCGAAGTTTTGTGTTTCAGACTATCGTCGACTGCCATTCTCGGACTCTTAAGTACCATGCATAAACTCTTTCTGAAGTTGGCGCAGCGCCAAAACTCGGGAGGGTCTTAATGGGCGTCTCCTCTCTCCAGGATCTCCCCAGCCATGGGCGTCAGCGGCTGGCACAAAGTTCGATTGTAAGCTCAGCTCGCCTGTCGCTAGAGGTGCGTGTGATGGAGAGCACGGGCATTAGCTGCGGATCCTGTCGCTGGAGGTGCGTGTGATGGAGAGCACGGGCATTAGCTGCGGATCCTGTCGCCCTTCTGACACCTGTGACAGCGTGCCGCTGCTTCATAAATCAGCTAGGCGAGCATTTCATGCGGCTCTTCCCTTATGATATTGTACATAAGAAGGGTTGATGCAAAATGAATGCATTACGAAATCCATGCGTTTGGGTACAGCACATATCCCAAATCTCAAAAAAGCAAACACAACGAAGCTTATGAGTTTTGGGCACCTTACGAGCATCTTGCGGCCATCCTCATTTTTGCCTTGAGATTCTGAGGTCAGAAACTTCCTTTTCAACAGAGGCTCTTAGGGGGTCGCCAAACCTCACCACGCATGTCGCATGCACCGGATCATCCGCATTGATATGTCCATGCCCGATCAGCAATACAGCTGACTGTGGCCAGACGGCGAAACATTAGCTGCAGTCCTGACAGAAGAAAGCTCCAGGGTACGTTCCGCGGCGTTAGAGCTTGGAATTACGCATTTTTGGTGTTTCCATGCTTTAGTTTTCGATATTCATTTCATCGAAACCCGGGCCGGTGGTGTTGGGTTTTGCGTTAAAGGGAGCGTTACCCATTTGTATGGGGTTTTGCACTGAAATAGTCATCCTGAAGATCATTAGAGTCGCTACCAGCCCAGCCGCTCTTAAGACCTAAAGCCTTCCAGTTTCTGAGCTACACATCCGCGAAGATGTGCAGACTATTTCAATGCTATCTAGGCATCCATGACGCCGAGAAAACGCCATTTAAATACTGCCATTGACGTGGCCATGAAGCGTTTAAGGTAAAAAAATACACGATTTTCCAGTTGTATTGTAATATACAAGTGTCAAAAATATACAACTGTCTGGCGCTCGTGAGCACGATTTCCAAATACAACGAGCATCCATTGGATATCAACCAGTGTTGTGCAAGTTATCCAAGACTTTAATGTGAATTACGGACCGTGCTGCATTATGGAAGAAGCTGTACATTCTTCCTTATCATCACGTAAATAAGACTTGCAATCCAATAGCTTAATAATAGCGCTATAAACCGAGTATGTGAATGCAAGAAACCATCTTGAAGTCATGAATAAATATACCAGAACACCACGAGAAAGAGCAAAATACGAGCATCCAACGATATTTGGTTCAGCACACCTCCAACACCGCCGCGAGCTAGCTCTCGGGAGGTTAAAGAACTACAAGTGAGTGCTGTTATACAAACGTTCCATGACGCAATCAAACAATAACGTATTGAGAAGCACCTTTACTAATAGAGAAATTATGTCGTCCGGCGCAGTTTTTTTCCGCCTCAAAGCTTACTAATAGTTTGAAGTGAGCTTATTGCATGATATCTGATGTTTGCTTCAATATCTTGAAATGTGGAGCATTCCCTTCAACCGATTGTTTGCAGGCGATCGCCTTCTTGCCCCCACGAAAGTGCCAAGCGTCATCAATCTCTCTCGCCATTAATACTTTTCGTAATCTCGAATGAAATGCAACCCTCCACGTGATAAATGGGGATGCGCTTTATCCTTCCAGTGCGGACAGGACCGGCCTGGTGCACCGACGCACGCGCGAGCGTGGCAATGAGACTGCGAAAACAGGCGCTTAAACACAACGAAGTCCTCGAAAACGAATCACCTCATTTTGCTCTCGTGTAGAGTTCAGAAAGACATAAGATGACCAGTCTCGCATGGCGTGTACTGGACTATCCATGATGTCCTTTCCTGCCAGTAATTTTACTCACGCTGCTTGGGCTATTCCCAAACCAATGGACCAGGAGATGGATAAATGCCATCTTAATGCTTGGTGGCGCGTATTAACTCCATCTCCTCCCCCTCCCCCCGTGATCTTGGTTGTCTACTGCAAGATTTGCCGTTGCTTTCGTGTGTCGCATCACCTCTCATCTCTAAACTGTTCGAAAATCGGAAATCATCAACGGCAATACTACGTCACTTCATAGATGTGCTATCGTTGAATTGGGCTGACAGCATTTTGTAACACAAATGTGTCACCAAGTTCTGACGGCCTTTTTTAGACCAGTTTGCTGTTTAGGTGACGCAGAAAGCAGCAGGCCCATGCTTTTTAGTACGCACATCATAAGGATCTTCTTCTACATACAATACAATGCCCAGGCGACATTTTTACATGACGACGATGATGAATGAACTTTGTCCGAAGAGTACGGCCCACCCGTTACACCGTCTGTCTCGATGGATTCAGGAGATCCAGCTATTTGAGAATGCATCCGGCGCGTGCGGAGCGTTCCAAAAGCTTGAGTCCACGGGGGCCAGATATATGGAGCAGGTCGGCAGGAGTGAGGGCTTGCAACACAGGCTGTCGGTCAGAATTGTATTGGCATGCTTAACTCCGAGAACCTGTGACGTATTACTCTTGGAATGGAAGCCAGTTGCTCTTTAATTCCCCTCGCGTCAGTCTTGAGGCATGCCAGTGAAATACTATCCATGACATGCTGAGCCGATAATGCTTCCAAGGATATATACTTAGACGGTGCGAAGCAAAAAGCTCATTTCCGCCGATGTAAAAGCCCCGTGAATACAAAAACTGAGCCGGCAATTGAAAATGGCTTAATTTAATGTTCTCTATGGCAGAGCTTCCCGACGTAATAGCAGGGCGCAGTGCGAGCCGGAGACCCCACACTTTCAGCGCCGAGCCGACCACACAGAAGCGCGCGGCACCCGGCAGGGGGCGAGGGCCTGCAATAAATGTGCAGAGCCTCGGCCGGGCAATCTGCAGATTTGTTTTGACAGACGTGCGGCTGGACAAATATGTTTGCACCATTGCCTGGGGGCAAATAATGGGTACGATTGGATGGGACCGACTGTCGATACCACTGGATGATATCAACAGACAGCGATCCACAAGGCAAACACTATGGCA
>NW_023596746.1:792447-820259 GCF_011947565.3 Pollicipes pollicipes
CCCCCCCCCCCTCCCTCACCGCTCATACTTTTCAGGATTTATCTGCGCTTAGCTTACTTTGTGTTATCTGAAGGATGCATGCCGATTTACTTGATATAAGCAGGAAATGCCTTCAGCTGCTGGTTTTCTGGCAATATGAGTGTAGAGTTCTTATGCTGAGTTATCAACCTTCAGCGTATTAGAAGCCGCTGCCTAATAGTTATGAACGTTATAGTGCAAACACATCGTCCAAGCTCGTCATGTCGAGCTGATATTCGGGGTGGGTCATCCCGCCCTTCCGACTGAGCCCCCTGTGTTTCGTACAGCCCTTAGCGTAAGAATCGTGTATCGGTTATTAGGATGTGGAAGTTTGAATAATGTTTTATTTTTGACATATTTTTCGAGTCAGTGTTTACACAGATTCGGACCTTTTTTGGATTCAAGTGTTTTGGTTTCAAGTATATTTATTTATAAGCCTCGCTCAACCTTCTTCACTAATGGTGATAATACACGGTTTGTGTCTAATGTCCACCCTTGCCGATATTACGAGCGCTTGCTCCATAACGCCCTTTTACAAGAACCTCCTGGTGTACTGGATGTCGAAAACTCAGCATAAGGACTGAGTTCGACGCCCACCCGCTATCTTCCTCAACACGTACTGGACAGCATTGCTTCACATCGTAAATAGCAACCTCACTTGCTGACATATACAGCGGGCAAATAGATACGTATTGGAATACATCTCAGCATCCTTTAGAGGCCAAGGCCACGTTTTGTCTGTAGCCTCGGTTCCATTTGTCTGCCCGCTAGTTTTTCCAGAACAGGTTCACGATGTTCAAGATGGCTATATATGCCGGTTCAGCCAGTCCACCAGTCATCTTCTCAATACAAACTTAACAGCATTGCTTCATATTGTAAATGGCAGCATTATTTGCAGTTGCTTGGTACTTGCAGCGCGTGGTACTGCGCTGTTTTGTTCATAGCGCGTTGATGCCGGCATCTGGGGCAATGTTGCCGGTATGTATGGAAGGAGATGGCTGGGGGACCGGGTAAATCGGCCGTATATTCAAAGTCCCATTCACGATTGGCATTACCCGGTATTTCAGAAAGCCCGATATCTCACATTATATCGGTGTACATTTTAAAATTGACAGCGTCCACCAGGGGCGGATGTTTCCCACAGGCACCGTTGTTGCGCTATTTGCCTGACGGGTGTAATACAATGCACGATGGATACGCCATAGGCGTTTGGCGTAGTCCGGCATTTCAGGTAAAAGCAGGCATTTCGTATGATAGCGGTGTTTCATGATCCCAATCATGGATATGTTTGTTAAACATTGTATGAAGCTTCAGAACGCTATTGGGCGTTCCAAGCCAATCAGGACCAAGCCGAGTGGAGCTTGTGTGTTATGGCCGTCTTATGTTTGACGTTCGATCGTATAATCAGTACAGTGTATCGTGCTTTCGCCTCACAGAATAGTATCAGCTGCACTAATTCTTCATACGTCGGCCAAGTGGTACGTACTCCACACTCGTAAGCGCATTATTCATTCAGAGGGAGCCTCCAGGGGAAAGCCGGCATGCCCGAGCACGTGCCCGCAGCTGCCGCGGCCACCAGCAAAAGTCATTCGTTTGCACTTCGTGAACAGTTCTCGTTCCAGGAACGCGTGATTTCTTTAGGATCGCGTTTCGCGCAGGGACGAAACAGAGCAATGTCATGTGCTGCAAGCGACGTGCAGCGCGCGTAATGTGCTCGTCCAAGCGCCGCAATGCCGTATGCTGTCTCGAAAAGTCGATTGCGACAAACGGGGAAGTTTGTTGACCACACACACAAGCAAAATTTTGGAAGACATTCGTCGCCTTTTGATTAGGTCTTCAAGTGGTATTTGTGTTCAGTCACGACCAAGGTGTTGGTAATTTGAGAAGGTAGAAGAAATTATTCTTTCTTTTCCTTTTCATATCTTATCTTATTTTGTAATTTCTTTCGTTCAGCCGGAACTTTGCTATAGAAGGACTGTTCAAGACTGACGTTTTGCCCAGTTCGGCATATAACTTCATAAAAATCGAACTGGCGCTTTGCCCAGTTAGACGTATAACGTATATAACTGCAGGAGAAGGTCCGAGGAAGCTTTTCTGTGTTATCTGATGCTCTGACGCGGCCTCGCGTTGTAGCTGTGGGGACCCTCTCGTCGGCTTCAAACTGGCATCTGCCGGGTCAAACAATCAGTCGTCTCTGGGACTCAGTCCCAAATACCTGCCACGTGCCGGAATCGGGCGTCTAAACCGCCGGGGCACGGCTGTGGGAGCAGTCATAAAAATAAACGTATGATGTGATCAACGTGGCGATTGTTGATTACCGATTCGCGGACTTGAAACAGCTCAGGTGGGCGTATCTCAAAGAAGGGCTTTCATTCTGTGACCATTTGTCTTTTCCAGAGAAGCAACCGATTATGGGTTTTTTATCACATTGTTTTTGGCGGGGAGGCTTTAAGGCATTCGACTTGGTTTCTGTCTAAAATGTTGCGACAAAAACTTATTTCCAGAAAAATAGTCGGGGACATCCAGGCATATGAGAAATTTGGGGCACTATGGACCACGGATTAGATTCTAGAATTCTGTCCAGCGTTATCCAAGGCCATATCTCAGCACATGGACACGTACCCGGGTGGAAGGGTTAATACAACGCCGCTCGGGTGCGTGTGTGTGCGTGTGTGGGGATCAGTTTGACCCCTAAGATCTAAAAAACTAAGGGAAATAAAGACGAAAGATTCATCGGATAAATTGGCCTGTACGTGAACTCACTTATTTTCAATTTTGAGCTCCGTGGATCAACACGTTTTGGTCAAATCAGATCAAACAAGATCAAACTCCAGATCGGTGTCCGAAATCGCCTCAGAGCTCCTTATGCAACCGCCTTTAACATGTGTACTTTTAATAAGTAAAAGGTCACTGGTGTTTAGTTCAGGTCATAGGCGTAGGAACGTTTCAAAAAGTGGGGGGCCAAGCTCGGGGTGCACTCAGAAACTTTTCCTGGAAAGCGAGCCCGATGACCGGGAGGGGGGGGGGGGGGGTAGGGATGGAGTCTGTTATCGCTCTTTATTCAAAGATCATGGTTGCTATGCTAGATATGCAGCTAGAGCTGTTTCTCACTGGTGCACAATCTTGCCTATTCGACTCATGTCATTTGGCAAATAAGTCTATCCGGCTTCCCAAGATTATTCGTCCATTTTAAAACTGCCTTTCCTGGGGAGGCGGAATTCCACGGGTTGGTATTTTGGGTCATTGAGGAAGCATCTGCCTCCGCAGTGTAGACGCCAAATTACGGCATGGATATGGGCTGGTAAGAATTTTGAAAGTGGATCGATAGCTCTCAGTGCGACAGTTTTTTCATGCGCATTCATTTCGTTGGCTGCTTTCAAGGGACTTGTAGCAGCATTTAGGCGGACAAAAATTCGGGAGCTTGAAAATGCCAGACACAATGCGACAAAAGTCATAAGACTGGAGATCCTCTTTTAAGAACCAAGCTACATAACAACGTCCATCTGTCATATGTTCCCTATCGGGGCCCTGCTCCTGTCTGCCGCCGATGACCACTGCCGTGCCTGGATGTCTTCCGCATGACTGACTGCGAACTGATTGTATGGCTGCTTTGTTGCATACTTTTGGATCAGCTTTACTGCTGCACGATGTATGAAGCAAGTGTTGGACACCTGTAACAGCATCTTTTTCCGAATCACCTTTCCTTAGATCACACCATCGCAGAAAAATAGCCTTCGGGAAGCTGTCTGCCTTAGGTGTGAATTGGCCCAACGTACACTTCACTGCCCATCATGCAACGTATACGACTCGATCTGCTTTTGTGTATAGGCAGAGGAGTGGCCAGGACCTCGCCAAGGGGAACACAAAGTTGACAAAAGTTTCTTATCTTATGGTGATTCCCCCAAATCCCCGGTTATAGCTTATTTGTTAACAAGCGACACGGTTTTCTTCGTTTTGTTGCTATTTTTACCTCGTAACCAGAACAGAGACCAGGAGCTACCGTGGGCTCAATTCTGTTTGTATTTTGAGGTCAATAAACTGCAGAAATCAGGCGTTGATCGACTGCATGGAATAAATCACCGGCGCTCTTAATTTATAATGATTAGTTGGCTCTTTTTAAACCGATAGAATTCAGAAGCTTTGTCAAAATGTTTTATCTGGTTTTACAGACATTGAGGGGATCGCGAAGGTAGATTGTAGATCGACATGTTTGATCCAAATTTGAAGATGAAAATTTGATTGCAGATCGTGTGGTCAACAATGTGTCTGAACATGGCCAAGCCATATTTGTTTGGAAATATGTGATATAATTCATGTAACGTGTTTTTTAACATGCGCACCCGCAAATCTTAGCAACAAAAACCTCGATACCAGGCGTTGCAGTCTCCATAGTCCGCTGAGCGTTAGCCCAGTAGCTAACTCTTAGCCGTGGCCCACCGGGGGACGAAAATGGTGACGCTTCTGAAATGATTACCTTTAACCACACATCGGCTAGTAAGACAAGTTATGTGACCTAATTTTGAGCATGCGCACTAAAAAATCTTAGAAACACAAGCCTCGACCTCAGGCGTTGCAGTCTCCGTAGGCCGCGCAGCGCCGGCCTAGTAGGTAATATTAAGTTGCGGTTAACGTGTGGACGAAAATGACGACACTTCTGAAAAGTACTCTTCAACGCTTCATGAAATCAGTTCTTACATTTAGAAGGCAGTCTGAGCGCATATTTCACGTGTGCAATTTTAAGACTGATGAAAAGAACGGATTGACCCTTTAAACACCGCGAAGTGGGGCTGAAATCTGGTGGTTGAAGTGAAAGAGTGAAGGCAGCATCTCTATTTTTCGTGTTTTTGCAGCTATTTATCTATTTAGAAGACAGATTAACACGGCACCCGCCGCCTGGTGGCACTTGCAGTGGCCGAAGGTTTTAGGTTTTACGGAAGTTGGAAGCCAGATCATCCTTGTTCTTACTCTCGTGGTTGCGGGCGGGCATGTTCAAGCCTTTTGATGTAATTGTTTCAATTTTGCATTCGCAAAATCATTTGCATTCATTCAATTTTGAAACGTTCATTCAAATGAACGTTCTCACGCAAACATGGCACGGCCTTGCTCGTTTTTAAAGCTCATTTCGAGCCACCCTTTTCAACATAATGAGACCCCTTATTTCCTTTCGGGCAAGGGGCCTCTTGAGTAGAACACCAGGGGTACATTGCCATTTCCGGTCAAGGGCTGAAGGGCCATTCCGTCCCATCACATCACATTGTTCCCATTCCTGACACGGGAGGATCTCTGACCCACGCAGTTGGCCCCGGATCAGCACAGGAACCCTCATTGACGCAAAACATCCTTGATCACCGCAGGTAGTCCAATAATTGTCACATACGTCCCAGTTCCGTGTTTTCCTGTCTTGTTCAGAGATATTGAGTTCTCCTTGACCGTAGATTATAAATGAATTGGGGTTCCTAATTTGTATTAACATGGCTAACCCATGTTCGTCTTAAAATGCTCAAGATCCTGCCAGAGCTGATTACTAAAAAGAAAGCTGCGTATATGGCCTTGAACATGCGCGCTCGCAAGTCATAGAAGCAACAGCCTCGACGTCCGGCGTTGCAGTCTCCGGGCCGTGGGGCGTCGCTCTTGCGGCTGTAACACTGGGCGATGGCCAGTGAGCAAACGAAAAACATGACGCATCTGAAGGAAGATGGCTGGTGAACTAGGTAAATCGGCATGCATGTTCAATGTAGTGCAAAAGAAAGCCAAATACAACCTTAATCTGAGAAGTGGGAGGGGGACAGTCAACACTGCTGGGCCCCCACTTTGAAAAGTGGGGGGCCATGGCCCCCTGGCCCCCCTGTTCCTACGCCCATGGTTCAGGTCAGAGAACTTGTTTGACTTCCGGAAGTTCAAAGTGATCAAAAGCCTGCCATAATGTCTTTTTTTAATTTCACTGAGCGTCAAAGACCATGTTAAGAGTTATGTTTCTAAAACGCCAGAGGTTAACCTGGGTCATTCTATATCAGTGGCCTATTCTCACCATTATTAAGTTCGAATGACACAATCCGTGGCCTCCCGTTGATCAAGAAACACGAAATAAGCATCAAAACTGATATACAAACAATGTTTCCGGTAAAAACGCAGTTTGGTCTTGACCTTGATTTGACCCTCATACCTGATCCAAGCTCGATGAAATTTGTTGCAACCTTGAAATCAAATTGTATGTCAAAAGCCTCATCAAAGATATACGGCCTCATTTAAACCCCCTAGGAATTGCCTTACCTACCAGTGTCGGCGATCATACAACAAATATAATTTTCACTGCAAAAGATCGGTTACTTAATTCGCCACAGCTTTGCAAAGTTTAGCATGATTGCACCGCGCTGTTCGAAAGTCACCCCGAAAGACCCTTCGGGACAATCTCACCCCCATCCGAGGGCGTGTTAACAGTGGGGCAGATGCCTCATCAATGACCCAAGATACCCATCCACTCGTGGAGTTTTGCTTACCAGTGAAAGGATGCTGAGGCGCATGTCTAACTCTTGGAAAGTGGCAGCTGTTAACCAAATGGTATGACTGAGCGGAGTAAATCAAATTGTGCTCCAGGAAAAACGGCATAAGGTATGCACTGCATAGCAACCAAGACATTCACTTATCTAAAAAGCATTTTATGGATTAACAGTGAACAAATTCTCCCTGCCCCATCCCCCACCCCCACCCCTCACCGACCGCCGGGCTTGCCTCCCCAGTAGAAATCATATAAATGTACCTTGAGTCTAACCCCTCCTAAGATTTTGAAACGTCCCTGCGCCAAGACCCTTACCACCAGATCATGCTGATCCATTCAAATCAAATCGGATTAACTTGCGAGCACCGGAAACGTATGCATGCAACGCGGTGACGAGCCGATGCAATCGCGATGACGCGCCGACAGTGGGGCTTAACCCTGGCGTGAAAAGAGGCGCCTGCCAGGCTTCTGGAAGCCGCACGAGGGCCGGTGTGGTTTTTCTGCCGCTCGTCGCGTGCGTGCCGCGCTCACCTTCAACAGCGGCATAGGTGCCATTCTACACGCGTTTTACAGCCGCGCGAGCATCGCCTCCTGCCAACCTTGGCGTCCTGAGGAGCCCGCCCGGCTCGTTAGGCCAATCGCGGCGAATCAGGAGCGCGATAAGAGGGGCTTGGCACGTGATGTTGACGCTGGATGTGATGTCCCAAGTCTGCAGCACGCGCGGCACCAATCCCCCTAAATGTGGTTCATAAACATGACATAACTTGCTTCAAGAGCACATGGCCAAATACCAGCAGGCCGCCAACACTGAAGCCGTCCTGCGTGATTTGCGAAATTGATATGGAGACATCGCGTTGGTAATTTATCCTAATGACCGCAGCACCCAACTACCACACCGGCGTGGACAAAAACTTAGCAGCACGCAAGCACTCTGAGGCTGATCAGTGGCAGCAGCAAAAGAGGACACTGGGCGCTGTTTGCTGGCTACGGGGGGGGGGGGGGGGGGGGGAAGATAGGCACTAACGCAAGACCGCGTCTTCTCCCGCCTTACACACACCTGAGGCGGCACGCGGTCCACACACGCGGTCACACGCGTCCACGTGATCCGGATGTGCGTCGCGAACGCCACGACGACGGCAGACCAATGCATCGGCATTTCGTACCGACTTCACTGCACGTCGGATATGGTTCACGCTAACGCTCTCTTCCCCGGCTGATACTTCGGGTGTATCACATACATTCGCAAATCACTGCATAAGCCAAACTCACTTGCAATGATGCTGGTTTAGAAATTTGATCTCAAGGTGATCAAGTGGTCCTTGTTTTGAATACTTGGCTGATTGCGCTGAGGTTTCGATATCCGAACGGCATGGAGAGTACCCTTGACTTAAGTGATGTCTGAATAGCTCAGCCCAACGCTGCCTGCGCGACTTGACGTCACGCTCGGCAGACCGCGACCCGTGTCCAAGGTCACGCTTGTGGGCCTCGATCTTTTCATCAGTGAATTTGTCAGGATCCAGTCCAATCCAATCTACCAATTTAAAATCTGATCGCGCCATAAATCTGCCCTTCTCACGGGCCCCGCTCCAATCCATCAAAGCAAAACGATTTTCTTACGTAACGCATCTAAATCCATCACGCCTCAGCTAAGCAGCTAAACATGAAGTGTCAAACGGGCCACACATGAGTACATCACCCGTTGAGCCCTTCATCCGCTCCAGTTGGCTTACGATCACTATCTTCTGCATCCAAAGAAAACCATCTGTCTTCGTTTGGTGATTTCCCCCATACCTCCCTATCGAATACATGACCTATGCCTAAAACCGTGAGTTTATCCAGCGCGCGTAGAACTCTATCGAGGACAATAGCCAAGCCACATTCAAGCATCGTGCGCTCAGGACAAACAGAGGGTGGGTAATGTCGCACACCTCCGCCATGTCAACATGGTCAGAGGCGCGGTAATGACATCGCGAAACCCATTCGCAGAGCAGAGCTGTGTCGATGACCAACAACTAGGAAAGCACACGCACATGTTCTTCGCCGTTAGTATCACTGTTGCTTTGTCATGAGGAAGTCCGGTCAGAGAGATATGTTATGACATTCAACATGAATCACTTCGAAGAGGAGCATGAATGGAGTGTCCGGCTAAGCGAGGCCATGCGACCCTATTCGGTCCCGCTTAATCACCGCTACTTTGTCTTGAGAGGGCGCTTTTACGAAGGCCTTGTTTGTCTCTTCTGTCGTGGATAGGCCTTACGAGAAGCACTCAGGAGCCACACCCACTGGCCATGATGGCAGCTGTAACGATGTTTACAGCATGGCACGCGCGTTGTTACGAGCAAGGCCTCCGGACGGGCGGATCTTAACGTCAAGCCACCGAAAATGTCGTGGACTCGTCGGCCCAGTTCGTAGACAAACAAAAAGAATACAAAAATCAAAATGTAAAAAAGCGAACAAAAATGTCCGAAGAGCTGAAAAGCTTAAAGAACAAGATACCAAAAGTGACAAAAATAGAATCGGACGTTCAATTCAGACGATCGCACATTCGACAAGCATAAACGTCTAATCGGGTTATATGATGGATGCACAAAACGTAGATGCTGGTATAATCTCATGGGTCAAATACTTGGGTTATGGGGACCATCCGGACAAAAGAGGCCTGGTGCAGTCTCAGCTACTCTTGCCTTACCACAATGTCTTCTTTCCCAAAACGGACAGGGATTGGCATGAAATGTATCGAAATGTCGTCTTTAATGGCGTAAAACAATTCACAGCTCTTTATCCCACGTGAGAGCACCTGTGTATTTACGTACAGTACAGTGATCATTTCATTCAAATTTGCTCTTGTATCACGCCGTTCTTGCGCGTTACAATGCTCTCAATGTCATAGCCTGTTCCAGTATTTGTAGTGTAAATACACGAATTAATGACGGAATAAATAAAAACAACTTTTGTGTACCAAAACAGTACCCGAAATGTCAACTGTATGCTGCAGATTGTCAATGCTGAACAGAAAAGCAAGGCAGACTACGCTTAAACGCAATACTTATAGCAGATGCCTCTTTGAATCCCGCTTTCGCCCGGACACGTCATTCGAAATCGCTGTCTAGATTTGTGACGTGACATCACCGAGGTCCAAAACTTCAGAGTCGAAAATTTATGTGGCATATAGTGCTGAAAGATTCATGGTGAGTTGCCCCCAGCGGATCTGCGGCTACGTCGAAAAATGGCGTGGCGAAGCTGATACCAATCTGCCGTCAATGGCAGTGCCAGTCTTTCGGGGCCACAAAACTGGTGGGCTGAGGCTGACTGGTGCTCTGGGGGGGGGGGGGGGGGGGCTGTTGGGGTACCATCAGGCTATCACGATAAATGTGATTATCCAATAAACAACACGTACAGATGACAGCTGATATAGTTGTGAGTTCTACATTCCTGAATGCAACTCTAATCGACTAAGCCATCGACCATACGTAGCCAATCCGTCTTGATAGCGCAGTTGACTAGAGTGCCCACCTTCCTATGTCCCCCCCTCCCCCCCGTAGCGGGATGGGTTCGAGTCGCTCTGAGCGCCCGATGTTTGTCCTTGATAGATATGGCCCGCGGCCGGTGGCAGCGGTCGCACTGAAAGTCAAGCGACGTGAGAGGGTGGGGCAGACCGTAGCGAACATTGCGGCACGTTAAACTTTCGCCTCCAACTTCTGTAGTTGACCGGGTATTGCAAGATCGGATGGTAGCGATCAGAGCTCACACAAGCACTGCTTTGCATGAGCTCTGATCTAAAAATCTACCCATTCGAAAGGTTCGGATTGAATCTTTAAAAAAACAAGTTGCTAGCACAACTAGCTTTCATTCTCCTGCGCGTTTATTGCTTCTTTACTTTCTTGTTCTGAGGTCCCCGAAAAAAATGCAACAGCCATCGCCGACACTGGCCTGAGGCGTTCCAAGACTTCACGCCGCCCGTATCTCGAGCAGTCCCACGCCGCTGCCGCCTGACCTCGTGACTCGCCTCGACCCAGGGGCCGGGCTCGTCTTCGCCTGGACGCCGCACTGAGAGCCTGATCAGCACGGAATGTTGTGTCTGCGCTCCCTGACCCCGAACAAACGGACTCCCGGCACACTCGGCCCCGCCGATCAATGGGCTGGAAGCCTGATGTGGCAGCCGGAAAGGTTAATGCGATGCGGTACAGCCTAGCGGACCAGGGGTCGGCAACAATTTCTGTCGTCCGGCAGCCACGTGACGACGACACACAATCATACGGTCATGGCAGCAAAAGTCTCGTGATCACACGACCCAACAGGGAACTCCTCATGAATTCGTGATCAGTCTCGCTCGCGCCACCCTTACAAGCTTCAGAACTGTTGCGGCATAGAAGGCAGGCAAGAGGTGGCTTGGGTCGGACGACACGACGTTTTGCTGTCGACGTTAGACGGATGTGACCTTGGGTCAATATACATGATTTCCTCAAACAGACGATGCGTCTTTCAACTGGATGGCACGTCTGGTCGTCGTTAATCAAATTAAATTGTTTCGCAAAAAAGAGTACTTAAATGGTTCTGAAGTGCATCGCATTCTATGACCAAGCAATCGCGTGCTTCAATGCTATATTTCAATCCGTCTTCCGAAGCCTGCACTACCCGGTCTGTCACGTTGGAGCAATCCCAGCCCTTGGCTCGGCGTCCCCGCAGCGAGCGGCATTCTCCGCGGGCCACCGGCCGGGTCACCGGGTCACCTGTGCCGCGGAGGCGCGCGCCCTGAGCAGCGCCGACCCTCGGCGCCGGCGCCGGCGCTCGTCGCTCACCGCCCTGTCGCCGAGCTCCTGTATATTGCAGAGCAGCCGTGCCGTCTGCCCGGCCGTCACCGTCACATTTGCTGAGCCGGCGTACGTCAGCCGCGGCAGCCGGGCCGCCGCCGTCTCCACCGCCGCCCCGGCCAGGCCGGCTGAAACGGCACACAAGCCGGGTCAGCAGACGACCTGAGACCTGGTGCCCCGCGTCAGGTCAGCAGACGACCTGAGACCTGGTGCCGTGCGTCAGGCCAGCAGACGACCTGGGACCTGGTGCCGCGTGTCAGGTCAGCAGATGACCTGAGACCTGGTGCTGCGCTTCAGGTCAGCAGACGACCTGAGACCTGGTGCCGTGCGTCAGGCCAGCAGACGACCTGAGACCTGGTGCCGCGCTTCAGGTCAGCCCGGCTGAGGTTGGGCATGGGTCTGGTCTGGTCGCCTGAAATATATCACCGCGAATCGGATCAAGGTGACTGAAGTGGAGCGCAGGTCATGTCAGACTCACTGAAGCAGAGAAAGCCGAGGACGTGACCTGCAGACATAAGGCGGGCTACCTGAGACAGGCTACGGGGGTGTCAAAGACCAGGTCAGGCTAGCTGAGGCAGGCTACAGGGGTGTCAAAGACCAGGTCAGGCTAGTGAGACAGGCTACAGGGGTGTCAAAGACCAGGCCAGGCTAGCTGCAATTGAACACCAGGGTCGTCAATAGTTGTGGTTAGCAGCGCAGCCTTCACAGATATGTAGGCGGTCAGACTCGCTGAGCCACGGCCATGCCAGCGCATACAGGCATCGGTATCTGACTAGCCTGGACTGCGGCCAAAGTCACGTAGGACGTAGAGTGCAGAAGAAGACGTAAAACAATATCTCGTAGAGATGTACAGAAGTAATACCATGCACTACATTTAGGCCTGGGTGTCATCAGGGTTTGATGTTACCTCGCTAATTTAGCTAATTTGGCTACTAACTTCTGTCCTAGTTCCTTTTAACTGATTTTTTATGACATTTAGGCAAGGGTTTATCGGGCTGTGTGGGCACCATTTTAATGGCATACCTACTACATGATTATAGCTTTATTATCCCACATTATCTCCCGTTTTCTCCCTACGAGCAAGCGTTACACTTAGGCATAAGCCTCAACAGATTTGATGCATCCCCGTGTTCTTATGATTTAAAAAATGAGCACTGCGTGAGTACAGCTTAGTCGCAAACCTCTCGCAGAATCCGAGCAGCGTTGTTGTGTGCTGTCTCTCGTTCCTTAGTGAGGAGTGCAGCGACTTTTATCAGGATTTTGTCGGCAGATAATGACATTAAAACATGACGCTTTGCATCACGGTGAACCGGGACGGTCACGCACCTGGCCACCTTTTCGCGAGTGTGGAGCAGTCGCCCAGTAATGCAAAGCAGGCTGGCACATGGTGGGCATACATTTTGTACATGCCGGCTATGTGCTGTGCAGTTGCACGGTGCTCTTCTTTCGTAAGCCCGCCCGGCGGACTGTACGTCAGCATAAGACTATCATCCATGGGCAGTGAGGTGGATGATCTGATGCATGAAGAGATACGCGCGTTCGCAAACGGCTCATCCCGAAAGCTCTGATCCAACTGACGACTTCCGATAACGGCTCCCCCTATAGCGCTGGTCCCACCGGCGACATTCGACGACGGATCGTCCTTACAACTCTGATCCAACTAATGACATTCGACAACGACTCGTCCCTACAGCTCCAGTTCAACCGACAACAATCGACTTCGAAGCGTGACTTTCAAATAGGTGGCATGTATGCAGATTGGATGTAGATAGGCCTCATGTATGTAGATTGGAAAATGATAAGTAGGTTGGCGACACGACACTTTTTGTAGCTTTCTCAGTGCGAAGACGGACGTCGCTGGATACGTTTCATCACTGACAGATGTTGGCCACCACAAGATGACGGAAACACGGAAACCTCTAAATCTTCAGACATGACGTCAGTGGTTAGCTTTGTCAACAGCTTTCCGCAGATGGAACTTTGTTGGAAGCTTATCAGCCAAACAGAATCAATGACGGGCCACATTGCAGACTCACAAACCTTTCGGGAGGTACCAGACATTTTTTTTCATTCTGATGCATTTTGGCACTGAAGTAGAACTCCCCTTAGAGTGCAAATGACGCGGAATACATCCTTGCCTTTAATTTGAATGCAAATGAAAAGGCATTCTAACGCAAAACAGACGCACTTATGCAAGAAGGCATGCGCCAGTCCTAAAAAACTTACTAGCAGCCGCTGAGGGCAAGCTGTTCCCGGTTTCCATGCTCCGCCCCAGCTTCTCATTCCACATGCTCGACACTAATACAGCAGCTCTCCCCGCGGCTGAAGCTGCAGGTCTTATTAACAGCACACTTTTGAAAAGAAAAAAATCGTTAGGGCCTTGGTTCTGGGCGAGCATCGACTGGTGGGGAGCCGCTGTGCGCTGTAATATGGGTTGTTCGCGCTCTACGCGGGCCCGCATTGTTCCAGAGCTGACGGGATTGTGAAATTTATGGCCTAGGGCGGCCCAGTTTTCCCGCAGAATTTGTCAGCCTCGCTGGAGCACCGTCGTCCCGGCCGGGGTCCTGCAGGGTCGAGCTGCAGCCAAAGTCCGGCCAGGCCCGGACAGCCGGGTGTGGTCTCTAAAGCCCACGGTCGATTAGACAAAACGAAGTGGGAATGGTTGGCGGTCTGGCCGTTTGCCATCGCGCTAATAGCCCCGGTTCCGCCGTAATCTGCCCGGAGGTTTACACTGGCGCCCCAGATAATTGGTCGCAGAATGACCCGAGTTCTAACGACCATTCTTTCAGACGTGTGGTGCCCGCACCGGACTTTGGCTTCACGTGGAAAATCACGGAATAATTTCAGCCGCAGACTTCGGATAGCATTGCAACGTTTCGAAGGGCCTGGTTGCTACCTCGCTCAAAAATTGGCGTAAGGAGTCCCAGCCCCAGAAAGTATTCACCAGACAACGCAGACGGAAGATTGTGCCTTCCGTGACGTATTACGACTTAAATGGTTCCAGATATTTTCCTCAGGAGTGTGCGGACTTTCAGAATGGTAGGAATCGCAGTGTTGTGCTGCGGTATGTGCTGCACATGGCTTTTGTACCTCACGTTTGCACTAATTAGATAGGGAAACAGCATGGCACCAAATCTGAACGGTACGGAAAACAGACTACCTAAACAGCAGGAAAACCCGTCGTGTGCTGTTAAACTCATCAGAATAGCAGGTAGCAGTACTCTTGAACGGCTTTTTATCGTGATGCAAAACCTTGCCATTTTACGCAAATGTGCTCTACAAATGTGCCATTTTACGTTTGTGAATGCCATGCCATGGGTCTAAATTATGATGTGTCGCAAGCATAAAATGAGGAATAAGCATGTCATGATGAAACAGCAATGCCTTCGGGGGACACCTTTACGGCTATTTCGATAGTCAGAGCATAACTTGTGTTTTGTTGCTCATGACTAGTTATTCTTATTTTGTCACTCGCATTTTCATCGCACCTGATAAAGGGGTTCGACCAACTTCAAAGAACAAACAAAACGGGTGAAATAGATGAATGGAATAAGAGGTCATATCCTGACTTGCCGTTGTCAATAATTCTAACTTGTGCACATACCGTGGTATCATCAAACCATTTTCAGATACATGGTCCGTGCTCTCGACCACAATGGTCCTCACATTGTGCACACTCCTAGTTCAAGCCCTAACTCAGTTTTCACCCAAACAGCCAAAACACTGTAAAGGCATGTATCCGGATTCGCTGTCTCACGAACCAGTGTCTCTAAGCCCTCTAAAGCCCAAAGCTCCGGGAACAACGCGCCCGCAATGTGTCAGAGCCTGTGCCAAAACTTTTCTCTTACATATGCAGCTTTGTCATCGGCGCTTCCCATGAGGTATAGGCAAAAGTTCGAGCACTTCACCAGCGGCACCAGTTATGTGCTCCGCAGGCTGGCAGCCCCAGACTGCTGCCACCACGGCTGGCAGCCCCAGACTGCTGCCATCATGGCTGGCAGCCCCAGACTGCTGCTACCACGGCTGGCAGCCCCAGACTGCTGCCACCACGGCTGGCAGCCCCAGACTGCTGCCACCACGGCTGGCAGCCCCAGACTGCTGCCACCACGGCTGGCAGCCCCAGACTGCTGCCACCACGGCTGGCAGCCCCAGACTGCTGCCACCACGGCTGGCAGCCGGCTGGCAGCTCCAGACTGCTGCCACCACGGCTGGCAGCCCCAGGCTGCTGCCACCACGGCTGGCAGCTCCAGACTGCTGCCATCATGGCTGGCAGCCCCAGACTGCTGCCATCATGGCTGGCAGCCCCAGACTGCTGCCACCACGGCTGGCAGCCCCATGCTGCCATCATGGCTGGAGACAGCAATCTGCCGTCACCAGTCTGGTGACATCCGGACTGCCGTCACCAGTCTGATGACAGCTGGACTGCCGTCACCAGCGGCGCTGAAGCTGCAGCTGCGGAAGACCGCTGGCAGGCTGCAGCGAAGCCGCAGGGAAGCCCGTGCCTACCCGAGCCGCCGCGCTCCCGCACGAAGGGTGGGGGGGGGGGGGGGACTGCCGCGGCGGCGCCGGCGGGCCGGCCGTCGGCGCCGTCTGCCGGGCGGATGACGGCTGGAACAATGCACACGTGTTGGACAGTCATTAGGGACGTACGTAGGCCGGCCGGCGGCGGCAGCGGTGTAATCAATCGACGATCAAGCTCTGCGCGGTCCCGCCGAGCGGTGCGGCGACGGGACGCGCGGCCCGACCGGCACCGGCAACAGGGCGGGACATAAAGACGGAGGCGTGGCACGCAAGCCGAGGTCACACATGTGAGACGCGGGCAGAGCGATGTCATTTTGTAATAAATGAATTCAAGCCTATTCTCTAGCATGGGCGTAGCCACGTCCCTGAGGTCGGGACAAATTGGTATTGGGAGGGTCAGACTGGAATTAGGACGCGCGTTCTAACCAAGAAATGACGTTTTGGATGGCAAACCATGAACAACGTGCATTCTACCGGCAGCTTTGGACGGGACATGAGTTTATTTGGGCAAAATTGTGTAAGACACATCCTCTGGTCTTACAGTGCACTGGGACCCTGGGGGCATGACATGACGGGCATGAGGCTGACACAGCGTGTAACCACCGCGGTGGTCCAACCCATGTTCTCTAGTGGGTTCGGACATAGTATTCAGATGGTTCAGATTTGGCATGGCATGGCGTGATCGGAGACACAAAGTTTGAGTGTCGAAAGCAACCGAGTCAAAACGAGGCCTAAGCCGAAGTACACCGCAGTGTCTAAGCAGAGTCTGAATGAGTTTGCACCCAGGAAAATTTCGGCATAAACATTTCAACTTAAGAGTGAAACGACAATACCCGGAAACAACCAACGACACGGTAATGCACCCCGAGCGGGACGGGCGCTCGGCCAGACTACCGAACGCAGCGGGGCCGCAGACGCGCCAACGAGACGGCACTGACGGCCACGGCCTGCGCGCAGCACGCCCGCGGAAGACGACCGACGGACCGGTAACGAGAGTGAGTGACCTTTCTTGTCATGGCGCGACCTCGGCCGAACCGCCGCCGCGCCGTCACATCAGAGGTCACGTGCCCGACGGTAGGTGCGTCTTTTCTGGTGGCGGGGGTCACCACCGCTATGGACGAATACAACGCTGCGGGCGGCTGGGTACCAGCCATTTTTCACAAAGGCTTAGGGTGAGAGATTGGCTATTTGAAAATGTTTCGTGGGGTTATATATCAATATTTAACCGAATGACGTTGCGAACAGCTGTTTGTTATCACAAAACGTTGTCCAAACTGAGGCGGGTATATTGTACTTGGAGACATTTGATTAACTATCACCGAACGGAAGGATGATTGTAAAGCCCATACAGCGTTCTGAGACCACCGAAAAATCGTCAGATTGAGCGATGTTTTACTTGACGCCCCTGATACATTGATTGCGCGTGCTTCCAAGAAAAAGTAGAAAACGGGCACTCAAGGTCACCGAGCTATGACCTCATCGCTGAAGCCTGATGAGCTATTTGCGCGTCAGATATCCGTTTTTGCTCTTTGTTCATAAAAGCGGATATGATCGGCATAGAATCGGCTTATGCGTGTCACCACGCATACAGTTCACACGGAAAAGGCCAATGGCGTGTTCAAGGTCAGCAGGGGAGCATGGCTTATAGTGATCTTGTTTGACCTTTGAGTGATCATGCAACGATTTTTCACCGCGCAGATGATTTAAAGTGCGGCTTTGTAAGGGATTGGCTTTCTGGCTGTTAAGCTCAAAACATGACGTCTTTTGCTCTAGAAGGCCTCAAATTTTTGTCCTCAAATTTTCCTTTCGTTTGCGGGGCAACTTCAAGTAGTCGAGCAGAAGATCCCATTGAAAACCTTGTAAAGGAAACCGAGAAAAAAACATTTCCGTCACGAATAGATCACCGCCAAAACTCACCAAATCAAAATGAGTGAAAAAACGGTGTGGTACGCTGCCAGTACAATTAGCATCTTGATTGTTGCCGGTAGGTAATTGTTTACGCTGCAATACTTTTGCGGAGTTTGGTATTGGTATCGGCCGTGTTCAAAACAAGTGCCAGGAGAAGAAGAGTTTTCTGGTAAAATTTTACTCCCAAACCTTACGCCTAAGGTAACCCGCAGAAAATACGATATGGCCATTGTTTCAAGTTTTCCTCTGTTGGAAAGCTGCATTTTGCAATCGCAACTTTTCTCGCCCTTGGAAAAATTAACATAGAAAACATCATTTGAATGTGCGGCCCTTCAAGGATTGACCTAATCTCGAGTGTCACCAATCGCCATGGAGAAGTCAAATCCCCCATTATTTGATTTGACTTGACTATTCACCGCTCCGCATTTTTGGCGCAATGTGGTCCCAAATGGTAAGGGAATCTACTGCCACCTCGCCTGAGGAGCCAATCAAAACAGGTCCCGTCCTGCGACCGTAAAAATCGCGGAACGTGAACATTCAAGCGCAATTTAACAAAATATTCAGATGTGCTTTCGTTTTAAACCGCATGCAGTGCATGCTCATGAAAACAACCGATTGATCGTCAATGTAATACAAGATTACACTGATAAATCGTATGCATTGCCGGTGTAGGTAACGACTATCGACTTCACGTGCTTCTTTTTTGGCGCGCCAAACTCAGTGACGGCCGATCTTCCGAGACGGGAAAAGGGAACGCGCTTTTTATCATGTTGCTTTCAACGCAACACCATGGGTTAAGGGTTAAATTTTCTACGAGATGTGGCCACTGGCCTCCTCCACGGTCTTTTCACGCAGTCTCTGACCTATCTACTTCAATGCAGGGTGGTGCGAAATGGCATTTAGTATGCCGATGCGTGTAAGAGCTTTTACATGCTTCCCGTCAGTGATGCTATGACAGGCCCAAGCGCTCCATTAATAACTGTCAACGGTGAGCTGAGCGGCGCCGGGTAGCCGCCAAGAAACGCTGTCCAGAGCTGAGCTGAGCGGCGCCGGGAAGCCGCCAAGAAACGCCGTCCAGAACTGAGCTGGGCGGCGCCGGGGAGCCGCCAAAAAACGGTGTCCAGGGCTGAGCTGAGCGGCGCCGGGAAGCCGCCGAGAAACGCTGTTCAGAGCTGAGCTGAGCGGCGCCGGGGAGCCGCCGAGAAACACTGTCCAGAGCGGAGCTGAGCGGCGCCGGGGAGACGCCGAGAAACGCTGTCCAAAGCTGAGCTGAGCGGCGCCGGGGAGCCGCCGAGAAACACTGTCCAGAGCTGAGCTGAGCGGCGCCGGGGAGCCGCCGAGAAACGCTGTCCAGAGGCGCACACAAGGGAAGGCAGAGGCGCAATCCAGAGTCTCAGCTAGGGGGGGGGGGATGAGGGGCACGGGGTGACAGATGACCCCTGACGGTTTGTGTTCTGTACGCGTTTTGGTTTTGGGAGGACTCCTAAAAAAGCAGCCGTTAGTATCTCACTTGGTTTTAAGGGGTAAGAGTTTCTTCGTTTCGTTTTTATCTAGTCTGTTACTGGAACAAAATTAGAAGCCACTCGAAGATGCAATCCTGTTTGTATTTTGAAGTCTGGGGGGGGGGGTGGAGGAAGGAGAGCTGAAGAAGGGAACTAAGCGAAGCGGGCGTTAAATGACGTACGGAATAAATCGCCGCACACTTTTCAATTTTCAATGGCTTCAAGTGACTCTTTCTAATCCGATAGGGCTCCAAAGACTATGCCGGGGATTTTCTGGGTTCTACAGAAGTATTTAAAAATCCTTTGAATCTAGGGGAAAACGGGGTGAGTTGCATCACGTACAAAAAGTATGAGGGCGGGCGATTTATTCCAAATCTTTGTTGACAGGTGCCAGTCTGAGTCACTCCGCTGACGTACGGCAAATCACTACATTGCAGTGTACTTCCAGCTGCATGCGTGCATGTGTCTTGATGTGAGCACGACAAACTTCTTTTGTGTATCGTTAAAAGACTATTGCGATCAATTGGAATGTGTGTCTAAGGAGTTACGACATACCAATCTGGATGCTTTACTGAGTGGTGGAGAGGTGAATGGGTGGCACATACTGCAAAGCATTTACATACACAAAGCAAAGCTGCTACCCAATGATTTCAGGGTGGCGCCAACTTTCTTCCAGGATGGCGGGCGGCACATGCTGTATCAGCTGTGCGCGGGGAGTGTTGTATTGTTGGTTCAATGTACCGACGATGTACCGATGCGACAATGTACCTATGCTGTTTACTGACTTAATAACCATGGTTGATTGACTGACATCATTTTCATGAATTATTTGCATCTAGAGGTAATTTGTCGATATTCACATTACCTATGTAGTTCCATAATCTATCATTTGCATAGTTTACTCTGACATCTGTTATCATTTTCATGACTTATTTACATCTAGATAATCTGTAGATGTTCACATTAACTACGTAGTTCAATAATATCCGCCTGAGCAAGTGAAACCGAGGTAGCGGTGGTCGTAAAAGAAACATTGATTGATAAAAAGGTAAACATTTGCCAGTTTGCAATTAAGACGAACCACAAGATGGTATAGGCGAGCACATTTGGCCTACATGTCGTAACGCGCTCAGCTTGCTTGCAATGTCACTTATTCTACGCAAAAAACATAACCCCAACTTCCCTCACCATGTGGTATAATTCCCCCCTGGGGTGGGACAGGTTGTCTCATTTGAAAGGGGTTGATTCAAAGATAACTTATAAAAAAGACGTGCTCGCCAAAACTTTATCGCCAGATATGAAGCTGAAGGTTAGAGGTGTCTGCAAATATCATACTTTTAGTCCTATCTCCAGTATAGTACGGCAGGAGGGAGCCCAAAGTAGAAACTGATGCAACTCTCCCCGGTCTCCCCCACTCCCTACTCTCCCCCTTTCCCCTACGTGGAAGATCGAAATGCATTCAAAATGATATAAGCATGACTAACACATGATCATCTGGGACTGTCCACCATGCATTCGGAATGAAACGTGAGAACGACCATGCGACATAGTTCTGAATATGCGTACTTGCGCGCCTTAGAAAAAGAAAACGACGTCGGACGTTGCAGCCTCCATGTGCCGCGCAGCGTTGCCCCGAGCGTTACACGGAGGGGCGTCCAGCGGGAGAACAAAAACGATGACGTATCTCAACGAAGTACTTCTGAATGCTTTAAGATATCAGCTCTTACATTGAGAAGCCAGTACTGAAAGGTATGTCACCTGTGCGATTTTTGCATTGGTTATAGGAACGGATTAGTACTTACAGCACCGCGAATTGGTGCTAGAGCCTGGTTCGAGACTGGAAGAGTAAATGAAGACTCAATATTTTTCGTCTTGCTGGATCTCTTAATCTGTTGAGGGAACATAATCAAAATAGCACACGCTAAATGCATGTCTCAGTTGCTGTTGGGGCGAGGCGAGGCGAGACTCTGTGCGCCGGTCCACGTCACGCGCTCACTGGCGTGGCGCTCCCGGTGCGACCGCGGCTTGTGTCATACGCCGACCCTGTACGCCGACCTGTGTCATACGCCGGCCCTGTACACCGGCCTGTGTCATACGCCGGCCCTGTACACCGGCCTGTGTCATGCGCCGGCCCCGTACACCGGCCTGTGTCATACGCCGGCCCTGCACACCGGCCTGTGTCATACGCCGGCCCTGTACACCAGCCTGTGTCATGCGCCGGCCCTGTACACCAGCACGCCGGCCCCGCACACCGGCCTGTGTCATACGCCGGCCCTGCACACCGGCTTGTGTCATACGCCGGCCCTGTACACCGGCCTGTGTCATACGTCGGCTCTGTACACTGGCCCGAGTCGTACGCGGGCCCTGTACACCGGCCTGTGTTGTGGCCGGCCAGCTCTGACGACGTCGCTCTTGCTCGTGCATGGCCTCTCATGGTCTGTCGTTCCGCCCAGTCTCCTGCCGCCTGTCGCGTGGTCCGTGAGAAAAGACCGAAGTGAGCTCGAGGGCTGTTCGAAGCGCCAGGAACGAAGGCATCGCGGCGGTAGAAGGCAACATTTACGATGAAGAAGTTTGTGCGCCGGTTAAGCGATATATAAACTATTCGGTGTTTAGGGAGTAATGCTCCCCTATTGTGCTACGCTCACCGTCTTTCCACATCGACCTGAAGCATCGCAACCGGACCTGATCGCTGGACATCAGCCCTTCCCGGAAGCCGCCTCCATCTCACCGAGTCAGCCGATCCGGGCGTGATCACGGCCCGGCGCTCAGTGCCGCGCTTGGTGATGCCGGCAGGTCGGCGTGGCGGGCCATATTCCTGGGCCAGCTGCTGTCCGCGCTCAACATGTGCACAGGCGTCACCAGCTGCTGACCGAGCAGTGCAACATCAGCGTACCGACCGGTGGGCAGACTGCCGCCGCCGGCAGCGGCACCTGACGACGCCCGTGCAGGGCGGCAGCGCGTGGCTCGCCCGCTCGCTCCGTGTTTATATAAACAGTGCCTGCCAGAGGATGGTGGGTCATGATCAAGTGTCACCGCTAAAAGGGTGTTTGCGCTATGTCTGGTGCAGATTATTACGAGTAGAAAACATTGTCATAACTAGTCGAGTGCATTGCCATGTTTTAGGTGCACGTATGCCATTTTGCCAATGGCTGTCCATTCGTTCAGAACTATCGGTTTACCGAGATTCCGTCCGGACCTGCTAGGCCCCTTAATGCGACATCAGCCAACTCCGGGTCCTCCGGGCCCTCAAATCGGGTCTTTAATCTTCGGTTCTGCACTCGGGAGGCCCTTCAGTCTACTCGATACCTAAGGGGTGAGGTGACTGCTCTCTGTGCCTAAAGGGAGGCACACGGTACTACACCAGGGGCGTCACTTTATGTAATTTCGAGGGGACCGAGCCCTTTCAGCGCCGATCTGAGCCCTTCAGTGGTTTTCTGACACCCTCAATGCATAAGAGCAAAGAGGGAATACTGAACCAAAGAAGTGCAACAAAAATTCTAGTACCTATTTGTACACCAGGTATCTAGACACGTAACCGTTGGCATTATACTAATTGTGCATCAAATATTATCCTGTAGGTACCTGACGTTTGCGTTATGCCAACTTCTTCATGTGTTAGGACAGGCTGCAAATGTTTAACAGGTTTTTTACATGCTGCGAACTGGACTGGAATAAAGAACAATGGACTGCAACACCTCGAAGCTTTTAAAAGTACGGTGTGGCCCATATACAAGTTGACTTATGTTTCCCTCAACAGCTGCACGCACACTTGTCTTTTTGATTGCATACATTTCTGGGATGAGCGCCCGGTCTAAGCAGTGGGTTTGGTGAGTCCTAGCTCAATCGTAAAACTCCGTGTCAACGGCAGAACTTTGCAGTGAAAGATTAACGTCCTGCAATGTCAGGCAGGGTCCACCCTGCCCTCCGACGTAAACCTGACCGTTGGCGCGCCCGCTGTCACCGGTCGCAGGCCGACCCGGTCGGAGACAAAAAACGAACGTCTAAAGCGACTCGAAGCCACCCCCACCACAGGTCTGTGAATCGGAAGGCAGGCGTTCTGACCAGCGGGCTACCGGGACAAACTACAGTACACAGACGGAGCGGGACAATTTAAAGCACAGTTCAGTGGTATATAATCCATCTGGCTGTTCCACAAAAACAACGACGGGGAATGGAATCAACTCATTTTGTGCGGCATGCCCCGGAGTGAAAAAACATTATGATAGTCTTGATCGACTTTGGCAACGAAACCTGACCATGGGCACAGCTTCGAAATGTCGGGCTTCCACAATATAGCCAATGTTTTTGTTATAACCGTCGCTAACAGCTACTCCTGCTACGCTGAAGGTCGATGACTTTCATCATGGGAACTTCAAACTCATCACTCCGAAAACGCCACATGCGGGATATTTCTTGCTTATATATGAACTTTAACACCTATAAAAACGTTTTGAACACTATTTATTAAGACGGCCACTCCGGTGCGAGATTCAGTCCCCATTCTTCTTCTTATTATATATCACCAGTCACCATATTCAGTCACCATTCTTTCGGTTCTTCCAGTTATCGACATGTTAAATGGGGACGTCGTGCAAGTTCGGTATTACTTCTAGATGAGCACACCTGGTGGAGTACTCGAAAATTTTCCGTAGGCTCTCGTCGAACGTGTCAGGTCATACCACTTTATATAAAACCGCCCTTTGCGCCTCGGTCACCCTTCGATGCAAATGAAAGAAACCCATTTTTATCACAAGGGATCGAATAGCTAATATATTTTATGCAAGTATGTATTCCATTCTAAGCTTTTCACAAAACAAAGCGTCACTTCGCCTTAAAATGGCAAGCCACTGTTCCGCAGGCAAACAAATCTTAGAAGATCTACGAACTAGGTTTTGAAAAACTTTTTTATTTTTCTGAAGACTGGGGACGCAAATTGAAGTAGCTGAAATCCGGAAGAAAAGTCAGGCTTTGATGGCAGGCAGGTACATCTTACTAGCTTTCCCTTCCCCGGAAGACTTTTAAAAAGTAGCATCCGTTGGACTGGATTCCCTTGTTGGGAAATGCACGGCTCGGAACCGTAAGCAACAAGTGATAACAGCACCCAATGGCCATGTAATTTTGCATTCCTTACGGCAGCACATAAAAACGCAAGGGAGCCCAGAATGCCGGGAGCCACAAAATGACATGAAGAAATGAAGAATGTTCACTCCCGAACGCTAGATCCAAAAGTACCAAACGTTTACGACGCATCAAGAAAAGACAGAACATGCGTGATGGCTTGTAGCTGCCGCCCAAGACATCCATTATAATCTGTGCTCAGCCGCTAAAAAAAGGCATGATAGTCTGCGGCTGTTATTCCCTAAGGCGGCCTCAACGAGGACTCCAGGAGAGAGGGAATGGGGGAGGCATCCCACGAGGACACCTGTCGAAGTCCCTCGAGGACCGGGCCCTCCTCACGAAAGCCACGCGTGCGTACCTGAATGTCACGTTCCCAACGCCCGCTTCAGTCGCACGCTGACCTGGCCGAAGTTCTTGTGTTTCAGACATATCGTCGACTGCCATTCTCGGACTCTTAAGGTACCATGCATAACTCTTTCTGAAGTTGGCGCAGCGCCAAAACTCGGGAGAGGTCTTAATGGGCGTCTCCTCTCTCCAGGATCTCCCCAGCCATGGCGTCAGCGGCTGGCACAAAGTTCCACTGTAAGCTCGGCTCGCTGGTCGCTAGAGGTGCGTGGTGAGGAGAGCACGGGCCATTAGCTGCGGATCCTGTCGCTAGAGGTGCGTGTGATGGAGAGCACGGGCATTAGCTGCGGAGGATCCTGTCGCTGAGGTGCGTGTGATGGAGAGCACGGGGCATTAGCTGCGGATCCTGTCGCTAGAGGTGCGTTGTGATGGAGAGCACGGGCATTAGCTGCGGATCCTGTCGCTAGAGGTGCGTGTGATGGAGAGCACGGGCATTAGCTGCGGATCCTGTCGCTAGAGGTGCGTGTGATGGAGAGCACGGGCATTAGCTGCGGATCCTGTCGCTAGAGGTGCGTGTGATGGAGAGCACGGGCATTAGCTGCGGATCCTGTCGCTAGAGGTGCGTGTGATGGAGAGCACGGGCATTAGCTGCGGATCCTGTCGCTCTTCCTGTGACACCCGTGACAGCGTGCCGCTGCTTCACAAATCAGCTAGGCGAGCATTTCATGCGGGTCTTCCCTTATGATATTGTACATGAGAAGGGTTGATGCAAAATGAATGCATTACGAAATCCATGCGTTTGGGTACAGCACATATCCCAAATCTCAAAAAAGCAAACACAACGAAGCTTATGAGTTTTGGGCACCTTACGAGCATCTCGCGGGCCATCCTTATTTTTTGCCTTGAGATTCTGAGGTCAGAAACTTCCTTTTTCAACAGAGGCTCTTTAGGGGGTCGCCCAAACCTCACTACGCATGTCGCATGCACCGGATCATCCGCATTGATATGTCCATGCCCGATCAGCAATACAGCTGACTGTGGCCAGACGGCGAAACATTAGCAGCAGTCCTGACAGAAGAAAGCTCCAGGGTACGTTCCGCGGCGTTAGAGCTTGGAATTACGCATTTTTGGTGTTTCCATGCTTTAGTTTTCGATATTCATTTCATCGAACCAGGGCCGGTGGTGTTGGGTTTTGCGTTAAAGGGAGTGTTACCCATTTGTATGGGGTTTCGCACTAAAATAGTCATCCTGAAGATCATTTAGAGTCGCTACCAGCCCAGCCGCTCTTAAGACCTAAAGCCTTCCAGTTTCTGAGCTACACATCCGCGAAGATGTGCAAACTATTTCAATGCTATCTAGGCATCCATGACGCCGAAGAAAACGCCATTTAAATACTGCCATTGACGTGGCCATTGAAGCGTTTAAGGTAAAAAAAATACACGATTTTCCAGTGGTATGTTAATATACAAAGTGTCAAACATATACAACTAGTCTGGCCGCTCGTGAGCACGATTTCCAAATACAACGAGCATCCATGGATATCAACCAGTGTGTGCAAGTTATCCAAGACTTTAATGTGAATTACGGACCGTGCTGCATTATGGAAGAAGCTGTACATTCTTCCTTATCATCACGTAAATAAGACTTGCAATCCAATAGCTTAATAATAGCGCTATAACCGAGTATGTGAATGCAGAAAACCATCTTGAAGTCATGAATAAATATACCAGAACACCACGAGAAAGAGCAAAATACGAGCATCCAACGATATTTGGTTCAGCACGCCTCCAACACCGCCGCGAGCTAGCTCTCGGGAGGTTAAAGAACTACAAGTGAGTGCTGTATACAAACGTTCCATGACGCAATCAAACAATAACGTATTGAGAAGCACCTTTACTAATAGAGAAATTATGTCGTCCGGCGCAGTTTTTTTCCGCCTCAAAGCTTACTAATAGTTTGAAGTGAGCTTATTTCATTATATCTGATGTTTGCATCACTATCTTTAAATGTGGAGCATTCCCTTCAACCGATTGTTTGCAGGCGATCGCCTTCTTGCCCCACGAAATGCCAAGCGTCATCAATCTCTCTCGCCATTAATACTTTTCGTAATCTCGAATGAAATGCAACCCTCCACGTGATAAATGGGGATGCGCTTTATCCTTCCAGTGCGGACAGGACCGGCCTGGTGCACCGACGCACGCGCGAGCGTGGCAATGAGACTGCGAAAACAGCGCTTAAACACAACGAAGTTCCTCGAAAACGAATCACCTCATTTTGCTCTCGTCTAGAGTTCAGAAAGACATAAGATGACTAAGTCTCGCATGGCGTGTACTGGACTAATTTGGGGTGACGCACGGGGTCCTCGCTCCTTCATGTCCATGATGTCCTTTCCTGCCAGTATTTTACTCACGCTGCTTGGGCTATTCCCAAACCAATGGACCAGGAGATGGATAAATGCCATCTTAATGCTTGTGGCGCGTATTAACTCCATCTCCTCCCCCTCCCCCCGTGATTGGTTGTCTACTGCAAGATTTGCCGTTGCTTTCGTGTGTCGCATCACCTCTCATCTCTAAACTGTTCGAAAATCGGAAATCATCAACGGCAATACTACGTCACTTCATAGATGTGCTATCGTTGAATTGGGCTGACAGCATTTTGTAACACAAATGTGTCACCAAGTTCTGACGGCCTTTTTAGACCAGTTTGCTGTTTAGGTGACGCAGAAAGCAGCAGGCCCATGCTTTTTTAGTACGCACATCATAAGGATCTTCTTCTACATACAATACAATGCCCAGGCGACAT
Organism: Pollicipes pollicipes; assembly: GCF_011947565.3. Taxonomy (NCBI): domain Eukaryota; kingdom Metazoa; phylum Arthropoda; class Thecostraca; order Pollicipedomorpha; family Pollicipedidae; genus Pollicipes; species Pollicipes pollicipes. The sequence goes on from NW_023596746.1 coordinate 819,969, forward strand.
TTTTACATGACGACGATGATGAATGAACTTTGTCCGAAGAGTACGGCCCACCCGTTACACCGTCTGTCTCGATGGATTCAGGAGATCCAGCTATTTGAGAATGCATCCGGCGCGTGCGGAGCGTTCCAAAAGCTTGAGTCCACGGGGGCCAGATATATGGAGCAGGTCGGCAGGAGTGAGGGCTTGCAACACAGGCTGTCGGTCAGAATTGTATTGGCATGCTTAACTCCGAGAACCTGTGACGTATTACTCTTGGAATGGAAGCCAGTTGCTCTTTAATTCCCCTCGCGT
>NW_023596746.1:821233-900992 GCF_011947565.3 Pollicipes pollicipes
GATTGCGCGTGCTTCCAAGAAAAAGTAGAAAACGGGCACTCAAGGTCACGAGCTATGACCTCATACGCTGAAGCCTGATGAGCTATTTGCGCGTCATATCCGTTTTTGCTCTTGTTCATAAAACGTGGATATGACGGCATAGAATCGGCTTATGCGTGTCACCACGCATACATTCACACGGAAAAGGCCAATGGCGTGTTCAAGTCAAGCAGGGAGCATGGCTTATAGTGTCTTGTTTGACCTTTGAGTGATCATGCAACGATTTTTCACCGCGCAGATGATTTAAAGTGCGGCTTTGTAAGGGATTGGCTTTCTGACTGTTAAGCTCAAAACATGACGTCTTTGGCTCTAGAAGGCCTCAAATTTTTGTCCTCAAATTTTCCTTTCGTTTGCAGGGCAACTTCAAGTATCGAGCAGAAGATCCCATTGAAAACCTTGTAAAGGAATCCGAGAAAAAAAACATTTTCCGTCACGAATAGATCACCGCCAAAACTCACCAAATCAAAATGAGTGAAAAAACGGTGTGGTACGCTGCCAGTACAATTAGCATCTTGATTGTTGCCGGTAGGTAATTGTTTACGCTGCAATACTTTTGCGGATTTTGGTATTGGTATCGGCCGTGTTCAAAACAAGTGCCAGGAGAAGAGGAGTTTTTCTGGTAAAATTTTTACTCCCAAACCTTACGCCTAAGGTAACCCGCAGAAAATACGATATGGCCATTGTTTCAAGTTTTCCTCTGTTGGAAAGCTGCATTTTGCAATCGCAACTTTTCTCGCCCTTGGAAAAATTAACATAGAAAACATCATTTGAATGTGCGGCCCTTCACGGATTGACCTAATCTCGAGTGTCACCAATCGCCATGAAGAAGTCAAATCCCCCATTATTTGATTTGACTTGACTATTCACCGCCTCCGCATTTTTGGCGCAATGTGGTCCCAAATGGTAAGGGAATCTACTGCCACCTCGCCTGAGGAGCCAATCAAAACAGCTCCCGTCCTGCGACCGTAAAAATCGCGGAACGTGAACATTCAAGCGCCAATTTAACAAAATATTCAGATGTGCTTTCGTTTAAACCGCATCCAGTGCATGCCTCATGAAAACAACCGATTGATCGCCAATGTAATACAAGATTACATTGATAAATCGTATGCATTGCCGGTGTAGGTAACGACTATCGACTTCACACGCTTCTTTTTTGGCGCGCCAAACTCAGTGACGGCCGATCTTCCGAGACGGGAAAAGGGAGACGCGCTTTTTATCATGTTGCTTTCAACGCAACACCATGGGTTAAGGGTTAAATTTTCTACGAGATTGGCGACTGGCCTCCTCCACGGTCTTTTTCACGCAGTCTCTGACCTATCTACTTCAATGCAGGGTGGTGCGAAATGGCATTTAGTATGCCGATGCGTGTAAGAGCTTTTACATGCTTTCCCGTCAGTGATATGCTATGGCAGGCCCAAGCGCTCCATTAATAACTGTCAACGGTGAGCTGAGCGGCGCCGGGGGAGGCCGCCAAGAAACGCTGTCCAGAGCTGAGCTGAGCGGCGCCGGGAAGCCGCCCAAGAAACGCCGTCCAGAACTGAGCTGGGCGGCGCCGGGGAGCCGCCAAGAAACGGTGTCCAGGGCTGAGCTGAGCGGCGCCGGGAAGCCGCCGAGAAACGCTGTTCAGGAGCTGAGCTGAGCGGCGCCGGGGAGCCGCCGAGAAACACTGTCCAGAGCTGAGCTGAGAGCGGCGCCGGGGAGAACGCCAAGAAACGCTTGTCCAAGCTGAGCTGAGCGGCGCCGGGGAGCCGCCGAGAAACGCTGCTGTCCAGAGCTGAGCTGAGCGGCGCCGGGGAACCGCCAAGAAACGCTGTCCAGAGCTGAGCTGAGCGGCGCCGGGGAGCCGCCAGAAGAACGCTGTCCAGAGGCGCACACAAGGGAAGGCAGAGGCGCAATCCAGAGTCTCAGCTAGGGGGGGGGGGATGAGGGGCACGGGGTTGACAGATGACCCCTGACGGTATAGCGGGTTTTTGGGAGGACTCCTAAAAAGCAGCCGTTATATCCCACTTGGTTTCAAGGGGTAAGAGTTTCTTCGTTTCGTTTTTATCTAGTCTGTTACTGGAACAAAGTTAGAAGCCACTCGAGATACAATCCTGTTTGTATTTTGAAGTCTGGGGGGGGGGGGGGGGAGGAAGGAGCTGAAGAAGGGAACTAAGCGAAGCGGGCGTTAAATGACTGTACGGAATAAATCGCCGACACTTTTCAATTTTCAATGGCTCAAGTGACTCTTTCTAATCCGATAGGGCTCCAAAGACTATGCCGGGGATTTTCTGGGTTCTACAGAAGTATTTAAAATCCTTTGAATCTAGGGGAAAACGGGGTGAGTTGCATCACGTACAAAAAGTATGAGGGCGGGCGATTTATTCCAAATCTTTGTGACAGGTGCCAGTCTTGAGTCACTCAGCTGACGTACGGCAAATCACTACATTGCAGTGTACTTCCAGCTGCATGCGTGCATGTGTCTTGATGTGAGCACGACAAACTTCTTTTGTGTATCGTTAAAAGACTATTGCGATCAATTGGAATGTGTGTCTAAGGAGTTACGACATACCAATCTGGATGCTTTACTGAGTGGTGGAGAGGTGAATGGGTGGCACATACTGCAAAGCATTTACATACACAAAGCAAAGCTGCTACCCAATGATTTCAGGGTGGCGCCAACTTTCTTCCAGGATGGCGGGCGGCACATGCTGTATCAGCTGTGCGCGGGGAGTGTTGTATTGTTGGTTCAATGTACCGACGATGTACCGATGCGACAATGTACCTATGCTGTTTACTGACTTAATAACCATGGTTGATTGACTGACATCATTTTCATGAATTATTTGCATCTAGAGGTAATTTGTCGATATTCACATTACCTATGTAGTTCCATAATCTATCATTTGCATAGTTTACTCTGACATCTGTTATCATTTTCATGACTTATTTACATCTAGATAATCTGTAGATGTTCACATTAACTACGTAGTTCAATAATATCCGCCTGAGCAAGTGAAACCGAGGTAGCGGTGGTCGTAAAAGAAACATTGATTGATAAAAAGGTAAACATTTGCCAGTTTGCAATTAAGACGAACCACAAGATGGTATAGGCGAGCACATTTGGCCTACATGTCGTAACGCGCTCAGCTTGCTTGCAATGTCACTTATTCTACGCAAAAAACATAACCCCAACTTCCCTCACCATGTGGTATAATTCCCCCCTGGGGTGGGACAGGTTGTCTCATTTGAAAGGGGTTGATTCAAAGATAACTTATAAAAAAGACGTGCTCGCCAAAACTTTATCGCCAGATATGAAGCTGAAGGTTAGAGGTGTCTGCAAATATCATACTTTTAGTCCTATCTCCAGTATAGTACGGCAGGAGGGAGCCCAAAGTAGAAACTGATGCAACTCTCCCCGGTCTCCCCCACTCCCTACTCTCCCCCTTTCCCCTACGTGGAAGATCGAAATGCATTCAAAATGATATAAGCATGACTAACACATGATCATCTGGGACTGTCCACCATGCATTCGGAATGAAACGTGAGAACGACCATGCGACATAGTTCTGAATATGCGTACTTGCGCGCCTTAGAAAAAGAAAACGACGTCGGACGTTGCAGCCTCCATGTGCCGCGCAGCGTTGCCCCGAGCGTTACACGGAGGGGCGTCCAGCGGGAGAACAAAAACGATGACGTATCTCAACGAAGTACTTCTGAATGCTTTAAGATATCAGCTCTTACATTGAGAAGCCAGTACTGAAAGGTATGTCACCTGTGCGATTTTTGCATTGGTTATAGGAACGGATTAGTACTTACAGCACCGCGAATTGGTGCTAGAGCCTGGTTCGGGACTGGAAGAGTAAAGGAAGACTCAATATTTTTCGTCTTGCTGGATCTCTTAATCTGTTGAGGGAACATAATCAAAATAGCACACGCTAAATGCATGTCTCAGTTGCTGTTGGGGCGAGGCGAAGCGAGACTCTGTGCGCCGGTCCACGTCACGCGCTCACTGGCGTGGCGCTCCCGGTGCGACCGCGGCCTGTGTCATACGCCGACCCTGTACACCGACCTGTGTCATACGCCGGCCCTGTACACCGGCCTGTGTCATACGCCGGCCCTGTACACCGGCCTGTGTCATGCGCCGGCCCCGTACACCGGCCTGTGTCATACGCCGGCCCTGCACACCGGCCTGTGTCATACGCCGGCCCTGTACACCAGCCTGTGTCATGCGCCGGCCCTGTACACCAGCACGCCGGCCCCGCACACCGGCCTGTGTCATACGCCGGCCCTGCACACCGGCTTGTGTCATACGCCGGCCCTGTACACCGGCCTGTGTCATACGTCGGCTCTGTACACTGGCCCGAGTCGTACGCGGGCCCTGTACACCGGCCTGTGTTGTGGCCGGCCAGCTCTGACGACGTCGCTCTTGCTCGTGCATGGCCTCTCATGGTCTGTCGTTCCGCCCAGTCTCCTGCCGCCTGTCGCGTGGTCCGTGAGAAAAGACCGAAGTGAGCTCGAGGGCTGTTCGAAGCGCCAGGAACGAAGGCATCGCGGCGGTAGAAGGCAACATTTACGATGAAGAAGTTTGTGCGCCGGTTAAGCGATATATAAACTATTCGGTGTTTAGGGAGTAATGCTCCCCTATTGTGCTACGCTCACCGTCTTTCCACATCGACCTGAAGCATCGCAACCGGACCTGATCGCTGGACATCAGCCCTTCCCGGAAGCCGCCTCCATCTCACCGAGTCAGCCGATCCGGGCGTGATCACGGCCCGGCGCTCAGTGCCGCGCTTGGTGATGCCGGCAGGTCGGCGTGGCGGGCCATATTCCTGGGCCAGCTGCTGTCCGCGCTCAACATGTGCACAGGCGTCACCAGCTGCTGACCGAGCAGTGCAACATCAGCGTACCGACCGGTGGGCAGACTGCCGCCGCCGGCAGCGGCACCTGACGACGCCCGTGCAGGGCGGCAGCGCGTGGCTCGCCCGCTCGCTCCGTGTTTATATAAACAGTGCCTGCCAGAGGATGGTGGGTCATGATCAAGTGTCACCGCTAAAAGGGTGTTTGCGCTATGTCTGGTGCAGATTATTACGAGTAGAAAACATTGTCATAACTAGTCGAGTGCATTGCCATGTTTTAGGTGCACGTATGCCATTTTGCCAATGGCTGTCCTTTCGTTCAGAACTATCGGTTTACCGAGATTCCGTCCGGACCTGCTAGGCCCCTTAATGCGACATCAGCCAACTCCGGGTCCTCCGGGCCCTCAAATCGGGTCTTTAATCTTCGGTTCTGCACTCGGGAGGCCCTTCAGTCTACTCGATACCTAAGGGGTGAGGTGACTGCTCTCTGTGCCTAAAGGGAGGCACACGGTACTACACCAGGGGCGTCACTTTATGTAATTTCGAGGGGACCGAGCCCTTTCAGCGCTGATCTGAGCCCTTCAGTGGTTTTCTGACACCCTCAATGCATAAGAGCAAAGAGGGAATACTGAACCAAAGAAATGCAACAAAAATTCTAGTACCTATTTGTACACCAGGTATCTAGACACGTAACCGTTGGCATTATACTAATTGTGCATCAAATATTATCCTGTAGGTACCTGACGTTTGCGTTATGCCAACTTCTTCATGTATTAGGACAGGCTGCAAATGTTTAACAGGTTTTTTACATGCTGCGAACTGGACTGGAATAAAGAACAATGGACTGCAACACGTCGAAGCTTTTAAAAGTACGATGTGGCCCATATACAAGTTGACTTATGTTTCCCTCAACAGCTGCACGCACACTTGTCTTTTTGATTGCATACATTTCTGGGATGAGCGCCCGGTCTAAGCAGTGGGTTTGGTGAGTCCTAGCTCAATCGTAAAACTCCGTGTCAACGGCAGAACTTTGCAGTGAAAGATTAACGTCCTGCAATGTCAGGCAGGGTCCACCCTGCCCTCCGACGTAACCTGACCGTTGGCGCGCCCGCTGTCACCGGTCGCAGGCCGACCCGGTCGGAGACAAAAAACGAACGTCTAAAGCGACTCGAAGCCACCCCCACCACAGGTCTGTGAATCGGAAGGCAGGCGTTCTGACCAGCGGGCTACCGGGACAAACTACAGTACACAACGGAGCGGGACAATTTAAAGCACAGTTCAGTGGTATATAATCCATCTGGCTGTTCCACAAAAACAACGACGGGGAATGGAATCAACTCATTTTGTGCGGCATGCCCCGGAGTGAAAAAACATTATGATAGTCTTGATCGACTTTGGCAACGAAACCTGACCATGGGCACAGCTTCGAAATGTCGGGCTTCCACAATATAGCCAATGTTTTTGTTATAACGTCGCTAACAGCTACTTCCTGCTACGCTGAAGGTCGATGACTTTCATCATGGGAACTTCAAACTCATCACTCCGAAACGCCAACATGCGGGATATTTCTTGCTTATATATGAACTTTAACACCTATAAAAACGTTTTGAACACTATTTATTAAGACGGCCACTCCGGTGCGAGATTCAGTCCCCATTCTTCTTCTTATTATTATATCACCAGTCACCATATTCAGTCACCATTCTTTCGGTTCTTCCAGTTATCGACATGTTAAATGGGGACGTCGTGCAAGTTCGGTATTACTTTCTAGATGAGCACACCCTGGTGGAGTACTCGAAAATTTTCCGTAGGCTCTCGTCCGAACGTGTCAGGTCATACCACTTTATATAAAACCGCCCTTTGCGCCTCGGGTCACCTTCGATGCAAAATGAAAGAAACCCATTTTTATCACAAGGGATCGAATAGCTAATATATTTTTATGCAAGTATGTATTCCATTCTAAGCTTTTCACAAAAACAAAGCGTCACTTCGCCTTAAAATGGCAAGCCACTGTTCCGCAGGCAAACAAATCTTAGAAGATCTACGAACTAGGTTTTGAAAAACTTTTTTATTTTTCTGAAGACTGGGGACGCAAATTGAAGTAGCTGAAATCCGGAGAAAAGTCAGGCTTTGATGGCAGGCAGGTACATCTTACTAGCTTTCCCTTCCCCGGAAGACTTTTAAAAGTAGCATCCGTTGGACTGGATTCCCTTTGTTGGGAAATGCACGGCCTCGGAACCGTAAGCAACAAAGTGATAACAGCACCCAATGGCCATGTAATTTTGCATTCCTTACGGCAGCACATAAAAACGCAAGGGAGCCCAGAATGCCGGGAGCCACAAAATGACATGAAGAAATGAAGAATGTTCACTCCCGAACGCTAGATCCAAAAGTACCAAACGTTACGACGCATCAAGAAAAGACAGAACATGCGTGATGGCTTGTAGCTGCCGCCCAAGACATCCATTATAATCTGTGCTCAGCCGCTAAAAAAAGGCATGATAGTCTGCGGCTGTTATTCCCTAAGGCGGCCTCAACGAGGACCCAGGGGAGAGGGAATGGGGGAGGCATCCCACGAGGACACCTGTCGAAGTCCCTCGAGGACCGGGCCCTCCTCACGAAAGCCACGCGTGCGTACCTGAATGTCACGTTCCCAACGCCCCGCTTCAGTCGCACGCTGACCTGGCCGAAGTTTTGTGTTTCAGACTATCGTCGACTGCCATTCTCGGACTCTTAAGTACCATGCATAAACTCTTTCTGAAGTTGGCGCAGCGCCAAAACTCGGGAGGGTCTTATGGGCGTCTCCTCTCTCCAGGATCTCCCCAGCCATGGGCGTCAGCGGCTGGCACAAAGTTCGATTGTAAGCTCAGCTCGCCTGTCGCTAGAGGTGCGTGTGATGGAGAGCACGGGCATTAGCTGCGGATCCTGTCGCTGGAGGTGCGTGTGATGGAGAGCACGGGCATTAGCTGCGGATCCTGTCGCTCGGTGCGTGTGCTGGAGCACGGGCATAGCTGGGTCGCTCTTCCTGTGACACCCGTGACAGCGTGCCGCTGCTTCACAAATCAGCTAGGCGAGCATTTCATGCGGGTCTTCCCTTATGATATTGTACATAAGAAGGGTTGATGCAAAATGAATGCATTACGAAATCCATGCGTTTGGGTACAGCACATATCCCAAATCTCAAAAAAGCAAACACAACGAAGCTTATGAGTTTTGGGCACCTTACGAGCATCTCGCGGCCATCCTTATTTTTGCCTTGAGATTCTGAGGTCAGAAACTTCCTTTTCAACAGAGGCTCTTAGGGGGTCGCCAAACCTCACTACGCATGTCGCATGCACCGGATCATCCGCATTGATATGTCCATGCCCGATCAGCAATACAGCTGACTGTGGCCAGACGGCGAAACATTAGCAGCAGTCCTGACAGAAGAAAGCTCCAGGGTACGTTCCGCGGCGTTAGAGCTTGGAATTACGCATTTTTGGTGTTTCCATGCTTTAGTTTTCGATATTCATTTCATCGAAACCCGGGCCGGTGGTGTTGGGTTTTGCGTTAAAGGGAGCGTTACCCATTTGTATGGGGTTTTGCACTGAAATAGTCATCCTGAAGATCATTTAGAGTCGCTACCAGCCCAGCCGCTCTTAAGACCTAAAGCCTTCCAGTTTCTGAGCTACACATCCGCGAAGATGTGCAGACTATTTCAATGCTATCTAGGCATCCATGACGCCGAGAAAACGCCATTTAAATACTGCCATTGACGTGGCCATGAAGCGTTTAAGGTAAAAAAAATACACGATTTTCCAGTTGTATTGTAATATACAAGTGTCAAAAATATACAACTGTCTGGCGCTCGTGAGCACGATTTCCAAATACAACGAGCATCCATTGGATATCAACCAGTGTTGTGCAAGTTATCCAAGACTTTAATGTGAATTACGGACCGTGCTGCATTATGGAAGAAGCTGTACATTCTTCCTTATCATCACGTAAATAAGACTTGCAATCCAATAGCTTAATAATAGCGCTATAACCGAGTATGTGAATGCAAGAAACCATCTTGAAGTCATGAATAAATATACCAGAACACCACGAGAAAGAGCAAAATACGAGCATCCAACGATATTTGGTTCAGCACACCTCCAACACCGCCGCGAGCTAGCTCTCGGGAGGTTAAAGAACTACAAGTGAGTGCTGTTATACAAACGTTCCATGACGCAATCAAACAATAACGTATTGAGAAGCACCTTTACTAATAGAGAAATTATGTCGTCCGGCGCAGTTTTTTTCCGCCTCAAAGCTTACTAATAGTTTGAAGTGAGCTTATTGCATGATATCTGATGTTTGCTTCAATATCTTGAAATGTGGAGCATTCCCTTCAACCGATTGTTTGCAGGCGATCGCCTTCTTGCCCCACGAAAATGCCAAGCGTCATCAATCTCTCTCGCCATTAATACTTTTCGTAATCTCGAATGAAATGCAACCCTCCACGTGATAAATGGGGATGCGCTTTATCCTTCCAGTGCGGACAGGACCGGCCTGGTGCACCGACGCACGCGCGAGCGTGGCAATGAGACTGCGAAAACAGCCGCTTAAACACAACGAAGTTCCTCGAAAACGAATCACCTCATTTTGCTCTCGTCTAGAGTTCAGAAAGACATAAGATGACTAAGTCTCGCATGGCGTGTACTGGACTAATTTGGGGTGACGCACGGGGTCCTCGCTCCTTCATGTCCATGATGTCCTTTCCTGCCAGTATTTTACTCACGCTGCTTGGGCTATTCCCAAAACCAATGGACCAGGAGATGGATAAATGCCATCTTAATGCTTGTTGGCGCGTATTAACTCCATCTCCTCCCCCTCCCCCCGTGATATTGGTTGTCTACTGCAAGATTTGCCGTTGCTTTCGTGTGTCGCACCACCTCTCATCTCTAAACTGTTCGAAAATCGGAAATCATCAACGGCAATACTACGTCACTTCATAGATGTGCTATCGTTGAATTGGGCTGACAGCATTTTGTAACACAAATGTGTCACCAAGTTCTGACGGCCTTTTTAGACCAGTTTGCTGTTAAGGTGACGCAGAAAGCAGCAGGCCCATGCTTTTTTAGTACGCACATCATAAGGATCTTCTTCTACATACAATACAATGCCCAGGCGACATTTTTACATGACGACGATGATGAATGAACTTTGTCCGAAGAGTACGGCCCACCCGTTACACCGTCTGTCTCGATGGATTCAGGAGATCCAGCTATTTGAGAATGCATCCGGCGCGTGCGGAGCGTTCCAAAAGCTTGAGTCCACGGGGGCCAGATATATGGAGCAGGTCGGCAGGAGTGAGGGCTTGCAACACAGGCTGTCGGTCAGAATTGTATTGGCATGCTTAACTCCGAGAACCTGTGACGTATTACTCTTGGAATGGAAGCCAGTTGCTCTTTAATTCCCCTCGCGTTAGTCTTGAGGCATGCCAGTGAAATACTATCCATGACATGCTGAGCCGATAATGCTTCCAAGGATATGTACTTAGACGGTGCGAAGCAAAAAGCTCATTTCCGCCGATGTAAAAGCCCCGTGAATACAAAAACTGAGCCGGCAATTGAAAATGGCTTAATTTGATGTTCTCTATGGCAGAGCTTCCCGACGTAATAGCAGGCGCAGTGCGAGCCGGAGACCCCACACTTCAGCGCCGAGCCGACCACACAGAAGCGCGCGGCGCGGCAGGGCGAGGCCTGCAATAAATGTGCAGAGCTCGGCCGGCAATCTGCAGATTTGTTTTGACAGCGGCGGCTGGAAAATATGTTTGCACCATTGCCTGGGGGCAAATAATGGGTACGATTGGATGGGACCGACTGTCGATACCACTGGATGATATCAACAGACAGCGATCCACAAGGCAAACACTATGGCAGGGAAAGTCGTGGCTCGTATACACCTATACCCGCTCTCACACTCCGCGAAAGGCCTGCAGCAGGGTGTCAATCTTCAGGGTCTTTTAAACCCTGGCCGCTCCACAGTCGATGAGCCCTTTTAAACCTTAGCACCTCACCAGTGAATTAAAGATGGCCAACGATGATTCAGCGAGCTGATCAATCAAACTAACATGCCGACTCGTGGGAGTTGTGAATAATGCAGCGCGGAGGAAACAGTGCGCGCGTCCCATGCATCAGCGGGTGAACCACTGAATCCATTGATTCATCAGGCTAATGTCTGGAAAATGATTCGGCGTCGATTGATCAGACGGCCAGTGTCTGGTTCGACGGTGATGAGCGATGAAGTTTAAATAATTTCAAGCTCCAGGTCACTTCACAAACCTGGAACTGAATTCGCAAACCTGGAACTGAAGATGTCCAGGTAATCCGAGAAAACGTTGGGTTTCCTTTTTAGTTCATGCTTTTAAAACGGACATTCTGTGGGACATCGTTCAGACCAGCGGTCTGACCAGTACAGGATGGATGGATTGGGGTTGGCTGGAGTTAAACCGCGATCACGTGTTTTTACTATTGTTTAGTGATGCATCAAGGATGTGTAGATTTTAGGACCCAGCCTACATCAGCACATGTCACCGTGACACCCGCCGACACCATGTCAGGCTTGATTGACACACCTGACATCGGACCATCGGGCGATTCATGGGCCCTTTTCACGCAGCTTTACTAGACGGGGACCTAAGTTAGTACAAGATCTGGAATCCACAAAACCAGAATAAACAGGAGCCAACCCATGGAATGCCGTGAGGTCCCTTCAATCGTCCGGTAGTTGATTCATGAAGCGATTTTGTTAGACCGTCGTGACTTTGTTTGCAAGTTCAAGTTTGCGGCGCTTCATTATTTGGCCCCATGGAATCAAGTTAACAAACGAGAAATGACGAATCGGTATAGCATGACGAGTCATAAATGCTTTCAAAGCGAAGTTTGACACAACTGACAAGGGCTTTTATGACAGGTGTTCAGACGATGGGTTTCACTCTTGTTTATCCTAGGTCTCGTACATTAACGCCTGTTGGGGTGGGTGGGTTTCTTTGACACGCGAAGGTTCTTCCGGAATAGCTTTCGAACTGCGCGGCGTGCCCGCTTTCGCAGAGATAGGCAATTGAAGAGCCCAATTTTGCGTATACAAAATTAGGAATGTCTTGCAAGGACGCTGACCGATAAGAGGCCGCAGTCGGGGCATGGCTGTCAGCGGAGGTAATTCATGACAAAATTTCACGTCTATGCGTCAACGGAGTGTTAGACGAAGTCGTACAACTCGGAAATGTTTTATATGCAACAAGGCAATGGAAATTGGAACAACGACTTCTTTTGTTGACCTTGGGTCAGGCATGAAGGCCAGTGCGGGGTCAAAACCAAACCGCTTTATTTACGAAAAACTGGCTTACCGTGCCAGTTTTTCAAGCTCATTTCGAATTGAGGAACCTTACACCCGGAAAAGACCTTGACCCTGATGTTTGAGTCAAATATTAAACCAATCTCAAATATTTCTGGTCATCGTGGCCGTCCATAGCCAGTTTTTCAAAGCAAAGGTGGAATCTTATGTCAAGCATTTAAGGTGTGCTTTTTATTTTACAAGCTACACGTCTGACTAAAGTCTGACAAGTGTGAAGGTCGTCTTTTGAATGTTAAGTGAACCACGTCGTCACGCCCCCTTTGAAGAGCGCCAGCGGCTGCTTTGGCCATATTAGTGCTCAGGGACGCTGGCGCAACCAGGCTTCGAGCCCTTGCTCCCCACGGAGGAGTCCAAGGTGTTCATCATCGACTTTTATGTTCCTCGTTCTGAAGGCCAAATAGGCCACTAACCTGGTATGAACACCAGAGACCTTTTGCTTGTACAAGTTATCTTGGCATCTTGGTTAGAAGTGGCTGACTGAGGAAGTTTGAGGGCACTTTGGACACCGATCCCGAGGCTGACCATGTTTGGCCCGAAGATCACGACCTGGAGATCTCACAATTTTAAAAGGGCACCTGATTAAACCCCAACTTCTCTGTGACCTTGGTGTCTGGTATCTGGTGTTCAGTGTACTTTTTAAGATGTCAGGGGTCCAATTGCTCAAACCGCACGGAAGCCCTCCACAACGCGTTGCATTCAACTAGGCCACCGAGGCGCCTGTTAAAGATCTAGTACTACGTTAGGGACCTATCCGATAATGCCAGCGTGAAGAGGTGCACGCTTCAGACAGTTCATGAAAAGCCACGGATATATAGCATGTCAACTGGGCAGCCAGACGCCGCGCTGAAACGCTCTCTAGGGAGCGCCTTCCGCGTCTATGAAACTACGCTTTGCAATTTGAAATTTCCCAGTCAATCCAGCGAGCGACGCGTGTCAGGCATCAGCGCGAGCAACACGGAAACACTTTTACAAACATTAACATGCAAAGCTTCCCGGCAGTTTGCGGGAAAGAACGACCCACCCCAAGCAGCGCTCCGCGGAGCACCGATCCGCTCTGGCCGTCTCCATCCCAGCCCAAAGCGGCGCAACCCCGCGCCGAGACGCTCCGGCCATCGCCGCTCTGTGCATCGCCGGACAGGGGCATTACGGTGCACATTGGTGCGGGCGCGCCGGCGCGGCGGCGGCGATTGATGGCGCGGCGGGCGGCGCAATACCAATCGCCGCCAGTTTCCAGCGGATCAGATGTCGGCTGATGGATGGGCGGGGTGCGGAGCACGGCCGGGCGGCACGGCTTGCCGGCTGGCACAGCGCCCGCTGGAGCGTCGGCGGACGCCGCGGAGCGCCGACAAAACGGGGCCAAGTTGGAGCAGGACGGCTGAGGGGGACAGAATAGGGCAGAATAGGGCAGAATTGGACGAGGGCGGCAATGTACAGACAAAACGGGCCCAATTGGGGACAGTGAGGCTGAGGGGGGAACGACATAGCAGAGTAGGACGAGACGAGACGAAAATGGGAGCTGGACATGGTGGAATGGGGATCAGATTAGGCGAAGTGGGGACAAGACGTGGTGGAGGGGGCCCAGACACAGTTGAGTGTGAACAGACACGGATAAGTCTGAACAGACACCGCGGAGTGAGGATAGACACGGAGGAGTGTAGCCAGACACGGATAAGTGTGGCCAGACCCGGAGGAGCGGGGCCAGACACGAAGGAGTGGGGCTAGACATGAAGGAGTGTAGACAGACAGTGTGGAGAGCGGGCAGGCAACGCGCGGCAGGCGATTCTGACCGAATTGAGTCGACTAGGCCCGTCTGGCAGCAGCATGCTGGTGAGAATAGGCCTCACGGCATATGTCCCCCATCGCGACGAGCCACTAAAACGGCACTGGTTTACATGGGCACCGCAGCCTGGGTGTCGTCGGCTTACTCTTCATGTATCATTGCACCGGACAACTTCACCAGCGGGACAAAAAGAGCGAAACAGTTGTTTCAACTTTCGGCTGGGGTTTTGCATTTCAGAGCCTTTTGCGTGCGTGGGGATGGCCCTGTGGCTCCGCATAGTTCAGGCCGTGGACGAGTCAGGTCAGGGCACCGTCAGACGGGGCGGAGTATCGATAAGACTTCTGCACATATATTAATAGGCTCCGCAGACAATAACAGACGGATTTCAGTGCCGACATGCGCTGGTTCGGACGGATGGGACAGGCAGGCCGGACAGCTGCGGACATCACTGGGGCGCGTACGCTCGGATCCGTCCCGGTTGGAGCGGCGGCGGGAGGCAGGAGCAGTCGGACGTCGGAAGCAGCAGATGGATCGGGCAGGGCCGGGCCCGGCCCACACGGCTGGGCGCTGATCATCCGTTCAGGGCGTGTATGGTGAGAGGGGAGGAGGAAGAACGGCAGGAATGGGGCAAACTCCGAGCTGCTGAGGTTGCCAGATTCCCGGCATCGGAAGATAGCTAGACCCGAATGGATAGGTGATCGAATGCACTGGGAGACAGATGTACGGATAACACGCCCGGTAGGCGGAGCTATCGTACCCGTCGTAAGATCTGTGCTAAACGGAGTAGATTGTGTCCAGGAAAATTGATGACTCGTATCGGCGAGGGGACGAGTGCATCGTCGTGGTGTAATGACCGTAACCGCGATCAAGAAACAAAACAGGAAGGATACCGAGCCAAGAAGTGACCATAATCACATCAGACGAGAAATACTTAGGTCAGGAGGCCTTTTTATACCATAGTTCATATATCAGTCTCAATGTGGGCCAGATCACTAAAAGGATGTTTTCCTGCTTCATAGCGGAAGGAAAAGATGTGTGCGTGAGATTGGCGGTGAAGACGACATTAGTGTAATGGGCCTGTGAGAATGCACAATAGCACATCTTGTTCTATCGCATGTACCAGGTAAGAATATGCTCGCACATTTAAATAACTTGTAATTAATTAACTCACATGATAGTCATAGAAATGTCGATGACTAGATGAAATGGATCAAATGAGCATGTTTAATAGAATAATCCCTTAAAGAGAAGACGTCATTTGGATCTGAACCAATCACCACCTATATCAAGTTCTACGTACGCTATATAGGTAGGGGATCACCGCCAAAAACATTTTCTAATAAAAAACAACAGCATTTCAGCCATTGACCACTTACCAAACTATCGACGGGTATCCACAAATTCTCTAGCGGCGGGTGAGGTGTGCTCCTTCTCCAGATAAAATTTATGACTTGTAATAATAGGTGTGCAGACAAACGTTGACATTAAAAAGTCGTGATAGACACGTACATACAAGCAGATTCATAAGACAAAATAATATTGTAAACCTCTCAACACATTCCGTGCGCCTACGGCTTGGTAAATTTGTCTTTCAGGGACATAACTTTGAGTTGTGCTCCCCCACAACATCGTGCAAATCTGCATACGTCCCAGAACAGAACATTAACGATTAATTGCTAGGAAGTTTTAAGAAGGGCAGCTCAGTAAATTCGTTCTTGCTCTCTGGAGATGAGGGCAGCCTGATGCGTTTAACAATGAAAACAATATTTACCGTATCGTAAACAGCAGAGTCTCAACCGCAAATATCCATGACGAAGAACGTTTCCTTACGCATTTTTCCAGGTGATTTTCGTCCATGCCACATCATCACCGCTTCATATGCCAGCCGCCTCTGGATTCGGAGCGGCAGACGCCGCAGCGCTGCCGTTCGCCGCGCCGGTCCCGAGCCGACAAAGGCTCCGACCCAGTAATCGCGTCATTACTGGAATCGATCAAACGGTGCGGGGTAAAGTTAGGCGCCTCCACTGATTGCCCGACCCTGCCTCATCACCAGCCACGACGGGTCAGCGACCCAAGCGGCCCCCAAGCTCGAGCTGGTGAGCTGTTACTCGCACACCCCCGCCGTCCTCCTCCACAGCACATCATCCAGCTGGGCAATGTTGCATCATCCGTGGTCAAAACCCCTGGATTGCGGCAGAGCCGACGCCCACCGCTGGCCGAGGCCGGCTGGCTGCGTCAGTTCGCCAGCCATGGCACTTCCCAGGCGCGTTCGCCAGCCACGGCACTTCACAGGCACGAGCCGTCATTTGACATAAGTCTAAACGGAGCCTTCGCCGTCTGAAACGCAGTCTTCAGCGAGGAAACGGACGCCGGGACCGACTGGAAGGGACTTAAGCGCCCGCACCAGGATTTCTTTTTTATCTGCCCGCCAGTTGCTGGCCAAGCTTATTTTTAGTCACTATCAAATTGGACAGATTGCTATAGCGGTCACCTGCGTGGGTGGAACCCGAGGCTCGGGCAACCTGCGTGGGAAGAAGCTGAGGTCCACGCCGCCTGCGTGGGTAGAACCCGAGGCTCGAAAACAAGACCACTGGCGTGGGTAAACCTAGGGCTCGAAAACAAGGCCACCTGCTAGCTCAAGACGAACCAATAGTCTCAAGAGTCGGTTTGGCAGCAGCCATCTATCTTGACCATGGTCGGCACTAGCCAATGTTTTGTTCACGTCGGACCGATATCGGCCAACGGACGAACGGACCCAAGACCTTGTCCACAGACTTTGTTAAGACAACTGCTACTAATTTTACGTTAGAGGAAGCACGGCCTGTTTTTGTTGTGATATGATATTTGTGTTGTTTTATATTTGCATATACACACACAAATGCACAACGATTAGGCCGCTAACGGGTACATTTGTAGGTTTTTAAGTTGCTGTGTATGCATCTGTAGACGCACGTATACATGTATGCATGCATTTGTATGTGCCTGCATCTATGTGAGCCTGAATCCGTTCCGAAAAACGGTACACGGAAAAGCTGTGCATAAAATGGCATCTAAAACTTTGTTGCTTTAACCGCACCGAGCTAATGGAATGCCGCTGACATCAACTCCAACATCTATTATCCCGTCGCGTTAGTAAGCCCAATCCGACACGTTATTTCCAATGTTTAGCCTCTGCGTGCAAGCAAAACTAGATAGACACTTCAATGGTGCCAAACCAGAAGTGCACACAAAGAGAGTGAAGTTGAGTGTGCGCCGTGACCGGTTGTCAGGCTGTCAAATCAGTGCAGTGACGCACCGGCCGGGACGCGGCGACTCGAGGTGGCAAGGTTTGAAATGTTTGGCGGAGCGTACCGTTTTGACTACGATTGCCTGTGCGATTTTTTTTTTTTTGCTTCTTTCCTATTGCATCCGAGCTCTGGATACAACAATGACGCTGCCTTAAAGCGGAAGAAACCAGTGTGTCCACCGTTGCAGCGCCACACTAGGCGCAAATGTTTATTCTGAAGGACTTTTTGTTCTAACACCTTGTACCTCTTGGTCTTGTTATTCTCAGTCCTTTTTGGCCTGGTTTCTTAGGATGAAATATTAAAACGTCAGCTATTTTAAAGAGAGCGTTCCACATCTGCACGGAGTTTTGAACTGAAAAGGCATCTGAAAGATCATTCAGTGTAGTTCACAGGCTTCCCCTTTAGTTTCTGAGCAACACGCCCGCCAAGATGGGTAGCATATTTCATGCATACTTTTTCAACATCACCCAGGTATCCATGACGGCATAATAACGTCACTAAAATCCTGCCATTCCATTGGTCATGCGGACAATCAAGGCCAATACAACTGTTATTGTCGAGTATGGCGTTCGTGAGCACCATTTCCCGATATGACGGCAGCTAATTGGGTGTCGTGCAAGCTGTGATGTCGCAATCAAACGATAACGTATTGCGGAGTGAATATGCTAAATAGAGAAGTTGTGTCGTTTACAGAAACCTTTTCCACTTACAAGTATACCAATAGTTATAAGTGAGCTTATTCATTATATATGATGCATGCTTCAATGTCTTCAAATGTGGAACGTTCCCATTAAGAGGACTGATGACAAACGATGAATGTTGGTCCTGTTTATCCTATTTTCGTGCATTCCAGTTTTGGCACCAAATTATGTTTTGTCTAGTGGTTCTAGTGTGAAGAAGTGCCTTGTGTGCCATTAGCAGGCATAGTTTAGTTGGATAAGTTCAATGTTTTTCTTGTACTTGAAATCTATTACACGCTGTATATGTGAGGGTTCTCAGATGATTGACTGGGGTCTCATGGACTCGGTATTTCAGGATAACTAGCTTACCTTTATGGAATACAACATTTAAGGACACGATGTAGAGAAGGGTCGGGCCGCTTAGCAGCATCTCGCGGGGCGTCATCCTGACGCGATCTCACATGGCCAGAGGCCGCGGTACACGCCGGCGCACGTGGTCCTCAGTCGCCGCCGCGCGTCTACAGTGACGCGTCGCGCCGACCGCGGCGGATCATTGCCCCCGTCCCGGCGCTCGCGTCACCGACGGCGGACGCCGCGCGCACAGAGGTCCGGACCGCACGGCAGCAGCTGACGCGGACCCCGGACCGTCATCGGACGGCGCCCGCCCGCCGCCGCCGCCCCTCGCCCCCAGCACGGGCCACCGCCGGCGGCACAATGTCGATCTCGGCGGCACGGCCAGCCGGCAGCGCCCCTGGTGGTAACGACTGGAAGCCGGCGCCCAAACACTCGCGATATTAGTGGGGCTTTATCGAGGCGGTGGCGGTTCTCCATTTCCTGGCGTGGCGGGGTTGAAAAGATGACCGGGTATGTATGGCAAAAAATAACGTCTTCAGGTGTGCTGGAAATGAAAAGGAACACGTTTAAACACACAATACAACACAGCCTACAGGCAATCTGGGTAGGCGCACCACATGCATCACAGACTGGCTGCGATATTTGAATACCCCAGGTACATAATGTATAGAGCCTATTGTTTATGTGTGCAAAGGGATTCTGGGCTGTATCTAGCCCATGCCTTTTGCTACGGCAAAGCGGTGCATAGCGGTGTGAGCCCCTTTGTGGGACGCCAGCGTTTACGCTGGTGACAGTAGCACGCAGGAGCCATTGCCGAATCGGTATCCAAGCCCGTGCCCCCTGCGTGGGGGTCGAGGATGTCGCCAGCTGACCAGGGCGGTCTCTTTTTACCCTACGCTGTATGCCTTTCAACATCACTCGTAAATTCACATCAATGTTAAAGCGTATTTATACGCTCCAAATATGTGGTGCAATGCTATCGTTTACCATTATGAGGCAAGCGCCAAGCTCAACGGTCTTGCTGGAACCATGATGGCATTGTTAGCTGGTGCGGTGCGGCCTGCGCTGCGGTCTTCTCCGGCCATCAAGCCTCCTGGAGGCTCGTATCTTTGCATCCTCCCATTGCAGGCTAATGCGTTTTTCGGCGACAAGAATCCCAATTCTTTAAATGTTCTGCTGTGTGGATACGTTGCGTGCTTTAAGTCTGAGTCTGAATAGATGACTGCTTTCTGGAACATTGTACTATCAGTATGGTTTAGACTCTCATCAAATTACATGGAAATAATACAATTTTCAAGTAGCAAAAACCCTCGAGAACACGGATTGAAACCGGGCTGAGATTTCGACAACCAAGGAATTGCGGCAACGCAGAACTACGCATTTCGAAGAAAAAACAACAATCTCGGAGACAAAAGGATGAGTTGATTCCTGGAAGACGTCACGCCCTTGCATGCGCACTTTATTGATCCAGCTGTGTGGGAGCGTTTTTGAGGTTCGACGTCAGACCTCATCAGCCAGGGCAAGTGAAAACACGAAGCCTAGTGCACGGTAAAGGTGATTGTACCAGCTACAGCTCGTTAAGGGGTCCAAAAACTGCTCGGTCGGTAGGCTGGCCACTAATTGGCTGGAAAGTGGTCGATGTAAGTTTATCCGAAGCTGACCTCACTTACACGGGGCTGTCACCCAAACCGTGACGTATGGGCCGTGAACACTGCGCGGGCGCGCAGCCCTCTTTATTGTGACCGATATTTGTTAAAACGGCCGCATTTTTTCTGATCACGATGGCAAAAACCATAAATGGCTGCAAATTTGTTGAAGTCTTTGATCCAAATGGACGAGCGTGACCGGACCATAGCCAGCCGTTTTTAGTAATTTTTGTTGCGACCTGGTGCGCAAAAGCTAACACAGCGCACCTCATCTTTATGTTGCGTTCTTATGAAAGATAGGCTTTCCGACGCTTGGAACGCATTGATGAAAACTGTTGGCACTGGTGATCGACGTGTCTGCCTCCATTAGCGTAGTTTGTGTCATTGTTTGCAGAATAATCGAGAATCGTGATTTGTCATCGCCTTGCTCGTCCGGCACCACACAGGGCGTCTTACCGACGTTATTGTCATCATTGTATCTAAATCGCACCATCTTTCTATCAAGATGGCAGAATGGTGTTCCTGCCGTCGCGTCTCCCCTCGAGATTTTGTGCATAGTTCAGTTTCAGATCAACGCCACCAATTCAGATTTATGTAACGCAAAGCTTCATGTCAATTTCACGCTTCAGACGTCAGATTTGCATGCCTGGTATGGTTGGATTTATTCTAACTCTGCACTATTTTTCCTCGCCCACGCCTATCGACCAGCCATGCCTGCAGTCCGTGACTTGCGAGCCCCTGGCCCCATGCCCTTAACCCTCTACCCTTGCCTCGTCATCCCTCTTCCCCGCGCACCATCGTGACGGATATAATGACAAGCCCCGAGGAAACGCGCGGACTCAGTGACTGCTTGCCATTACAATGCAATACACTGTTGTATGCTCGAGCCTAGCCGCAGGGATGCTGCTGGGATGGGATGCTGCTTGTCATTACAATGCAATACACCGTTGTATGCCTCGAGCCTATCCGTAGGGATGCTGCTGGGATGGGATGCTGCTTGTCATTACAGTGCAGTATGCTGTTGTCTGCCTCGGGCCTATCCGTCGAGAAGCTGCGCCACGCTTTGTCCTCGCTTCGCCCGACCCCGTGCTGCCGAGCAGTGATATGCCGATATGAAATATTTGTGAAACCCTTGCGTCCGAGGTGCGATGCTGAAGTGGACGTATATAATATACATATATATATATATATATATATATATATATATATATATATATATATATATATATATATTCAAAGCATCAAGCATCATGTTATAAGAGCAATATATATATATATATTATATATATATATATATGTATATATATATATATATATCTCTCCTCTCTCTCTCTCTCTCTCTCTCTCGCTCTCTCCTCTCTCTCTCGTCTCCTCTCTCTCTCTATATACGTTAATCTATAGCAGGAGATGCATATCTTTATAGCAAGAGAGGGAAGAGGGAGAAAAGAGAGAGAGAAGAGAGAGAGAGACAGAGAGAGAGAGAGAGAGAGAGAGAGAGAGAGAGAGAGAGAGAGAGAGAGAGAGAGAGAGAGAGAGAGAGAGAGGAGAGAGAGAGAAGAGAGAGAGAGAGAGAGAGAGAGAGAGAGAGAGAGAGAGAGAGAGAGGAGAGAGAGAGAGAGAGAGGAGAGAGAGAGAGAGAGAGAGAGAGAGAGAGAGAGAGAGAGAGAGAGGAGAGAGAGAGAGAGAGAGGAGAGAGAGAGAGAGAGAGAGAGAGAGAGAGAGAGAGAGAGAGAGAGAGAGAAGAGAGAGAGAGAGAGAGAGAGAGAGAGAAGAGAGAGAGGAGAGAGAAGAGAGAGAGAGAAGAGAGAGAGAGAGAGAGAGGAGAGAGAGAGAGAGAGAGAGAGAGAGAGAGAGACGAGAGAGAGAGACGAGAGAGAGAGAGAGAGAGAGAGAGAGAGAGAGAGAGAGAGAGAGAGAGAGAGAACCTTCTTCAGACCAATGATGTGCAAAACACGCTGGGGTGCAACATGAGCATTGAGCAATGCCACTAACTAAGACGGTGTAAATTCAAAAGCATCAAGCATCATGTTATAAAAACGTCATTTTTCCACGCTGATGGGCTGTGAGCGGTAGGCATGTCAAACATATTAGGTATAGTGCCTGGTCGCTTATTGATATTCCCGATAATGCTGAAAGTTTTCTTTTGCTTCTTTGCGGCATCGTTCTGCTTTCATCTTGCGTTTTGCGACTTCGCCCCGCGGCTCGCCCGCCATCATGTATTATCCATGACAGGACGCGCCTGCCCTCTATTCGCTGGGCGTTTGACGCTCTCCCTGAACGTCTCTGGAACCAATCAGCGCACGTATAGGGGTAATTTAAGCGGTGCAAGGTACCCAAGGATCCCATAATTTTCGTGCGCGTCAGATTGTTTGCCTATGTGCATTAATGACGTCATAGATCGGGGCAAATATTACTCGACGTCACGGATCCAATCAAATTTATTGCCATGATCGACTGAGTCAAAATGAAAAGTGCCAATGATGAGGTGGTGTGATTGAAAATCATCCAGGATTCAAATGATGGATGTTCCCGTGAGTAAATTTATGGACTTAGCACCATTTTAGGCCACGTCAAATCCAAATGTTCGGAATAAATGGTGTCAGAGTGTGTTGGAAAGGTGGAGGGGGGGGGGGGGGGGTGCTAAGACTCCCAACTTTGAAGGGCAAGTGGGTCAAATTCCGGAGGAAACGATTCTTTGGAATATTTTGCGGCAGGCTTGCACATTTTCCTGCAGTTATCCCGACCCACCTCCATCCCACACACACATATTTTACAAAGGTGCACTGCTGTTTGCAATGTGCCGTGCTCAAACACACTCCAAACATCCCATTGCCTTGCCATTAATACATGATGCACGATATGCGTACATGGGTGGAACTACGTACGAAATATATCAGCTTCTGTTCAACTCGTGTCGTCAGGACATGTTTGTCCCTAGGGTCTGTTTACGTCAAGACGTTGAATACAGCTCCTGCCAAATGAGGAAATTGATAGATATATGCCTTATGAGCCAGATTTTGCAAGCAGGTCAGAAAAAACGTGTCTATGCTATGATGCCTACGATGCAACGCCAAGCAATTGTGAATACAATTGACTTGACCTGGGATCTACTGTAGATGGAATTGAGCTTTGACAGACTTACGACGCACTTTTACCTAAAGGGAATGTTCCACATTTGTATGGGGTTGGGAACCGAAATAGCCATTTTGAAGCCCTTCCGGTGCTGTTCGCAGCCCTGCCTTTCTCAGGACCCCTCTAGGTTATGAGCTAAATAAAAGGTGTATCTCTCTGAGCCCGCAAGATGGGGAAAGGTATATCGAGGAGAGTATCTCGAAGTCACCTCGGCATTCATGACGTCATAATTACTCCATTCAAATTCTGCCCATCCATAAGCCATGTAGCGATCAAGGCCAAAAGTCTGATTGCCGAGGTGCTCATATCTGGTAGTCGTGAGCGCCATGTTCAGATATAACGGTCGTCAATTGGCTCTCAATCAATGTTATATAAAGTACGATGACGTAATCAAACCATGACACATTGAGGAGCATATACACTAAACGGAAAATTGCGCTCTCCAGAGAAGTTGTTTCCACTTAAAAAGTATGCCGATAGTTACAAGTGGTCTTGTTTCATCATATTGATGCTCGCTTTAATAACTTCAATTGTAAAACATTTCCTGTAACGTCGGGACGCAGGCTCTCCTTATTGTGCATGGATATGAAACAGAACTTGGAACTTAGAATCGTGTTCGGCACTTTACTAGACCACCTCATATCCACGTGAACTGGGATCACCTGGGACTTAATTTGCGCTGCTATGAGCTCATAACATGAAATGCGACTCATACGCAAGATACACTCCGAATGCAGCAAGCACAAACAAAGAAAAAAGTTCGAGGAATCAAATTTGTTGCAAGAGGTTGATTTATTGCGTCATTGAAATGTGACCTAGGAGGTGAGACGACCTGGCTCTTTGGTTGAGTGGACATATCTACAGCACATTCTTGGTGAGTTACAGTTCCATACAAGCATGCATTTATATAGTGTTAAATGACGGTGCTTCCACTTTACCTGAAAATCGTTTACGCTTGCTAAAAAATGCATGAAAATCACTCCGAAGAAATACAAGCAAACGAAATAAAGTGACCAATTCCCGTCTCCGCTCCCCCTCAAATGATCTGTAAAGGTCTCCGTGCGGGGTAACCGTGCGGCCAGCGCCGCGGCTGTCCGCCAGTCCGTCCCACATCAGGACGGGCCGGGCGCGGGACGGCGGTAGCTGTGCGGCGGGCGCCGCCGCCATCCGTTGCGCCGGCATGGCATCGGCAATTATGCAGATACCCCGCACCCGGCCGCCATGCGGCATTACTATACAGATCCGGCAGTCCCCGCCAGACGTCATTTGCCTATCTGGGAGTGTCGCGGAGATGTCAGAATTGTCAGACGTCCTCTCCGCGGAGCAATCGCGCCACGCGATGCGCAATTATCCGCATCCCAACATCGCGGCCCTAAGGGCGACCCGAAGTTGTTTCTTCTCCTCTTGTCTCTTTTGTGATGAATACATTTAGCGGGTTTGTACGTATCTGTGGCGGATATGTGTTTGTGTAGGCCATATTTCACAGTTGAATTTGGCTGCATCTACGTATTTTAAGTAGGGTTGTGGCTTGTTTATCACGAAATGGCGTAACAGATCTCTCAAGCTCACACACGTGAGCTGCCCCAACATGACCTCTGATGACAACATGGTGTAGCCTGGTACGGTTTGGCTAACCCTAGCTGGCGGACAGCCCAACCAGTCCAAGAACGACATCAAAACTAACTAACGATATTTACACAAAAAAGACCGATAGAAACTGCGAATCATTGAATCCGATGGTAAAGCTCATCTACGGTGTGCTGATGAAATCATAACCAGTTACGTAGCCTAATGTCAAGCTTTCTCTTCCCACGATAGTGTCAAATTGATCAGTTGTAAGGCATGGGAAATTCGATGGACCTACTTACCCAGTTAGAAAGGCATTTCATGAATCGGAGCGAGTACTTCCAACCGTAGGCCAGGCGTCCGAGGGTCCATATATTCATGTCATATTCTGCAGAGCGAATATGATAATAACTCACACAACTGCCCATAAAGTGTTTGAGCTTAATGACTTGCGCTTCTCACCGTTAGTCATATTGTGCATTACGATCAGCCACTTACTGCAAACAGCTCTGTAAAATCGCCATTTAAGCTGAAAGGAAGGAAGCGTGTTTGGAAGTCGCTGCGTACAACGATAAAACCTGGTTTGTTTATTGTTCGTTGGTTATGCGGGCGGATTTTGTTTGGATATTTCTGTCAGGTTTGCTTGTGTATTGCTTAGTTGGGTTGCACCTTGTTTGATCAGGTTACGTGGATGGTGTGATGTACATGTCCATGATACGATAACTACTTCATGCCAATATTTCAACCCGCATGAATATACTGTGCATCATCACGACGCGATCCGTTGCGGGGGTAATAAGACACGGATTTGCGCTAAGGATGTTTCACCTCACAAATTTGCTGAGGCATATCTGCTGTGAAGAGTCGCATGAATCAGGCTTTTCGTAGAAGCATAAGTGACCCAATTTTTCATTTGAGTCTACGTACCTTCGCACCCGATGAAACGAGCTTGATCTGCTCTTGGTCATGACTCCCAACTGTTGGCCGCCGTCTATCAAACCAATCTGAAAGATTGATATCGGTCTATAATTCCAGATCCCGATAAAACCAACCTTCTTGCAGATCTAAGCCTTATAACATTGTAAGGTTGCAGTTATGTAGATTTTTGCAAAAATATCCCCGAGTGCAGTTTTGTTTTATTGGATTATGATTTCAAGAAAGGCATTGCTACTTATGATATAAGTCATCAGATAATTACATCGGCTAGGTGGTTAGCCGAACATATCCTTGGAATCATTGGTCATGCTTGGTTTTGATGTTACTCAACAGTCAATTTTAATTCATTCTTTCATACATACTCTCATCATACTTAGCCTCAACCTGATAGGATCCACCCTGGTCCGGAGAAAATGAATGCGCTCCATGTGTGTGCATACGAAGCACGCTTAGTTTTCTTGGCATGTGCAAAGGAAGGCGGTGTCCCGTATAATAGCTAGGTTACATAAGAATATTAAAATACAATGGGTGGAACACGGGGATTTTTGGAGGGATCCCAAACCCCAGGGGACCTGATCATGCTGCATACCCCCCCCCCCCCCCTTGAGGAAATCCTGGAACCGCCACTGTCCTACATTCTATGATTATGGCGGAATTTGGGTTAAACTAATTTAAAGCGATGGAATTTAAGGTGCATGACATGACAACCTTTCTACACCATCCATCACACCATCATCCATTCACACCATGATAATCAGGGTCCTGGGTTCATAAGCAAGGCCTTATATGCCCATACGCCGGGCAGGACAGGGCCCCCTGGAGCCTTCTTTAGCCGTGCCTCAGACTGTTAGATGCAGCCGCCACCGACAACGACAGGTACATGAGAATCTCGTCTGGACTGAGCCCGCGACCGACAGTTCCTGTAACCCCGGGTCGCTCGGCAGCGCCGGTACATGAGACCCTCGTCAGGGCTGAGCCAGCGGCCGACAGTTCCTGTAACCCTAGGTCGCTCGGCAGCGCCGATACACGAGACTCCCGTCAGGGCTGAGCCCGCGGGCGACCGTTCCTGTTGTCCCGGATCGCTCGGTCCCCGCTGTTTAAGCTCGCTTGGCCCTCGAACCTCCAGTCCCAGGGCCATTCGATCCCCTGCAGCCTCTTGCCCCTCCGGCCCATGCAGTCCCGGCCCCTACATCCCCCGGTCTGCTCTGCTCCCACAGTCCTGGTCCGCCGGCGTACCACAGTTCCTGGTTCTCCGGCTCCTGCAGCTCCGGCCCCTGCATCCCCCGGTTTTCTCGGCTCCCACAGTCCCGGTCCGCCGGTCTGCTACAGTTCCTGGTTCTCCGGCTCCTGCAGCTCCGGTCCCCGGGCCTCCCCGGGTGCTGTAATCTCGGGTCTGGCCAGCCCGCTGCCCTCCGGCTGTCGGACGATGACGTCACGTGTCGCATGGCCACGGCGTGTATCGGCACGTGACGGCGGCGGCGGGTTCAGTCGCCGGCCGACCCCGCCACCACCTGAGCGTGCCCCTCCGTCGCCGGCCGCCACCGCCGTCGCTGCTCTCCGTCCGCGCGGTGTGACGACCCCTCGGTGACCTGTGGGGTGCCAGCTCGGCGTGAGCGTGACCCGCCGGCGTCTCTCCGACGGTGACGTGACCCTGGCGTCTGCCGCGTCGCCCGGCGCGACCCGAACCTGACCTGGTGTGATCCGTAGCGCGGCGGGCGACCTCTGAGCGAGTCTCGAGCGGCGGGTAGGCAGGCCCGACGGGTCCGAGTGTTGGGAGCGGGCGCCAGAGGTGGACGCCCGTCTGCGGCGCTGTGCCGGACTGCGGGCGGCGGCGAGGGAGCGTCGGCGCTCGGCGCTGCTGGAGGAGCGTGGGACTTGCTCGAGTGCCTCTCCGACCTCAGTCCGTACGACTGACGGGGCCGCCGACGCCATGTCTGGCCCGCTGCTGTGGCTGCTGCTGCTGGCGAAGATCTCGGTGAGTGCTCTGCAGCTCTGTGCGCCGCTTCAGAGGCGGCGCACGCTCCCTTCAGTGAGGTGTGGGATGGTGGGATGGGATGTCTGTGGGACGTCCGGCTGGCGAGCACCCTGGTGCACCCCACCCCTCCGCATCGGCAGTCGCAGCTCCCGGCTGTCTCATCTCTTACGGTCTGATTTCAACCAACGGCTTGATAGTTATAATGAATACTGCAGCTGTCGCTCATTTGGGACGAAGTGGCGACAAAGTCGAGTAGCTTTTGAGAGCCCCCCAAAATTAAGCGATCTACTACCCGAATTATGGACTCGACGCCAGATGTGTAGACGACGCGCAAGAAATAACGATTGGGCGTGCCATGTCAATGAGTTGTTCAGCTATGTCGAGGATGGTTCTATATTGCATACAGATTCGGTTGGCAAAATACCAGATGCGGTCAGTTTAACCGTCGGTTTTTAGCAGACAACGCACATTCCTTCATACAGCGGCTGGTGGGCTAAATGAGCGTTTCAAAGAAATCAGGAAAACTGTGGGCTTCCTGGAAATGTGATATTGAGCACTGGATCTTTCATACCAAAGCTCGTTTACTGTTTGCTAACTGGGTTCCATTTTTTTTTTTAATCGTAAGAGATTCTTTAACAGTCCAATGGCCTAAATGATGGTCCTCATAGACGGTTCAGCCCCTATGCTTCCGGCGGTCGTCCGTCCGAGGCCACGTGTCGGCCTGGAGCCTAATTTGAGCTCACAGTCTGATGAGCAGCGGCGTCTTCCATGAGCGAACAACCTGGAGGCAAATTCAGCAGCGGTGGCTATTTTTGATCCATGTCATATAACGCGCCCCCATATGACTAATGCCAGCTTGCTCCAAAATTGTGGGGCAGCCGTCCGCAGTACCGTGCTGTCCTTATGCCGTGGGTTTGTCGCTTAAATTCGGCTAGGTCGCGTTGATTACTATTGGATTTATGAAATTGTGACAGTTGGGTAAAAAAAACTCCCGTGCAGCAAAACCAGACTCCACACCGGAAGGCAAGTATGTGATCTTCAAATATATCATGCAAATATGTGATCGTTAACAAATAAAACAGCTTGAACGAAATGCGGACCATTCTAGCAAGATCGGTGCGAATGTAACTGACTGCAGAAAAACATCGTGCGATTGAAATGAAATACAATGATCATAAGCGCGGAGTCGTAGCGGGACATTTACGCAGCACAACGCCACCATCCTGGTCATAAGATGCAGACACTGCATTTGCTACCACTTCATGTGAGCGATTCTCATTGTGTCTTGTGTTGCAGTTGGCGATGGCAGAAGGACAAGACTATGAAGGTAAGTCGCTACACACTCGTATCATGTCATCTGCGCTTTGGCTCACTGACATCACATTCGTGATGGTGTTAGTTATCCTTCCAACGCAGCAAATAGGTATTGGCTGCCAAATAACTCTACCATGATTTAACATACTCCATGACGACAGCTAATGCTGACAAATATTTCGAAATGGCGTGCGCTTAAGAATTAAGTTAAATAAAACCAAGCCCAAAGCTAATTACACCAGATCGTAAAGTCTGACACAATATTTGCAAATGCACTTGCAAATATATATATATATATATATATATATATATATATATATATATATATATATAATAACAGTGATAAATATATAAAATTAAAAATCAGTATGCTCCCGAGTACAGCAGCACTGTCCGGAGAAGAGCAGCCCCCGTGAGCGCGGACTGCGCTGACGAGTCCAGCACGTCTGCCTGCATGGTGTCGCGTGTCTGCACTCGTCAGCGAACGCTTATCAGATGGCTTAACTAGGACGGTGTCACAATCAGCAAACGGGTGTTCGGCTCCGGCTGCGACCGTGACGACTGACCCGTGACAGAACGTGAAATATCGTCGTTGTGACCTATGGTCCATGACCGATGTTTGTTATGATGCTCGTGACAAACCGCAGCGGCAGTGATCTGTGACCCGTAACATGGCGTGTGAGTGTGACCTATGCTTCTCACTCGAGTCGTGTGGCCTTCTCTCATGGCTGCCCATCATTTATGTGGCCTCTGTATGTGACGTTAACCTATGGCCCACGATCTGTGACCGATGACCTGTGACCTATCAACGACCCCTAGCTCCGTGAAATTTGACCCGTGACCCGTCCTGTCATTCACTACCATGGTAAGTGCTCCATGACCCGTGACGAGCCACTGTCAGGTGACAATTGACCTATGCCCCACCTCTTGACCCACCTCGCGACCCCTGAACCCATGACCCGATCCCGTCAATTAACCCCATAGCTCACCCCATAACTACTGTCCCGTACCCCACATTGAGACTGCGACCTCGTGACCTGTCCGTGACCCGCACCGATGACCCCTGACCGGTCGCGGCCGCCCCTAGTGGCCGACATCAGCTGTAGCTTCGTCGGCAACGGCGGCGAGACGGACCGGCTGTCTGCGAGGCTACGCAAGCCGGCCGGCTTCCGCGGCTACCCGCTGTTCGCCGACGACCGGCAGCTGGACCCACGGCTCGACTCCAGCTGTCAGATCGTGCCCGACCCCACCGACCCCGACCAGCTCATCTACAACATGCTCGTCACCGACTTCAAGCGCTGCGGGGTGCTTAAGCGCAATGTGAGTACGCTAGAACGGGCGGGGAACTCGGAGTACGCTAAAACGGGCGGCGGACTCGGAATACGCTGGAACGGGCAGCGGACTTGGAGTACGCTGGAACGGGCGGCGGACTCGGAGTACGCTGGAACGGGCGGCGGACTCGGAGTACGCTGGAACGGGCAGCGGACTTGGGGTACGCTAGAACGGGCGGTGGGCTCGGAGTTTACTGGGACGACCGCCGCATTTAGAGGCCCGGCGAAGCGTTTCTCCGCTTTAGGAGGTTGCAATCTGTTCCGTAATTTGCACATGCTGGGCTTCCCGTCTAGATTGCTTCCTGTCGGGTATTTGCACCACGCCGGCTTCTAAACCACTGAGCCGAATTGCCTAACCTTGTGATTACATGAGGTCGCTTTGGCCCACATTAAACCCTTTTATGCGCGCTAGCGTGCATGCATGTATGTGCACGCGCCCAGACCTGAACAACGCAAACATGTGTATATGCATCAGCGCGGCGGGTGGTGGCTGGCACCGCGCTAAATAGAGCCGCTCCAGCGCACCGCGCCTGCGTCCGATTCGAACGTCTGGTGGAGCGCGGCGGCCGAGCGGACGGCGGCAGCCCCGGCTCGCTGCCCCGGCTGATGACACCAGGTGCGCGTGCCGGGCCACCTGTCCGGCCACGCTCCGGCTCACGGTCAGGCTCGGCTCTGGAGGCCCGCGGGCCCGGCACCGGCCGGCGCTCGCCGGGGCACGGCTTGAGGTCGGCGAAGATGCACGGCCGCTCGCCGCGGGGAAATGGGCGGACAGACTCGGACGGATCTGTGCGGACGGCATCCAATATCCAGCCGCCGCCATGCCTCCGTTGAATGACGAAAAATAAGGCGTCCGCTGTCTGCACGCCACGACATGATTCATTCATAAACTTCGTGACTCATTTTCAGTTTGACGTGTATCCGAGGAGCAGAGGCTTGTTCCGCTCCACACCGCAGCGGATCGTAGAAGTCTTTAACATCTCCCATCGCGCGTCGGGATCCATTTCTGTGTCTCGGTCAGAGCTCCCGCGTAACAAGTACGCGCGTCGGTCGCGCCTCGGTCCCCGCAGCTCCCCATTTGGAGCGAGCCCAAGTGTCATGCCAGCGGCGGTGACGCGGCATGCCTTAATAACCCGCGATGATCGCTCCACCATTACCGGCACAATGGCACGATGCAGCAGGCACGTTCCGCCCCGCACCCCGCTGCACCGCTGCCGGGCCCCGCCAGCCCCGCTTCGAGACCTCGTGCGGGTGCGGGGGTCGGCGGAGCGTCGCCGGCTGATGGCCCGGTCGCACCGCGGGCAGCAGAAACCGCGAGGCCGGTCAGGCTCTGGCGCCGGTGCGCACGTGTAGCGGCGCCGCCGCCGCCGTCGCCTGCCGTTCATGGAATGAGGAGGGCCGGGCTGGGACCGTGGGCGCCTCTGACGGGGCCGCTGGGACGCGTGACGGGGCCGTCCGTCGGTGCCTCTCGGAGAAGGGTGCCGCTGCCTCAAAGGCGCCACCCAAAGGCTCCTCGCGCTACGAGCGAGGTTCATGAGCCGAGACAGCTGCGTCGGGTTTCATCAGTGATGTGTACGAGGGTGGGGGCGTTCAGACCCAGACGCTGATGAGGCAAGAGTCCGGTGGGCAGTGTTGGCATCGGGAAACAATGCCCAGAATGACGCTCGCCATTGCTCGGAACTAATTGGACCTCATAAGATTTTTTCTTTCTTTTCCAAGCAAGCAATGGCATGTGTGCGTGGTTGAATGCAAACAAGTAGACATGTAAGCATATTACAAGCATGTAGACAACAGACCAACAAAGAGCCACAGGGGCCTTTCGAGGTTGGCCTACCCTAGGTTTCACGCCCATCCTTGAACTAATCTTACCACCTGACCTACCTGAATGCAGCTTTAAATGAGATCCTTAGAATAGATAGATTAGAGGTCCTATAGAACTTATCCAAACCTTCTTTTAAATGTTGCCAGGAAGGAACTTCCTACAACTTCGTTTGGCAGTTCATTCCAACGGCTCACTTGTCTTTGACTAATGACATCCACCTCTTCATCGTTCCACTCCTACCTTTTGCTAATTGAAATTAGCTTTCTCTAAGGCTCGGCCTGATTTCCAGCGCTCCTTGCAGATCTATCTTGTCTATCCCTTTCATAATCTTGAGTACCTATATCAGATCCTCTCTAAAAGTCTATGTTATGTCGGCGAATACAAGCACAAGGCCTTAAGCCTATCCTTATATTCTAAGCTGCCAGTCGCACCTATTATCCTAGTCGCTTTTCGCTGTACTCTCTCCAGCCTATCCATATGTTTTTGGAAGCAAGAGGACCAAGCCTGCGCACAGTACTCTAGATGTGGTCTGACATAAGCTAAGTGCAACTTTTTGATAGCATTTCTGCTCTTGTAATGGACAATCCTGTTAATGAGTCCCAGCATCCGACGTGCCCTGCTTTCAGCACACCCACATTGCCTTTCAGCCTTCAAATCTCTGGATGGAAAGATTAAAAGTGCAACGCATTCTTCCGTTGTGTCATGTTTTACTTCCACCCTCTTCGCTAGCCTCACGAGCAAAGTTCGCGTGATGTGTAACAAGCGTGCGGCAGAGTGAGCGCGACGCACGGCAAAAGACGGAAGCTACGCAGAACGGCGCGCTTGGCGTCACGTGACAGCCGGGGAGGCCAGCACACGGTGGAGACCGAGGCGCTGATAAACCCGGCTCCAGCGGTGAGGTGTCGTTGTTAGGGAAATAATGTTCAGAAATAAAACTTCCCGGAATCCGTCATCGTTGGAGACCAATGGTATCTAACAAGCTTCTCTACCGCTTCTGCGAGCAAGCGACTTCGTTTTCACAGTACTAGGGGCGCAGCCAGGATTCTGTCAAGGGGGGGTCCTGAAGCTGAGTGGCAAACCAGCGCACTGATTTTTAACTTTCTCTCAGGAACTATCAATGGTGCTAAAAGATAAGAACACGACATTATGGGAAGTGCCTGCCCCTCCCCTTTGGCTGCGCATACGCGGGGTTTCGTATGAAAAGGGTTACAACTACGAAGCGTTCTTGCCCGTTTTTTCAAACTTCTTCGTGTCTCTAATGAACAAAGTTTATTTAATTTATGTGAAAACTGTGGCCATGCGTGCGTCTTGCATAACATATTGTGGTACGCTGGGGTGATATCGCCCTGAGGCGCAGCGCGTATGAAGGTCTCATAAAAATAGTGGCATATCCTTGTGAGCTGTGACTCATCGCAATAAATTTAGATTGAGCATCCACGTGTTGCCGACATTACGTTGAGAAAATCCCTCGTGAGAATGATTTTTCAGTTCTCCGGTATATTGCGGCTGGCCAAAACAAAGAGACAGCTCGTAGCCATCAGTTTTCATCAAGACCCAGTAGCCATTTTCACGACAGGAATAGGCCCCTAATGGCTTAGACCTGTTTTAGTTTCGTTTTGGTTAGAGCTGTTTTGGCCAACAATGGCCATTTCATAGCCAAGGGATTATGGGGAGAGAGGAAGGTGGTGGGCAGGACGGTGGCCATCTAAGAGACATCCGCTTGAGCGTGTATGCAGGATGTTGCAATGGGGGGTAGAGCTCCATTCTTGTCACGAAGAAAACACATTACGCGCGCCGTATGCGCTCGATTTTTGCATGGTGCCAGCGAAGTCACACTTTTCAATGTAGTTTTTATTCAAGTCTTCTTCAATTTTTTAACAGTCGACACCTACTCACATACGAAATTTGGTAAGGGTGGTTTGCGCAGGCGCTCGGGCGGGCTCTTACCAGGACCCACGGCTGACATCCGAAGTTTGCTTGTTGCGAGGGATTAAGATGGAACGGTGATAGAGAAAAGGAGAGCGGATTGCTTAACCTGTGTCTGGGTATCTCATAGTACGTGTTGCGGCCTGACATATCTGGGAAACATATTACAGATATCACGGGCTTGCGTAGCCTTCACAACATACCAATGCATATCTTTCAATGTCATCGTCCTTAAGCACCTCATACCATACACTATCTAACATGCATCCTTGCCATTCGGCGTGCGGCAATGACATCGGATTTCGGTAGCCTAGCAGCCCTCCGGAGGCCGAATGGGGTTTCCGGGCGACCACGGGCAGTGCGTCAAAACTGCCCGAGTAAAAATGGCCTGGGATACCGCAATGTCTTAGCGGAAGCACCGAGGAAGACTAAAATCAACGGAAAAATGTAGTATACGTGTGAATGGAAGACTCCGATATCACGGGCGCAGAGCATTATCACCATTATCATGCAAACCTCCGGAAAGAATCCGAAGCTGAGGGGTTGAGGTCGTTCATAGATGTTTCATTTCCCGCTCGCAACACTGAATTTTTTGACACTGAGAACATCCGCACTAAACACTTGTTCTCACGCATTCTCTAGTGTCGTCGTCTTACATACCACTTTTGCTGATTGACATCTTGATTAATGCTACAGGAATCACCCATACTAAAGCAAATATGTATTTCTATAAATCTAGAATGCCAGCAAGTTTCGATTACCAAATGACTTGAGAGCATTGCGAGCTAGCTTAGTTCGGGCTGCCATTTCTGTCTCCTCCAACCGGGCCGCACATGGCGCATGGAATGCAAGAATGTCGTCTATGCTGCGAGTGTTTAACAAACAACGCCTCAATAACTTAGGTTCAGTGCAAGACAATTGATCGATGCGCTGTACCAAATACATTTAAGTCTGCATCATTGTCGCTTTCGACACCCACGACGAACTAGGAACATCGCATACCATTTCTGGCTCTCGAGCACTCCTGTGGGGCCCCGGCTGGTGCCGAAATATTTGAACGAGTCCTGCAATAAAAGTAGCGAAGTGAGCTTTCACAATCGATTAAATAAAAATTATTGAAAACATAATGAAATAAAGTGCACACCTATTTCTGGCGCAGTAATTGTCAATAGCTCTTAAATATTTCCGCTAGAAATTTGAATGTTAATTCGGCCTCACTGTTTGCCTTCGTTTCAGCAAGCCGAAAGTTAAGTTAATTTATGAAGGCCAGCATTTGATGCTAGTTTCTGTTGCAGCCTTTTTGCTGTGATCTCTGGCCGGAAAAAGGATGAATATAAAAGACGTGGTACTTTGGCCATAGAGCATATGTAAGGAATCATGGATTGGTACAGCATTGCTTTATTTACGCCAAGATAACGCGCGTAAAATGTTGACGTGATGTAATTATCCACGAATAGGAGACAAAAAAAGCGAAGGGGGTTCGAGACTGCGGGTCTTAAATGGTCCGTAAGGATGTCATTTTCCGCCGAAAATCCAGAACTTTAACACACTGAGGCCCTGTTTCGCCAGGCCGCCCCCAGATGGCACACCGCGCGGCTCCCACCGGCCGGATCGCAGCCGCGGGTGCAACGCTCGTGACCGGCGCCGAACCGCTGATTGCGTGGCGTTGATTGGCATCGTGAGCACCGGTTCCAGCCGATTGACGGCGTTCCATCCGGGCTCCGGCAGCGGCCGTCGAACCCGACGCCCGGCAGCCTGTGACAACTGCGGCGGCGCAGCTCCGTCGGGAGTGTTCGCCTCGCAACCGGAAGGAGTGGGGTTCG
Organism: Pollicipes pollicipes; assembly: GCF_011947565.3. Lineage (NCBI taxonomy): Eukaryota > Metazoa > Arthropoda > Thecostraca > Pollicipedomorpha > Pollicipedidae > Pollicipes > Pollicipes pollicipes. The sequence goes on from NW_023596746.1 coordinate 857,063, forward strand.
AGCCTCGCTCCCATTCAGAGTTGCATTGTGCTCCGCGGAAGTCGGCGCGAAAGACGTTGGCGGCAAATGATCTGACGTGTTGAAGGCGTCGGTCTAGAAAATAATAATAACGTAATTAACAGAATGCCCAGAAAATAATAACAGCGGCAGCCTGTGGGTAGCGCCGTGATCCACGCGGATGACGTCAGTACACCAGCCCTTCTGCCCCTGCCGCGGTCCGTGCTGATGACGTCAGCACACCAGCCCTCCCGTCCCTGCCGCGGCCCGTGCTAATGACGTCAATACACCAGCCCTTCCGTCCCTGCCGTGACCAGTGCTGATGACGTCAGCACACCAGCCCGCCCGTCCCTGCCGTGACCCGTGCCGATGGCGTCAACACACCAGCCCTCCCGTCCCTGCTGTGGCCCATGCTGATGACGTCAGCACACCAGCCCTCCCGTCCCTGCCGCGGCCCGTGCTGATGACGTCGATACACCAGCCCTCCCGTCCCTGCCGTGGCCCGTGCTGATGACGTCAGCACACCAGCCCTCCCGTAAAAGCTTCACTTCACAGGTCATGGCAACTGTATTCACCACAGAAACCGGATGTAATTACGCCTGCTCCAAAGGACATTTTCCACACGTCCGAATGATACATCTTGCATTCTCCTGCCAATGCCCAGTCGTAATGTGTTGTTATTCAAGTAAAGTGTCGGCAATTGTTCGATCGCGCCGTAAAATTACGGACAAATGTCATGTCCCGGACCGAGCTGTGCCATGTGTTAATGCACATTTTAGCAAAGTTTCCGCCAGGCTGGCAACAGTTAACGTCACGAGTAGGCTGGGTCTGATAGATCTCTGTTGTTTCTCGAAAGAGGTGGGCTTGGAGCCAGGAACGTTTCCACATATGTAGACTTCACCTGCATAAAGTTCCGCCCCTGGTAACGGTGCTTGACTGCAAATGGCAGCGTGGGAGGTGGCCTGTCTGATGTTCAGGGTACCGTACAAGTCTCGTAGTGCCGCCGGCCTCAACGTACGCGGCAACAATCTTTCGTACGTTGAAACGCATAATTTCAGTCCAGAAGCCTGGTGTACGTACCGGTAGCGCCTGCCTTCGTTGCCGGTATCGACAGACGTTTATCCCAGACTAGTCGTCCCGGGTGCCCACCGGATCGACGCGTTTCATGCTGATCGGACACGGTTTCGTGGGCCCGTGCTGTTGCGCAATGAGCAAGCCGGCGCGGTCTTCCACGGGCCGTGACGAGGACCGTTCTCGGCGCCGGCTCCGGAGCGGAACCCACGCTTCCAGCGGAGTGAGGAGCGTAGCTCGGGCCCGGTGTGCTCGCCACGAGCGGATAATGTTCCCGGGAAGTCGTGATCCGGCGCTGGCTGAAAGCAGCTCTGTGCAGATACTTGTTTCCATCGAGTGAGTGATGACTATATCTCTGGGCGCGTGCTGTACGCAGGCATCTGCATGAATTGCGAAAGGACGTAGACGTGGCCGAGGAAGGACGTGGACGAGGAAGAATAATAAGGAATAGCCAGGAGTGTTCCTGATCTCAGATGTCATCGCTTGAATTATTAAACAGTGGTCCCCAAATAAGTAAAGCCAGTTTAAATGTTTACACACAGTATGCAAGTACGATCTGTTCTGGTGGCCAAAGGCTCCTTGACCTTCTCGGACGGCTGAGTTAATCCATATAGGTACAATGATTACCTTTTAGCGAGACTGAGGACTCCACGTCGTGCCCAGGCTCCCAGGCCAGATCAGGTCTATGAAGAACGTTTCGTGTCCAAATAACATTATAGCGTGCGAGAGATTTGTGGCAGCATCAGATCCATGATCCATGATCCATGATCCATCAGCATCAGATCCATGATATCGAAGTTTGTACTCCCCGCGCCATTTTAGCATCTTCGTTTCCCCGGTCACACATTAATATATATGCTGCGGTGGACTCCTGAGCCTCCGCAAAGTAATTCTACATTCACCATACAGTGTTGACATGTAAACCTTCAGCCCCATCTCAAGCAGCAATACGTGTCAAACGACAACTGGAATGATGTTATAACTTGATGCCGGGATGTTTGGTACAATCCAGCTACACCTGCTTCCTGCTCGCTGTGAGGGCAACAAACACGCAAACAATACGGAGTCGTACGTAACGCAGACCGTGACGGACGCCGCCCCGCCGCCGGAGACCGTCACGGGCCGGCCAGGTGTCCACCTCAGACAACAGAGCCATCCAGCGCGCCAGCCCGGGGGCCCGGGGGTCGCAGCTCCGGCTTTGTCTCCGGCGGCCAGACCGCTGTCGGCCGTAACCGCGCTCCTGGGGCCTTGCACCGCGCCGCCGGCCGGACGGCAACGACCCTGCACGGCCGCCGGTTCAGCCGGGGTCAGTGGCGCTGCCGCCGTCTCGGGCCGTGGGCAGGCGGCGCCGGCAGCGCGCTGTCGCCCGGGGAAGCCGGCAGCGAATGGCGCAGCGCGTGCAGGCCGAGGCGACGCCGGGTTTGCTTGCGTTTTTGCTGCCGTGTGTTCCGCGCGGCGCTCCTTTGTCTTCGCGGACGGTGCTCGCGCGGGTGCGTGCCGGCAGGTGGGGCGCGTGCTGTATGCCCTGCACCGGCAGGACATCCTGTCCTCCCTCCCTCCCCCCCCCCTCCCCCCAGTCGCGGGCGATTCGAAGGTGTGACGCACCGCGGCGGCAGCGAGGCGTCACCGTCACCCCGCGATCCGTTACGCGACCGGCTTTGTCGTACCGCCGTCCGCGACCGGCCTCAGCTGTAGCACAATGGGGCTGTTGTGTCTCCATCCAGCCAATATGACGCAGGTGACCGCGGTGATGAGGCGCGCTTATGGAGGCAGTTCATTTTAGTTATCCGTTGTAAATTTTTGCGGGACGTACATGCTTAAAAGCCGCTAACCCTCAGCATTGGGCATAGGCAAGGAGCTTATCGAGCATCCGGAGGGAGGAGCCTGAGGCTCTGGGGTAGGGAAGAGGCTTTGTTTATATCCGTGAGTGGCCACAGGCAAATAAATACGATATGAATATTAAGGATGCCCTCCTTGCCAAGTCTCTCTAGGTGTTGCACCCAGGTTCCATGTTTGTATTTATTTTGGAACTAAGCAATGTAATTACTGAAATATGCTTGGTAGAAACATGCGCAGGCTGCTAAAACAAGCGTGCCCGTCTACAAGGCTTACTGAATTGAAGCATGCCGACATGAAATTATTTTGGCTTTGTCCACGCACTATTTCCTTAGCCCTCTGCGCATACGCCTACGTATGGCACCGCAAAGACCAATTTGAGCGGCTCTGGGATGATCGGCCGCCAAGACCAATTTGAGCGGCTCTGGGGAATGATCGGCTTGGAGACAACCGACCAAACCACCAAACCATCTGTAGCTATATCCGTCTGCTGTTGGCATTCAGTGCCTTATTTGCGTGGCAGCCGTCATCATACCGGGCAGATGAAAGGAGGATGATAAAAATACGGCGGAGTCCGCCGAGATGGCTGATACGGCAAACCACAATATACGTCATTGTATGTGGCGTCCAAATACTATTGAGACATCTCTCAGACACACGCAGAGCGGTGACGGTACTCACGCCAGGCTGGCCGCATCTTTTTCGGCCGTCGGCCGTGCATTCCTGAACCAAACAATGCAAATGTTGTCAGGCTACAGAGAGGGTACGCTCACACCCGCGAACGTATCTCGCTACGACGGCCATGAATAATTGTCTGCGGCTTACCAGCTGATTGAACACAGAAAGTTTGTGCGTGAACGTTTGAAATTTACAAATGCCACATAACTCGTAAATAAAACTGGACATAGCTAGCCGCGGTTTCAGTGACATATCCATTGCGCATGCAATGTCCGCACCGTAAAAGCATATCACTTCGGTGTTCTCTGATTTTAGCTGTGCATGCCCTGACACCTCTGTACCGACCTCGACAGGGGTTCGTGAACGTGCGGCTGTGGTTCCCGCAGCTGCCGGGTGTGGTGATGATGTCCGACCAGGAGGTGATCATCATGTGCAAGCCCACAGCGCCCACCGTCGTCGAGAAGAGGGCGGCTGCCTTCGCCGGCAGGGTGTGAGTGCTGACACCCGCGGCGGCAGCGCAGTACGATGGTGAAACCCGCGACGCCAAGGCTCGAAGCGAGCACCACATATATATACATAAGTATATATATATATATATATATATATATATATATATATATATATATATATGTATATATACTTATGTATATATATATATATATATGTATATATACTTATGTATATATATATGTATGTATATATGTGTATATATATATATATATATATATATATATATATATATATATATATATATATATATATATATATATATATATATGATGTGTGGTGGCGTTTTGGTGTACCTTATTTCCTGTCAATCTTTTCACGGTGCCCAAGACTTAAAAATGCGTTCAATTTCAAAGAAGACCACTCTTTTGTACTTAAGAAATGCAACGTTACTTGCATTGTTCGATCGTATGGGCCAGTTTTCAGACCAATGAAGCCACCTGTTGCATACCGTCTTGAACCGCGCCGCGCCGACCTGACCCGAGCGGCGCCGCTGCGGCAGGCCGACCGGGGCGCGCGTGTCGGGCATCGTGGAGGAGTCCCCGGGCCGGCTGGAGTACGAGGTCGGCCTGTACCGCGAGCGCGGCGTCAACAGCGGCTCGTTCACGGTGCCGGTGGACGAGCCGGTGCCGATCGGCACGCGGCTCCAGCTCGTCACCAGAATCAGCACCGAGGCCGGTACGGTGACGGCCGGAGGGCGCGCGTCGCCCATGGCGTGCGCCGGGCGCGCGAGGAGCTTGGGTTTGTTTGTGATGCATGAAGGTGGCAGCGGTTCACGTGCAGATGGTTTGTTAGAATTGTTTTGAGTCAGATGCGACCTCAGAATGGTTTCATCCCGGATATGTTTCCGCCTTTTCACCTCGTAAGATTGTTGGAAAAGATCGTTGCTTCCGTGGTTACTGTCACTTGCACACCAGATTTTTCTCGGAGGACCTGGCCTGCACTTGACGGATGGAATCCTCTGATTCCAGTGTGGAAATACGCAGAACTTCTGGAGGTGACGGTTTCGAACAGCCAGTCTGATCCATACTCTCCAGGATATGTGACTTTGGTGAAGGACAGGTGAGCCTCGCCACACATGTGCATCTTATCACTGCCGTCTGCTCAGGCATAGATAATTACTCAAGACAATGCAGGATCGTCAATTTAAGCACGATGAAAATGAGGTATAGACGTGAAAAACATATCAGTGCGCCGACGTCGGTGTGGTTTTTGCTTTCATCCTGATTTGTCATGTTATTTAGCAGTTGATTCGCGGCTGATGTCAGGCACTGGTCGTGTGGGGTTACATGTACTGGTTATGCAATGGTGGTACCGTATCGCCGACGAGTAATAAATTAGACATGCTGCCAGCCATGGAGACGCGACACTTGTCCTGCTATTGGACAGACCATTCCGAAAGTTGTCTGTAATGAGCAGCCTTTGCCATTTCAGCTGAAGCATATCATGGTGTCGTCCGATTGTGTTCACAGTTGTTGAAATTTGCGACATGTTAGCGCCTGCCAGCACGACATGGCTTTCGTCACCCCTTTCAGAACATATGAAAGGACAGGTTCGGTACAATTCTACCTTGAACGATGTCCATTGCGCCTCTAGTATTTGTAGGCAGCATTCTCTCCGGCTTTTGTACCTCTGGGAATCAACAGCGAGCGGACCGCGGAGGGCGGAGTGTCCTGTAAGTCACGAGATGGAGAAGCTGACCGGTCACGTCTTCCAGCTGCCGAAATCCGGAGCTGACTTCGATCGTGCTGACGCAGCCGTACCAGACGGCCGACCAGCCGCACCAGGTGCTGCTCACGCTCGAGGCGTTTTTGCTGGGCCACGGCGAGGACCAGCAAGACTCCACCCAGCTCTGGCTGCATACCAAGGTGCTGGCCTGCACTCAGCGGCAGGACTGCAAGCCGGTACGTGCGCCGCGGCGGCGCCGGGACGGGCGGAGGAACGAGCAGCGGCGCGGGGGCGGGCGGGGGAGGGAGTGGCGGCGCAGGAGCGGGCGGGGAGAGAGCGGCGGCGCCGGGGCGGGCGGAGGAGGGAGCGGCGGCGCAGGGACGGGCGGAGGAGTGAGCGGCGGCGCAGGGGCGGGCGGGGGAGAGAGTGGCAGCGCAGGGGCGGGCGGGGAGAGAGCGGCGGCGTCGGGACGGGAGGAGGAGGGAGCGGCGGCGCCAGAAAGGGCGGAGGAGCGGCGTGGAGCGGCGGCAGCTGGCTTTGCCCGCAGGGGATGGCTGAGGGGCTGGGGCGAGTTTACTCTATGGGTGTGGTATCTCCCGATCTTCGCCTGTGAAGACAGGCTGAATAAGGCACCCAGGACCACGTCCCAAGCCTGCAGCTGAAGCTGGTTGTTACCGCATGTTCAAGATCCGCCGGGATATTGGTTCGGACTATTCGTGTTCGTCTGGTGCATTGATATGAAGACGCTATGGCCATAGAATTCCCTGTCAACCAGTTGCAGCCAGCTAATTCCCCTGCCCCCCCCCCCCCCAAATAGCACCTGCCAATAACATCATCAGGTGTATTTGGGTGTTTGGAATGGCTGGATGGCATTCAGCTTTGGGCCATGTACTTGTCACACCCCGAACTTTCTCTTTGGAATTGTTGGGACCCGAACCGGGTTCTTCCGATTACGACTCCATAGCGGTCTGCCATTCTTGTCGTTAGAAGATTCCAGTTCGAATCCAGGAAATTCCGGGGAGAAAATTCAGATGATGACGAGAACGTGGCTGAAAGCCAAGTCTTTCGCGAGAGCACGCCTATTGACACTGCGTGGCCCGTATTATTGGCTGCTTGTCTGTACAGCTCTTCAGTTCGTTCTGTTGCGAGGCCGTCTAACTCGGCACCGCGCGTTGTTCGGCAGGACTTCTGTCTGGACCTTTTCCAGCCCTCTGGGCACGGTCGGCGCCGCAGGTCGACCAGAGAGCTGTCACCTGGCGGCCAGAGGGCCGGCAGCAACCTCACCAGCTTTGGCGACAACATCGGCATCAAGGTGGTCATGCCGGAAGGTGAGCTGAAACGCAGTCGCGTTCTCAGAGCTACGTGGACTCCTGGAGTAATCAGACCGAGCGTGGCTTCTGCTCCGTCTTGTCAGTACGTAGCGCAACAACTAATCAAATCCTTATTGCTTTAGTAAAGTCTGTTTTAGAAATATTTTTGTCGAATAAATGTATATTGACAATAGAAAGAACAGCACCTGTCGCCGACATAGCTGGGACATTCCGACCGCGAGGGTCCACGTTACTTTCATAGGGAGGGGGGGGGGGGGGCATGAGCCCAAAAGCCCTCCCCATGGCAAGTGGCGTTGCCGTGGGGAGGGCTTTTGGGCTCATGCCCCCTCCCCCCTCCCCATGGCAACGCTACTTTCCGCGACCAGCCGTCGCGTCTGATATTTGCTAGAAGTTTGGCAGCCTTGCGCAGTAGACAGCTGCACCATGCCGTGCCCCATGAGATGCAGCAGCCTCGCGCAGTAGACAGCTGCACCATGCCGTGCCCCATGAGATGCAGCAGCCTTGCACTGCAGACTGCTACACCATGCCGTGTCACATGAGATCCAGCAACCCCACCCCGCAGCTGCCGCGCCAGCGGTCTGACGTGGCACCCCCGCCGCCAGAGTTCTACGTCACCGCCAGCCGGATGCAGTCGTCGTGCTCGTCCTTCGCCGTGCTGATCTCGCTGATGGGCTGCTTTCTGGCCATCTCGTGCGGCCTGCTCTGCTTCCTGGCCGTGCGCCTGCAGCGCGCGCTGGCCACGCAGAAGCGCGAGTCGCTAGATGACGTCATCGTGCGTCACATGCGCCGCTTCGAGCTGGAGCGCGACCGCGTGCGCAAGCTGCACCACGAGAACCTGAGCAACCCGGACTACGCCACCGACTCGAGCACCATCTCGGCCGTCTCCGGGGAGTACTAGCCGACCGGTGGAACCGGACGGCGCAAGGAGCAAAGTGTGAGCCTGAGGAGACCGCGCAACGACGCTGAATAGGTGGCCTCACGTGGACCGAACATTTGTGCTGTACCTGCAAGCGACTGCTGATCGCCTGTGTCGGGTCCCCATCGTGCAGGCGGTGTGAGCCGTCTGACTAAGACCAGAAGTGTTACACGGCGCGGACATGCGTGAGTGAGGAACGGGTCTGGTAGCTCCGTGGGTCACGGCGACACCAGTGTGAGTCCCGATCAACTGAGGCGCATCTGAAGAGTGCGCGACTGTAGCAGTGCGCGCAAAGTCCGACGGAGGAGCGTCGCAGTTAAGTGGACTAAGCGAAAGCAAATATCACAGCGTATCATCGACGTCAAGCGCGCAGCCTGACGGCCCCGGAGTCGCCCGAGCCTGCGCTCTGCAGAAGTGTGCGACAGCGGTGCTCGGGAGACCCCGCGCGGCTCGCGACCGAGCGGCGACGGGGGCCGCTCGTCGGCCAGCCGACCCCACCCCCCTCCCCTGCGCGGGCGGCCGACTGAGACCAGGGGGACACGCGCCGGCGCGCGGCCGAGGGGACGCCCAGACGCCGCCGCCGGCGCCGTTCCGCTCCACTGGCCCCCGGCCGGCGCGTCTCGTGCCGTCCCTCGCGTGCTGTGACGTCACCGGCGCAGACGTCGCCCTGGAGACGTGGCGAAGTGGGCATTACTTATGGTGCCGCGCGGCGGTGCAGACGTGAAGTGGGAAGACGTGGAGACATGACGACGCTGATCGGGCCCCGGAGCGTGGCTCACTGATTGAGCGCAGATTTTGCGTCGGGCTGCGAGGACATGGCGGGTTGGCGATTTATTGTAACCGTAGCGTTCGTCTGTTGTCTTGAATACAAAGGCAGCTTTAAATTCCTTTACAGCATTGCGTATAAATAAGCCGCTTTTTCATTTAACTACCAAGGCACAACATTCTTACTCGGTTACATTTTGCTAGGGCAACGATGCGAGAAGAGGGGACAGACAAGCTTAGGCTGAAAAGAACACGGGGCACACGAGGCATGCATACAGCGCGTCTAGGCATATGATGCGTGAGAAACCTTGGCTGCAGTCATATTACTTGTGGCTCGCTGGATGCAGTTGGCTGGAATTTCCGTCCGCATGCCTCGGAGTCGGAATATGGTGTACGGATTGTCACATCCCCGCAGGATGGTATGTCTGAAGCTATAGAACGGGCACACCGGCGCCGTGAAGCTTCGCACGGGCACACCGGCGCTGTAAAGCTTCGTACGGGGACACCGGCGCTGTGAAGCTTCGTACGGGCACACCGACGCCGTGAAGCTTCGCACAGGCACACCGGCGCTGTGAAGCTTCGTACGGGCACACCGGCGCCGTGAAGCCTCGTACGGGCACACCGGCGCTGTGAAGCTTTGTACGAGCACACCGGCGCCGTGAAGCCTCGTACGGGCACACCGGCGCTGTGAAGCTTCGTACGGGCACACCGGCGCCGTGAAACTTCGTACGGGCACACCGGCGCCGTGAAGCTTCGTACGGGCACACCGGCGCCGTGAAGCTTCGTACGGGCACACCGGCGCCGTGAAACTTCGTACGGGCACACCGGCGCCGTGAAGCTTCGTACGGGCACACCGGCGCCGTGAAGCTTCGTACGGGCACACCGGCGCCGTGAAGCTTCGTACGGGCACACCGGCGCTGTGAAGCTTCGTACGGGCACACCGGAGCCGTGAAGCTTCGTACGGGCACACCGGCGCCGTGAAGCTTCGTACGGGCACACCGGCGCTGTGAAACTTCCTACGGGCACACCGGCGCTGTGAAGCTTCGTACGGGCACACCGGCGCCGTGAAGCTTCGTACGGGCACACGGGCGCTGTGAAGCTTCGTACGGGCACAACCGGCGCTGTGAGCTTCGTACGGGCACACCGGCGCTGTGAAGCTTCGTACGGGCACACCGGCGCCGTGAAGCTTCGTACGGGCACACCGGCGCTGTGAAGCTTCGTACGGGCACACCGGCGCCGTGAAGCTTCGTACGGGCACACCGGCGCCGTGAAGCTTCGTACGGGCACACCGGCGCTGTGAAGCTTCGCAAGCGGCAGTCGGCTGTCACGCACGTCCACCTTAAATAGCGACACTTTACAACAAAGTAAAGAGGATTCGGCCCCTTGAAGCAACGGTGTTACTGTTTCGTTATTTGCTAAACGTACTCTTCAGAAAAAAAGCAAACGGTGACATCAGGCCCCATTCGCACATGTCTAAGTACGAAGCGCGCTTACTATTTCAGTTTGGAATGTATTTGTACAGCACACTTATATGCAGCTATTTGACTGACTGGTGTTATTAAATCAAAACAAAGTCCCCCCATGTGCCGTCGGTAACCGATCTTAAGTCATGAAATTGGCGAATCACTGCGATCCGACAGCAATACAACCGAAAAAACATCCCGGCGCAAAGAGGCACGCATGCAACAAACGCTTCGTAGTTCGCAGATCCACCAGCTCGTCACGCACCACCGCTGGCTTTTGGTGAATGGTAGTGGTACCGGCATTCGATCTGATACATCCCGCAAGACGTCTTCTTCGGCTTGTGACGAGTGAGGTGACTGAAGACGTGCTGGTCATCATCACACAGATGGCACCGAAGCATGAGCAAATGGAGCCCGGCGCCCTCGGCAGCTCATACGAATGGGGCCACAAATGCGTTGGAACGCTCTGCTGCCACGAGTTTAGTGGACAGAGATGAACTGATGTTAAGCGCATGAGCGTAAAGTAACTGAAGTCATCGCTTGCAAAAGTAGTTGACCCTGAGTCTTGCGTGGTCATTCGCCGGGGGCAACGACGCCATGACATGGTCGCCGTGTTTTCATCGTTCAACGCCGCGGCACATCTCATACACAACCGTCTTTATAATGAGCATATATGACACGGAGTTATGCCCGGAGCGCTTGAAGGAAGTGTCTTTCGCATTTGTATGGGGTTTTGAACTGAAAGGCCGCATTGAAGAGCATTCAATGCGGCTCACCACCATACCTTTTTTAAGGCCTAAACCCTTCTAATCCCTGAGATTGGAGGCCGCGAAGATGTGCAGACAATCTTGCACAAGACTATTTCAAGGTCGTCCAGGCATGCGTGACGCCATAGAACGTCATACAAATACTGCCATCTCACAGTCTGCTCATGGTTGAAGAACAGCGTGGTCGCTCATACATTCGTATTAGCGATGATACGGCACAAATGGTCCAATATTCGGAGGGTCATTGGCTAAATGTCAGATTTTGCTGCTGAGTGCGTGTTTCGAACGCGAACGCGAACACTCCGGCTCTGCTGCGCCGCTGCGGCATTTGCTGAGCCGTTTCAGTGGATTTACACAATTGTATTTGGGCATCGCAAGTGCCGCGTTTGCGAGGACGGCCGGGTGAGGTGTAATCATATGACTGTGTCCGCGTGAGTACCTCGCTCCCAGACTGAAAAAAGCAATGCTATCAAGTGCCACCGGTCGCCACCAATTTCAGTGTGTGGAGCCGAGGTTTTGACGAACTATAATATTGTGTCGGTTATATCAAGCGAAAATGCTCAAAACCTATCTCAAACCAAAACGATTGAAAACTATGCGCATGTTTGAATGGCTGGCTTTTAGACTGGCTGACTTTGGGTGGATTGTTTCTAGGCGTCCAGGCGTTCTCAAGCTATATTCTAAGACTCAAATAAAAGGTTAAAAGCACTGACAGCGTCGTATATGCAGGCTTCTACATAATGGTTTTTAACACTTGTCTTACGTCTATCGCTCTGATGCGGCAAAATTTATGGATTTTTCATTCACTTCACATTACATGTGCATGGCACTCATGCCTTACACCTGTGTGAGGCATGAGTGTGTTGTGCCTATTAATAAGTTTTCACCAGTTGGTATCGCGCTAAATACATGGTTAGACTCTAAGTAATGTTCTGGGTGTAGTATTTTTTCGGTGTAGCATGGGTGTGACGTTGTGATGCTTAGCACTTGCAACGTGTTTGTAGAAATAGCAATGCCTTTTTGAGCCAAGTTTGTCTGATGTAATTATTTCAGACATGCAAATACACATGTTGTAAGCAAAATATCACTTTGTGACATATTTGAAATCTATGTCATATTCCCGTCTCAAACCTGGTGCTCCTGTCTCATAACTGGGTTTTCCTGGCATGCTGTTTCCAGTGATGCCAAAGTGAATACATCGGAGATAAAAGATCCCAACTTCGGAGCGATGGCGGAGGACGGCCAACCGTTAGGCTTAAAGGCCCAGCTGCCTGGGGATCTGGATATCCCGCTTAAAGGCCCAGCTGCCCGGGGATCTGGATACCCCGCTTAAAAGCCCAGCTGCCTGGGGATCTGGATACCCCGCTTAAAAGCCCAGCTGCCTAGGAATCTGGATGCCCCGCTTAAAAGCCCAGCTCCCAGGGGATCTGGATACCCCCGCTTAAAAGCCCAGCTGCCTGGGGATCTGGATACCCCGCTTAAAGGCCCAGCTGCCTGGGGATCTGGATACCCCGCTTAAAAGCCCAGCTGCCTGGGGATCTGGATACCCCGCTTAAAGGCCCAGCTCTCTGGGGATCTGGATACCCCGCTTAAAGGCCCAGCTGCCTGGGGATCTGGATACCCCGCTTAAAAGCCCAGCTGCCTGGGGATCTGGATACCCCGCTTAAAAGCCCAGCTGCCTGGGGATCTGGATACCCCGCTTAAAAGCCCAGCTGCCTCGGGATTTGGATACCCGCTTAAAAACCCAGCTGCCTGGGGATCTGGATACCCCGCTTAAAAGCCCAGCTGCCTGGGGATCTGGATACCCCGCTTAAAGGCCCAGCTGCCTGAGGATCTGGATACCCCGCTTAAAAGCCCAGCTGCCTGGGGACCTGGATACCCCGCTTAAAAGCCCAGCTCCCTGGGGATCTGGATACCCAGCTTAAAGGCCCAGCTGCCTCGGGATCTGGATACCCCGCCGAAAGTCCCAGCTGCCTGGGGATCAGCTTCCGTGTGGTCTCTTGGCCGGATATGCTTCACCTCTGGCGACGGAGATCGCTCTCGGTGAACGCCCCGAGATGAGCAAGCGCCAATAACCCACGCGGAGTTCCATTGCTGCTATCCGGTCATGATGCGACCTGCCGTCCCGCAATGACGTAAGTGCAGTCGTCCCGCAACGACGTAAGTACAATTCGCAAAAAAGCGTCTGTCCGAATCGAGGCGGATAAGCAGCTGAACGCGGACGGGGATGACAGGCAGCGTTGTGTTTACTGTTGCTGCCATGACGTGGCGCCACTGACGCCACCGCAGCGCGGCGCCACCTGCACTCTTACCCCGGCCGGCCATTTGCCTGGCCAGCCGGGTTATGAGCGCATCATCAAATGGTTCAGGCCATCGCTGGAACCATTTGATCGCAATTACCCTTACGTCCCGAATTTTGAAAATTGAAATCCTTTCTTTCATTCATCCCAAGCATCCATCCAAATTGCCACCGCAAAACTATCTGTATCGAGTGCCCAAATGACATTGACCATATTTTGGCATCGAGACAGGCATTTGGCCTTCTCCTGGATTTCTCCCAGGAGCGGGAAAAATCGTGTCAGAGGGGCCTTCCCAGCCCGGGAGAGGGGGAAGAGATGGACCCCTCCTTGGCTACGCCATTGCAGCCAGCTGCTTTACTTACACCACACCACCATTTTCACTATTAATGTTGCTTTGGGTGCAAACCGCACGCTGCGTTCAAGCTGCGAAAACCAAACCAGAGCTACTTGTCTTCTTTCCCCACCACGCGTGCGAATACGCTCATCCATCGCGGAAAAGAGGGCCAACCGGAGGTTATCTGCAAGGCCGGCGATCCCAGCAGATGACGTCCATCTGTGTAAACCGATACCTGGGACCGCCGTTTGTGAAAATTATTTAAAAACGGGGTTCATGCGAATTGTTTCGAGTGTCCCAGTGTTTCAAACAAGGCCAAAAAAAGAAGGCAGGGTTGTTTTTGTGTTGCATTTGATTCCAAACTCCGGCATCTTTTGCAAGCTACACATTCTATCTTTGTTCAAGTTTTAAACATAACGATTCTGGAATACAGACCAGAGTTACCTCTGTTCCTGTCCATAACTAGCCCTCATATCGTATTATCAAAGTCTCTTCATTGGTCCGCCGCCATTCGTGATGGTTCATTGGGTATATGCGGCTTTATGAGCGAAATGGGCTGGTTCACTGGGTAAAGGCGAATTTATATGCGCTCAGCCCCTCCCCCAAATAGATAAAGTAACGCCCAAGCTGACGGAAGTGAGCTCCAAACTAAAGCACGTTACAGGGCTCGAGCTCGAACTTTGAACGTCAAAATCCGATCGTGAAGTTTAGTGTGGATTCGAAAAAGATAGTCGTTTCCGACGAAAATCGCGCCGACCTGCGGCGCCGTTTCCGACGAAAACCGCGCCGATCCGCGGCGGCACGCAGCCTCGCGGTGGAAACTGCGCTGCCGCATAGAAACACAACTAGTCGGGCCATCGACCAATATCTGGCGCGTTATCGCCTGATAAATGTGTCACGTGCAGTGAAGGTAAGCACAGTGCGAGCCCATCGAACCGACAGGGTTCCCCAGTTAGGAGAGAGCATGACGATAGCCCAACTTGAAACTCGTCCTCAGGGAAGGCCACAACCTCAGATACCACCCCGCCACCTCGCCAGGGTGGGCCTGGTACACAAAACGCGTACAGGCTGACCTGGCGTGGTGAACTGGCCGTGCCCCAGGTCTGAGCGAGTCGTAGCTGCTTTTTGGAGGGGCGCCAAAGTCGAGGCCAGCCGTAGGCGAGGACCAAAGACTACAGCAGACCACCTGCGCTGCAGTAGCCTGCGCGTGATGACGGACATCATCACTCATCTCCAGCATAGAACGTCAAGGCAGCGCGAGCAGAACGACACACCGTAGGGGGTATATCGTGTTTGTATCCGGATCCGAAGAACTGATGGTGGCTTGACTTGCACGCTGGAAAGCACTGGCAACAGCAAACTTGATTCTCTGCGGAAGAAAGCGCCGTTCCAGGAGAACAAGGCTAGTAATGACGGCAGAGCTCAGTTAATGCATGGTGGTGAGTGGCTACTTTTTTGGATTGGTGAAAACCAGCATGGTATTTGCGTGGCCTGCAAATATATAAACCACATATTTGCGTTGATTCCACACGTTGTACAGAAAACGACAGTTCCTCGCAGCCTACAAGTCAAGTACAATGTTCAGTTTCGATGTCAGCTGAAAAGACGTGTAAGTTCCATAAACAGCAGGAAAAGCTTTATATGAAAATCGGCTATAGATAACAGCGCCAACAACACAAATATTCAATCGCTGGCAAATTTATATCTGTCGCGCCTCCAATCCACAATCAATTTACTATTGCCGTTAATCCATGGCATCTTATGCCATGAATGTTGTTTCACACGACGCCATGCAGCGGACACAGGTGAGGGACTGCCGAAGGGCGTCACAGACCGCGCGTGGCATGTCCCGCCCAAACGAACAAATGTCGCCTACCGGTACACAAGCATGGAGAGAGCTTAGTGTCGACACCACCGTGTTCCGCTGCCTCTGTACCGGATATAGGGGCAATCCCCGTGACCCCAGCGTTGTAGCATCACCGGACAGCACACAGCCCGTGCGGATGGACGATAGAGTAGCATCACCAACAGTCGCGCAATGTTTCTGTTGTCGGCCCGGACCAGTTGCCGGTCGTGCGATGTTTCTGGCTGCTCCAGATCAGTTGCCGGTCGTGCGATGTTTCTGGCTGCTCCAGATCAGTTGCCAGTCGTGCGATGTTTCTGGCTGCTCTGGATCAGGTGTTGCAGACGGGAGGGGTCTGGAGCCGCGCTGGCTGACCCGGCCTCTGTCCGTTGCTGAGCAACGCTGGCTGGACCGCCGACAGCGGGCGGCCATTTTTGCCCGGGGCGTGTGGTGAGGTCGAATTACAGGTGCGTTGTCGATCAGGGGATATTACTTACTCGGATGGGGTAAATACGTTGGGCGTGACATTGGGCGGTCACTTTCAACCCACTACCGTCTGGTCGGTTATCGACATCTCGCAGAAGAGAGTCGTCAACGTTTCTAGCTGATGATGATAGCTCAGACAAATGTTTACTATTCTCTTTTACATTAAGAGATGGTTATTGGGTAAGCCGGGTAGTCATATTTCCATTTCACTAATAGTTTTGCGATCCCACCGAGTGCATCCGTTTTTTTTCCCAGCGACAATCAGAGGCGGACTTTTTGTGGTCTAGACCGGATTGTTTAAATTCCTGCAGCGAGACCTCCGACGTTCACGGCAAGTTTACATCAAGTTTGGAGATTTCTTAGTTGGAGTCATTCCTTAGTTGAGGCGCTCAGTGTGCGAAGAACAGGGCTTTCCGTGTGCTGAGTCGTATGCATGCAGCTGTCGTCCCACCTCGTTACTCATGATCTTTGAGCTCCACCACAGCACTCCTACAGACCATGTCATCCAACATAGCACGCCCTGGTTGACACCATGGAGTGGGCGGCACGTCGGAGTGACGTTGGGCGCATCGCCGCCGTCACTTCTGTTGATCTAAGCCGTACCTCTAATGGTGTCAACTATGGCGTCCTTCTGACAAAGCTGCAGCGATATGACATTGATCTGAAGTGGTTTGAGAGCTACCTTGTTGGTTGGCGGCAGGTGGTGAGAGGCGGCCTTCTCACCCTTCCGTTGACTCACGACATCCATCAAGGGTCCTTGTTCAGCCCTATCCTCTTCAGCATTTTAACGATCGACCTTCCGTCTAACCTTGCTCGCGGACGTCTAGTGGCCTATGTCGATGATATCCAAATGCTAGACTCCGCTCCTCCAGACCAACTATCAGTTTTGAAATCTCGACAGGAAGATAGCTTTCAAAAAGTACAGTCCTACTTCACATCTAACTTGCTTAAAGTGAATCACACAAAAACAGCTCTCCTTCTTGGCACTCCATAATCGCTGAAGAAAACCTCATCTTTCAACCTTGGAATTGCAGGACACAACTTTGTAGTCCGTGGAGACGCTGGGGGTTACTATTGAAAGTACTCTTTCCCGAGAGATGCGCATATCCCGTGTTGTCAAAAGGTGCAACCGCATCATTTTCTGCTTGTAAAAAATCGCCACCACTATACACCCGAAGTTCGTAAACTTGTCAGTCCAAGGGATGATAAACTTTGGAGGCAGGATCGTCACCGATGCTCGTCGGCGAGACTCAACGGCAGCGACTGTTCGAGCGCTGGGCTTGTGCAGTGTAAGTGACCTTGTCAACCACCGTGACGGCCTCGCTGTTTCTAGGGCCCACAATGACTCGCGGGCTCCAGTGGCGATCCGGCCCCTGTTCACCCGACGTACCGCTGTCACTCCGCGTACCGCTGTCACCCCACGTACCGCTGTCATCACACGTACCGCTGTCACTCCACGTGCCGCTGCCACTCCACGTGCCGCTGTCATTCCGCGTACCGCTGTCACTCCACGTACCGCTGTCACCGCACGTACCGTTGCTACTCCACGTACTGATGTCACCGCACGTATCGCTGTCACCCCGCGTACCGCCACCCAGGCGGGAGCTGCGGGCGCTCTTGATCTGACAACTCGTTGCCTGTTGGTGTCAAACAGGGCTTTTTTGTATGGCGTGGTCTTATCCTGAAACCGCCTGCCACCGACCATCACCGACCATCACCGACCACCATCGACCATCACCGACCATCACCGATCATCACCGATCATCACCGACCGACACCAACCATCACCGACCGTCACCGACCGTCACCGACCATCACCGACCGTCACCGACCATCACCGACCATCACCGACCGACACCAACCATCACCGACCATCACCGACCGTCACCGACCGTCACCGACCGTCACCGACCATCACCGACCATCGCCGACCATCACCGCCTCTCGCACCCACGAGAAGCTTCACATCAGACTAGACGATACAGACGGCTCCCAGAGTGTAATCGTTGCTTGCCATTGTGTAACATGTTTTGATGATTTAGATTTTGATTAATGACTGTTTTTTACAAAGCTGTGTGAACGACAGAATGGATGTGGTCGCATGTTTGGCAGTGTCTTTTGGATTAGATCTCTTGCTGCCGTTCTCCTCTGCTTGTGAGTTTACTGCAAGGGCTTGACAGTGGTGGCTCGAAAACGCTGTGGTCGGTTGTTGTCATATTTTCACATTGCACTCATACTAGTATTGCAGTCGTACCGAATCAAACAGTAAGCCGCTTGTTGGAATAATTTGTGAATAGAATAGAAATAAACATGAACATATTTTCTAACATTGAACTGATAACCCAACACTCTGCAATTCAAGCATGAAAAACATCCAATCGTTCCATTAGTTTAGTGAACAGCAGTTGGTTAAAGATGGTTAATGCTATTGCCGTCGTGACTGGGGGTCCCCGTTCTAGAGTAGGCGGTACAAATGGCATGGCTCTTTCGGAATCCCATGCAATAGGTGTCAAACAGCACTGAAACTGGGAATCTGTCGGTGATCTGTCTGAGTCACTGTCGCTGATGTTTAATAGCGTTTAGTTGACACGGTTTTAGGCGAGGTTCCTACTTCCTCTTCCTGCTTGGTTCTAGCTGCTGCTGGCTTTTCAAAATGGCTGCCAGCTAGGTCCGGCAAAAGTGGAAGAAATGTCCGAACAGCAACAGTTGAGAAATACCTCTGATCCGTTGTTAACACAATAGTTGAGCATGCGATTATCAGACAAAAGGATTTTCATTTGTGCCGTCTACCAGCCTTAAGCTCTTTCCGTATCGATTAGCACAAAACAGCACACATGCAACAGTGCTCACGGAATGCATTGGTCGACCCTTTGTTCTTGATTGTGTCGTCTCGGTGCAGTTTAAGGTTAGGCCGTTTATCAGTGATGTCATCACAACGAATTATCAGGAAGCGACAGCGGAAGCGTGCGTTCGATTTTCAATGTGAATTCAAAAGGCAAATTTTGTACAGGAGCTTCTGGATAATCGGACGCGGCTGTACAGAGGCAATGGCAGTGGGTGGTTGATGAGGTGCCTCTGAGCCTGAGTGGTCCTTTCGTCACAACTTCTGGGCCATACAACGATTGTTCCGTTTAAAACTTCGGTCGACAGGTAACTGGCGAGCTGTTTCTGTACGCATATCGAGTAATAACGTTGCAGGTAAACGTCTTCCAAACATCAATCTGCGTACTGCGGCCGGGAGTTGGCCTTACATGACCGGGCTACGTGCCTGAGCAATAGAACTTCGTTACAGAAATCAGGTATTATCGAAGATTGCCGGAGATAGTCCTCGGCGAGCGCGCGTGGCTAACTGTACCATACGGAGCCGTCACGAAAGCTGGCCCATTCTGACCGGCCCGCTCTGCCGGCGGTCGTGACCTTGTCTGACGCCCAGCCGCGGCGTGACCTTGCGGCGCCCCGCTGTTGATCCGCAAGGCACGTCTCGCATGTTCCGCGTGCCGTCTGACGCCAGCTGTCGTGTTCAAAGGAATTCCAACGTGCCGTGATCGATGGCCATGATTGGACGTCTGTCTCAATGTCTGAAACGTGTCGCCGTCTCTGACACACTGGCAATGTCTTAAGCGATTGAACATGGCAGTGGCGTACTGATGGCTAGGCGACGGCTTGACAGGCATTTGATTGGCGGCATCCTTGCCGGCACAATGCAAATGCTATGCTGTCATTAATCTCACTTGCTGCAGCACAAAGGCGTCTTTGGGCGATCGTTCAATGTCGTCAGGGAGTGCACCTGTAATAGTTCCTGTAGTCTCTCCTGAGGTCATTTAAGCTGTTTTCCGTTCTGTGCATTGTGCCGTGTTTCCGAGAAGCTCGTGCTCGTACTCAGGTGTGCGTTTCCGTGAAGCTCGTGCTCGTGCTCAGGTGTGCGCTTCCGTGAAGCTCGTGCTCGTGCTCAGGTGTGCGTTTCTGTGAAGCTCGTGCTCGTGCTCAGGTGTGCGCTTCCGTGAAGCTCTTGCTCGTGCTCAGGTGTGTGTTTCCGTGAAGCTCGTGCTCGTGCTCAGGTGTGCGTTTCCGTGAAGCTCGTGCTCGTGCTCAGGTGTGCGTTTCCGAGAAGCTCGTCCTTGTGCTCAGGTGTGCGTTTCCGTGAAGCTCGTGCTCGTGCTCGGGTGTTACGAATTCCCAACTTTGTAATGGCTGGCATTCCTGCCTTTGTGCGCTTGTATATGATGTACTTTCCGCTTAGATTTTCATTTGGGTTGCATTGGCACCACGAATGTTGCATTTGCTCTCAAAATGGCGTCTTGTACACGCAGTGTAATCTTTCAATGTAAATTATCGCTTCAACTGGTCCACGGCCGCCGAAAGCCCATAATTACTGCTACAAACATAAGTTTAATCTTTTAAGTTCTATTCCAAACATTTTGCAACAGAAATTACACGCTATTTTGAGGTGTCTCATATATTCATCAGGTGGCAAGGTGGAGCGCACCGGCTTAGTAAAAGCCTTTTTGTTCCGTATTTTGTTGTATTATTGGCATCTCATGTTCCAGAACATATTTGTTTTACCCTCACCCCAAACCCCCACCCTTTCTATGGACACCAATACGTACAGTCATTAAAATTGCCCCTCCCCCTCCTAGACTGTAATTAGTTAATGTGCTTTCTTCCGCTGGCCGTCCGACGCCGACATGGGACGCTGGATCGGCTGTCGGCAGCCTGTGCTGGTGAGGGGGCGACTCCCGTCACCGCGGTGTCAGGTGATGGGTACTCCTGCCACCACGGAGCCAAGAGAACACGATTCCTGTCACCACAGTGTCAGGGGATGACGACTCCTGTCACTGCGGTGTCAGGGGATGACGACTCCTGTCACTGCGGTGTCAGGGGATGACGACTCCTGTCACTGCGGCGTCAGGAGATGACGACTCCTGTCACTGCGGTGTCAGGGGATGACGACTCCTGTCATTGCAGTGTCATGGGACGACGACTCCTGTCACTGCGGTGTCAGGGGATGGCGACTCCTGTCTCCACAGTGTCGGGTGACCTCTCGCTCGCAGAGCTGCCGCTGTGCCGGGGCTCGCGGGGAGGGGTTACCGGTTAGGAAAGGTCCACTTCGTAACGCTCCGACGATAGCCGGTTGTTGTTGATAGCCATTGTCGGAAGTTGGGGAGCGACTGTTGGGAAGTTTGGGCATAACTGTTGGGGAGTTGGGGCACGACTGTTAGGGAGCCGTGATGAGACTGTTTGGAGCGAAGTATTCTCCGCTACTACGCCTACTGCTACTGCAACTCATGCCATCCACCAGACCCCCATCGATGATGACGTCAAGTGACCGAGTTGGTTGGATGGAAGGGTTTGGAATGGCAACGCTGGATTTGATAGATTCTCCGCGAAACATATAATGGATTAAGTGGTCACCAGGGGTCGCAGCGGTAAGGCTGTTTTGTTAAGTTTAAGCCAGTGCGCCAGTATGGACCATGTGATACTCCCATTCCCAAAGCCAAAGTGCGCCTCGAATAGGGCCAGTGTGGTCAATGTCATTGGGGACAAACCGAAGCCATAGGATAACATTTCGTTGAACTCGCGGTGTAGTATTTTGGCAAATTAGGGTGTTGTTAACATTAAGGAACAAACACGTTGGAAAAAGCAAGGCAAATGGCGTGTATCAGTTTTATAGTGGTGGGCAGGGAGTCAAATGAGGTCTCTTTCGCAGGAGCGTCCGCTTCAGATCGAAATTCTGAACTATTTAGTTGGATTTCGAGAGAACTGGTGTTCCTGATGAAATGGCACACCTCTCATCTGACAAGTCAAAAGTATAAAAAGGTTGTATGCTCCCTTAAACTGTTCGCACATTGTGATGGATTATCTTTCATATTACGGTGTTCTGATCCACTACCTCGTATCTCCATAGCTACCAGACTGCGAATGGCACACACGCCTCCGAATCTGGCCAGGCCGTGGCCGCCTACGGAGATGAGCAGAGCTACACCGTCGAGGGCCAGTACAACTAGGCCAGTGGCGACGGCGTCAGCTACACGGTGACGTACGCTGCCCACGCTAGCGGCTTCCAGCTGCCGGATGACCACCCGTCCCACCCCCAGGTCCACCGAGTACCCGACCCCGGAGGTACCGGCGACCCAGGCCATCTACCACGCGGCTCCTCTCCGCAGCTTCCAGGCGGTCCCTGTCCCCAGCTACCAGGCGGCCCATGCCCCCAGCTTTCAGGCGGCCCCTGTTCCCAACTATCAGACGGCCCCTGTTCCCAACTACCAGGCGGCTCCTCTCCCCAGCTACCAGGCGGCTCCTGTCTCCAGGTTCCAGGTTGCCCCTGTCCACAACTACCAGGCGGCTCCTGCCCCCAGGTTCCGGGCGGCTCCTCTCCCCAGCTATCAGGCGGCTCCTGTCCTCAGGTTCCAGGCGGCCCCTGTCCCCAGCTTCCAGGCGGTCTCTGTCCCCAGCTTCCAGGCGGTCTTTGTCCCCAACTACCAGGCGGCTCCTCTCCCCAACTACTAGGCGGCTCCTGTCCCCAGCTTCCAGGCGGTCTCTGTCCCCAACTACCAGGCAGCTCCTCTCCCCAACTACCAGGCGGCTCCTCTCCCCAGCTATCAGGTGGCTCCCGTCCCCAGCTTCCAGGCGGCTCCTCTCCCCAACTACCAGGCGGCTCCTCTCAACAGCTACCAGGCGGCTCCTGTCCCCAGGTTCCAGGCTGCCCCTGTCCCCAACTACCAGGCGGCTCTTCTCCCCAGCTATCAGGCGGCTCCTGTCCCCAGCCTCCAAGCGGCCCCTGTCCCCAGCTACTGGTTGTTGGAGATGAAGGCAGCATGATGCGATACATCCCGAGTACGCTATATGAACTGCCACTGGCCGTCGGTTTGCGGTGCTGGGGGAGCTCTGGGTCCAGAGACTGGCGGGTATTTCTCCCGCGAGGGGAGGGGGGGGGGGCAATACCTGTAGAGGAAAGCTTTCAAAAATAGTTGCTATCCCTTGGTGACCGTGATCAAATGTCTTGAAAAGAACCAAACCCAGCCTTGACTTAATCAACTATGTAAGCCAATATTGGCTGTCAAAATTAACAACAAAGATGAGGTACATTACTGAATGATTACCGGCCCACTACAGCACTCACCCTTGGTTCTTCACTGGACGAATCTCAGTAGACATGTACAGGCTAGGGGTTGAGAAACACTCTGCTGTCATTACATGGCTTATATCAAGGCACATTCTGCCCTCATATCCCAGTTCCATAGCTTGACTAAGAGAAAAACAACTCTAGAATAGCTTCCGCACGTATCAACGCATCTCAGAACAAACCAACACAACATACTAAGACCCATGGTAATCCGAATGGAACAGCGCTGCGCAGTCTACGCACACACACACACACACACACATATATATATATATATATATATATATATATATATATATATATATATATATATATATATGTGTGTGTGTGTGTGTGTGTGTGTGTGTGTGTGTGTATTGTGCGCCTCAAGGCGCGCTTTCGACTGACATCACGCGTCGTCAGCAGCCTGTGGGTAAAAAGTCTTCATAGGTTTGGTAGAAAGATGCCTTTCTTTAAAAAACAAACCGTGCGAGATAGATAATTATTTGCTGGCCATCCCAGTAAGGTAAATTTGGGAAAACCGACAGGTAACTCAATTAAAAGTTGATTGCCGGAGCCTTTTGCTCTGCGCACTGACGTAAATTACATACTCCTCTTAAGTCGCCAGATATCATCTGCAGATCACGGAAGGCCGACACGATCGGGTTGCCGAGCCACGTGACTGGTAGGGTTTTGATCCTTGCTACATTTGTTGCCTGTGCTTTGTTGTCCATCCTTCACAAAGGTGTCTGATGGCCAAGCAGCCCAGGAATGCAGTGTAAATCCTGCAGGAAAGCATGCTTGAGACTGAAAAGGGAGATAACTTAGTTGGTGTGGATTTCTAATAAGGTTTTCGGATTTCATGACACTGAGAAACAGCTGTTTGTCGCGGTAGCTGGAGATTAGCGATGACTGTTGTCCGTCGCGGTAGCTAGGACCAACAACGGTAGCTGTGGTTCGTCGCGGTAGTTCATATATGCACGCCTGAAGGGCGTTAGCGCCACAAGCTAACTGAGTACTGACGATAACCATACACTGGGCATGATCTGTTACCCGTGCCTATTTCCTCGGCTGTCAGTGGCTCCCTGTGCACTCATTGGGTCACGCCACAGGGGCCCGCTTGCCACGGACAGGATCTACCCCAGCAAAAAAAAAACAAACAAAAACGCACGCACAAAAAACTCCGATGTCTTAGGGGCCGGTCCCACACGGCAATGTTCCGACTGTCGCAAAGTCCCGTGGTGGCAAGGACCACCTCGCTCTGCTGTCATTTATTTTCGATCGCGCACGCTGCCGCACTGGCCTCGGCGCGTCGCGGCCACAATGTAACCTCTCGACCGGTCGCATCCAGCTTGCTTTTAAGAC
This sequence comes from Pollicipes pollicipes, assembly GCF_011947565.3. Classification (NCBI taxonomy): domain Eukaryota; kingdom Metazoa; phylum Arthropoda; class Thecostraca; order Pollicipedomorpha; family Pollicipedidae; genus Pollicipes; species Pollicipes pollicipes. The sequence continues at coordinate 881,492 of NW_023596746.1, forward strand.
CCACGACCATTGGCAATCAATGTCGCCATCGTAAAGGATCGGTGCCGACGCTGGCCGCAGCACGACACTTCCGGCCCCGGGGACGTTCAGATCACCGCCAAAGGCGCGCGATAGATGGCGCTGGTGAGCGCAGTGACATTGCTCAAGATGCGCGATAGATGACGCTGGTGAGCGCAGTGACAATGCTCAAGATGCTCAATAGATGGCGCTGATGAGCCCGGTGCCGATGCTAACGTAAGCGATAGATGGCGCTGGCGAGCGCTGTGCCGCTGCTAAAGACGGCGGATGCCGTGACAATCGACTTATGGCATCCAGGCATTCTCGCCGGCTGGGTGGCGCAAGATGAAGCAGTCGACGCACCGAAAACCCCACAATCGGTCAACAGGCTGGTTGGCAGGAGCGGTCATGGAAGAGAAGCTGCATCCTAGGTCCGGCATAGCAGGTGGCCGTGGAGAATTCCGCACCGACCAGCGTTCCTGACATCGCAAGCCATCACTGGTCTACACGTCAGGCACTTACACGACCGCGCCACACAGTTATCGCTACTACACTTGGTTTCTGGCGGTACACATTCACGCCGTTTCAGGCGATAACAATGCCTACTTCAAACACGTCTGCATGGTAAAAAGGGTCAAAAAGGTGTACATGAGATAAAGCATCAAGCCTCGTTTTTAACAGTGATCTCCTTCCAGCGTCACCAACACAAGGGTGGGTCACAGATGGAATAATTGTTCGGACTATGGTCCCGTGCAGGAATAAGTTTAGACGACACTTCGAACAATTACTTCATCTGTGATACGATACCTACACTCAATCCTTCCGTTGAACGGAAGCGGACGCTCACATATGAACCTAAGTAAATATGCACACTACAAATGATCACTGATAAGGACAACACGTTCGCAGATGACAGTACACAACATCACCATCAGACGCTTCTGCTCTACCCTGACAGGACACAGCGTCCGAATGCTGCACCGTACCCCGGCCGTCCCCGGCGGCGCATCACAACTCGTCGCGTGCAGGCGTCTCCGGCGCCGGCGCCGGCGCCTCGCCGTCCTGTAGGCAGGCGTCCTCGCCCGCCGCTAGCACGTGCTGCGAGCACAGGTACGCGGGCAGCGGCACCGCCTCCTGGTACTGGTGGTACCACTGGGTGATCACCTCCTCGTACTCCTCGATGAGTGCGTCACACTGCCGGTGGTGACACGACATAAGCCGTCAGCAGGTCATGGGGGTGCGAGGCCCGGCGTTCGCACGCGGGACGGTCACCCCTGGTCAGCGCCAGGCTCGGAGGGGGGGGGGGGGGGCTCCCGGCTAGCGGGCGGCAGTCGAAGACTGATGACGATTGGGGGGAGGGGGAATGTCTGCAAGTTTACTTAGCCTGCGCAATTCCCGTTTCTTCGGATGCGTATTGAAAGGTCCAGAGTTCATAAAGTCAAGTGGTCAAAAAGTCCAGAATCGCGGCATCCGGCTTTCATAACGTTCATGTATCGTCCAAAACCCCTGCACAGAGAAGAATCATAAAGTCCAATGTTCACAAAGTACGGTGTTCATAATGTCCAGCGTGCGTGAGATCCACGGGTTGGGATACAGTCTACTTCCTCGCAATCCTTCACCTAATCGTTGAGATATTGCCCGATAGAAGGCTACCTGAGCCGATTTCGCCCGCCTCAGCCGACGAGTGACGTCATGCGGTACAGTGCTGCCCAGTTAAACCCCTATGCATGGATATGGACACGTTTTATTCGAGCGCACCAACTTTGCCGCGTCAGCACGCCCTTGACAGCAGGCGCATTAAAGATATCAAAACTCTGATCCCTGGCTCGTGGCATCGAAAATAGCTGGTTACTCGGCAGTCGCTGCACGGTAATCGTGGAAAGCACTTGCCGGGGTGCCTGCTGTTTGGTATTGTGGGCTACGGATAACATTCTCCGCGGTATTTGGTCCCGTTATCTACTCTATGTGTTGGTGATGTTTCTCAGTTTTTTTAAGGAATTGATGGCTGATGTGTAAGGCGGGTGATATGATGTCTGCTCCAGGTAGGGCGCGCATATAGATCTCCAGCTCCTGGCACGCTAACCTATATTGTTAGTGATTTTATTTCAGTGCTATGCTTAGCACTAGCACGCGTCATATTCGCCGAGGCCAGCGCGCGTGACATCTACATGCAATGCGTTTTTGTAAAAGGAATATCTATATGTGGCATGTAATTTTAACACTAGATTCATGGGCACTCATCAAATTCATTCATCGGCCCATTCTACGCAAAAATTCCGCTATCTTGAACTGAAATCGCACGCACTGTATTTCAGCCCCCCGGGGTTCACCACCCACTAGCCCCATAACGGCAGGCCAACCCCGCATCCGCCCTGCCAACGCTCTCACTGAGGCTACAGGATGCGTATTCCGTCCCACGGTACTGCGAGTTCGTCTAGCCCGCCGTATGTCATTTCCATCCAAGGTTGTTGCTGTTGTTGCATGTTGTACTCTTTTACACATTATTTCTAAGCACTTCCGACTAAAGTTCTTCGGGATCAATCACTGGTGAATGGGCAGTCCCATCTGTCCCTCAGGGGCTGCCTGGAAGCGCATTTCAGCAATAATTTTGTGGCTCTGGTGCAAACCAACGCCATTTCCCAGCTGAAAATGTTTCACTGAATGCGCTGGGTCAAAAAAATCTGCTTGTGGAAATATTTGTGTTTAAACCGGCACGCAAAGAACAGCGTTTTCACACCGCCATAGCGTTCGTGCCATATGACTTAGCCCCATGCTGACGCCGCAGCATCGCTATCCAGCAAGCAGTAATGCGAGGGCTTGTTCACAAACGTACTACAATATCGACTTTGTCCAAAATTGTCATTCCAGAAAATGTCGAATGAAGAATGGGATGTTGAGAACTTTAAGTGAAACCAGGCCATGCAATATGACAATCTGTTTCACCTTTGTATCTTGAGCTTCAACGACCAGTGAGAAGAAGCGAAAGCTGTAATCAGATTTATCCACAAAGCATCCGAAAAGTTCATCAATGCTAAGACCGATGTGATGTTGAACAAAACATGCATAAAGAACGATCTTCTTTGCGTGTGCTTATTTATATGTATCTAACCATATATATAAGTCCATTTTGCTAATCCATGGCCATGCGGTTAAGTCAGACTTCGCGTCAGGTAATGGTCCAGAATCGACGAAGACGAATGGCAATTGTAGGTTAGGTCGATGGTATTTGTTATGTAAAATTAGCTTCCTTGCGTGTCCCGATCATTAACGACAGTCTCATGGCAGGGCAATGCGAATACACCTTTAATAAGGATTTTGTCTCAAAAACACTGTCACGCCAAATGCTCACATGCATCATATATGTTTTCGTGATTGACGGCGACAAGCTATTTAGATGCCTCTTTCGGTGAAAATGTCAGCATATCGTGCAATTTTCTGTTTCTTGTGAAGCTTGTCTAGCCTCCGGAACATCTGGCCGAATTATGACCAGAGTGACATAACGGGAGAGCTTTGGCACCCACAGATCGGAGTGCAAACGTGTGGACTCATGAAATATTACGCTCAGGAAATATGTGGCTGATAATAATATCCCTTCTGCACATGTGTTGTACGTGTGTTTAAGTACCTATGCTCGCTGCATATCTTAGCCATCGCCCTGATTCGCAGTTTTGCATAATTCGGACTGCTAAGGGGAGTGGGGGGGGGGGGGGGGGGTTAATGCGTCCCTCCCCCGGCATTTCCAAGCTTGTAAAGACAGAGCCTGCCGACAACATCAGCATATCGTTCTGAACGCTATCTCACGATTGGTACTAGCTTTTATGCTAAGGGCACCAAAGTCCAGCGCCATTACAATTGGTGTGGCTTTCGCGTCGGAAAAATTCTGAGTCGGACCGTTCAGGGAAGGGGCGCCGTGTTCAGGGAAACAGGCACCAACAGCCTCCGTTGGCATGGGGTCTTCACGATCAGTCGTCACAATGCCCGTGCCAATGCCTCTCCATTAACAAAATCTGCATCGGCCCCTTCGGCCAATCGACACCTTTTTCGGACAACCACTGCATTTATTTCTTGGAACACCAAATGCAAGTGGGCGATTGAAATAACAATTGAAGGTGGTTCAAAACTTCCCTTTCAAGGGGCACCGAAATACAACGGCACCACGATTGCCCTGCCGTACATTGTTGAAATCCTGGTTCGGCTCCTACGGTGAATATGCAGCGAGAACCTTGATTGGCGGAGGCATCATAACGTTTATTTTTTATGAGCCCCCAATTTAAATTGTAACACCACAATCAGCCCAAACACTTAGTTTAAAGCGATGCAAGATTCCAGGGGCACTTAAAATAACCCCTAAAGCTTTATTTTCACCGGGAACCGAATTAAGCAGGACCCCCCCCCCCCCCCCTCCCTCTTAGGCTCCATACGTCCCATGGGTTCCGAAGGTCCTTTTTTGATCCCTTGGGGCCGAAGATCAGAGCCCGATGAAAGGGTTCGAGGGGCAGGCCAGAGATCATATGGAGGGATCACAGCCTGAAGGCCGGACCCTAAAATGTAGGAGTAGCTCTAGCACTGATTGGAGACCCGTGCGACTGTGGCTCCTATTTGAAGCAACTGGCTGAGAACAGCCATACCGAACAGTCCGTTCTGTGCTATTCTGGGGCCTAGGGGTTATTTCTCGAGCAGAGACAAGGCCAAGATCTCTAAAAGTCAATTAGAGGGTATCCTTCATTCGTCGGGACACCTGAAACAATAAAGGACCCACATTGCTGGTCAGTGACCACAGTCCCTAGCAGGAGACCATGCGTCGGCGTTGAGCCCCGGGTCGGACAAGAGCACATTTGCTGGATAGGGACGATGATGGGCCCCCCATATGTCAAAGGGTGTTTTGTGCTGGTCTGAACCCTCCTGACAATGAAAGGATTCAAGAGAAATGTTAAAAGCGGGTTCTCATGTACAGTGAGACAGTGGAGAAGCCTGTGCCAGCCAGGAACACCAGAACCGGACGAGGGATCCTCTGCATCATTTCAACTAGGGACCGATAAGGCGAATTAGTGCCTCGATACCAATTATTGGACTTCCTGTGCCAGTAAATAGTCTGTTTGCGTTAGAGAGGGCCCCTGCGCCGATCCGTTGCTGAATGTCTCAGCTACAGGGCCAGCCGCATCGAGGAGGGAGCCGGTTGTGGTGCATCGTTTTGAGGGTCTCCGTATGGTCCTGGGGTTATCACTAGACTAAATGCCTCTGGGGACCCCAGATGAGACGTAATTCCTTCAGCTGCTGACCAGAACGTTTTACCAATGCAATTTACCTGGCTTACCAGTTGATTCTCTGAACGGGTTTAGCAGTTGCAGCATTACGAGCAAGAGAGATTACGTCATTGCGTCTCCCCATTGCGCCTTCCCGTAATCCGTCCCGACTACCAATCTAAAAATTGCACTAGAGAAACATCCGGCAAGGGGACACCTTTTACACGCATACCCGCTGACTTCAAAAAGCGTTGGGAAGTACCGATTTCGATACGTGGTCATTTCCACCGGTCTCTTGACGGCTGCCAGGTGTTGCTGCAAGGTTCCGTATGCTACAATGGCGTAACTACGACATTTTTGTTCCGACGTCTCATAGAGCAGCGCACGGAGGGGCACCAAGGAATCACGTACAGCCCGACCACAATACTCTTCTCGCGCGCCGAGCGCTTACACAAAGCACTGCAACTTTTATCATCTACACACAAAACAATTAAACTCAACATTCTGGATGCACTACTCATTCATGACCACAAACGATTTCTAAGCAATGAAATGAATGAAACTACTGAATTATCTCTTAGGAGCAGCATCAAAAATAAAGTCAATTGGACACTGACGACTGACGACTGACTGACGACACTGACGAATGGCGCGGGTATTGGGTGATGGGCATGAAGTGTTGTGATTTGCTATGTTCATTGTGTTATTCACAGTGTGTGGTGCTAATGATGTCTTCTGCACGGTTAAATAATCGTTTTTTGTTGCCAAGTTAAAGCGACAGCGAGTGCTGTCCAGTGAAAAGTTTATTGCTGGTTTGCATGCTCGTGTTTTATGCTCTGATTTGAAGTGTTTAAGGTGTCCAAATGAAATGAAGAGCGAGATATATAGAAGAGTCAGTCAGCAGTCATATACCGTGCAAGTTTTGCAAGCTTCGTGTGTCCGTCGTCAGAAAAGCATATACATATATATATATATATATATATATATATATATATATATATATATATACATACATGTATATATATGCATGTATGTATACATCATCAATAAACGCTCTGTGCGATCCGGGCAAAAGCAGCGGCCAGAGTTAACACGACACCATATCGGAGTGATCGGAAGCAGCAAACTTCACGGCACCTAAATCTTCCCACATGTACACTGCGAAAGTGCTATAAAACTGGAGAAGGCCTCTTACTTTGTGAGCTCCCTAGAATTCTGGTTTCTAGACACCAAAAATCCTAGTATTCCGGTCATTAAGGTTTAATATTCCTATCTATGCAGTTTGGATACGAGAGCCTAGCTTACTGCGCACAGCTCTAGAAAACTAGGCGTGCTTCGTACACAAATACATGTCGTTTTTTAGTTCATTTTCGTCAGACCATGATGGACCCTGTCATTTTAAGGGTAAGTAATTCAAAGAAAACATGGCAACATGCACTTAAATTGACTGTTAAATGCCATCAAAATCAAGCATAAGCTTAATTCCCAACTTCTACAAGGTTAGCGGGGCTGTTGATAAGATCAGCTGATCGCTGGGGACTGATACAAAGTTTTTGCTTTGTTTGTTGCAAGCGAATACAGAACATCCTATCGTTCAAAAGGTATCAAAACGTAACGTACCAGTATAATAATCGTCACAAATTCAATAAACAACGGAAATAAGATGCACGACGTCGGCGGCGTGTAAAGCTGTGTTCGACAATGACAAGAACGAATTCATCAGCGTAATCGACATAGCCGCACATTCAGTCATCGGTCGGTAAGTAGTAAACCCCCAATAAAAATGCTTAAGATTTAGGTCCTCGTCAGCGGCGTAGCCCCTCCTACAACATGGAAAAACCTGAGACTAATAATGACGGCAACTGGGCAATCGAAACTGCCGTGACAGGCCAACAAAGAAGCTCCAGTGAACAGTGAATGGTCCTCATAACAAGCCAGAAGAACCTTACACCAATATGGTGGGACCCCTGAACGATCGGGAGCACCCCGGTAGGCTAACATATAGGGTCTGGCCGGAGTACAGGATCCCCTGAACAAAGGGCAATAGCTGAATATCAGTGTATATCAATTAACGCCCCTGTGTGATCAAGAATGCCGGGGCAGGTAAACAGGGAAGAGCCCTGACAAGTGAAGTGAAGTGAAGGGTCCTCAGCAAATAAGCTAAAAAAGGGAAAGAGCCATGGGTCAATAAAGAGGGCCCCTGAGCATGGAGTGCCTCGGAGCGTTACCTTATATGGGGCCCAGCAACAGCACGGTCTCTCCAAGCAAGTGGAATGAACCCGATACCAAAATGGATCCCTGAGCAACCGAGTGTGCCCCGGCATTTGGGGCCCAGGCAGCAGCGGCGGGGACGGGAGAGCCCGCTTACCCCGCGGGCGCAGCGGTCCCTGCCGAGCCCACGCCGCCCGCCATGTCTCCGGCCGCGCCGCCGCTCGGCGCGTCTGCGCCCAGTCCGCCGGTGAGCCCCGGGGCGCGGGCGCGTCCAGGCAGGACAAGACCGCCAGGCGTCTAGGTAATTTATAGTAACCATGCTTGACTGTACCCATTACGAGATCACCAGTGGAATGCCAGGTTGACTGTGCCATCTGTTGAAAAAGAGGGAAATAGCGGCAAGACTCAGAGATGCTTCTGTAGTGTTATCTAGCGGCAGAAATCCAAACTAGCCTGGTTGCCGTGGATACTGAACGTTTTGAACACTGGACTTTACGACTATGGACTTCGCGACTCTGGACGTTGCGTCCCTGTACCTTATGAACGCCCCCGATGGGCACAGAATTGGACGTTTTCTGGACTTGATGAACGCTGGATGCTGCGATCCTGGACGCTATGAACGCTGGACGCTGCGATCCGGAACGTTTTAATGCCTCCCCGTTTCTTTTCTCCCGCAACACAACTTCTCGCTAACCTAAGCTCGTGACATCGAAGCACATGCGGGCACGCTACCGATGAGTAAGAACTGCGGACACCAGCCGGTACGAAGAAGTCCCAGGCATGTGACAGCAGCAGGGGCCCGCCCCGAAGTTCACATCGCACTTACTTTGTTTTTCAGGTCAGTGACCTCTGCGCTCGGCTTGTCCCACAGTTCGTGCGGTATTCCCAGGTCCACCTTCACACCTTTGTCACTGCAATACACACAGTCATCGTCAAAGCCATCAATAGCAATGCTACTAACATACATCAAGCATTGGGGTACGCGAGCGCAACAGGCTAAGTCGGGCAACAGGCTAGCACGGCGTAAATTAAGGTTCTGAGAGAAAATCCAAGAACCATCTAAAAATCCATCTATGGCCAAATAAAACCACATGAGGGGAGGGGGATCAATGGCGTCAGCTATCACGTAGGGTAACTAGCTCGTGTGGGGATTCAGTAATGGCAATTAACTCACAAACCGACATATGCATATCAAGCCCAGATACCGAGCGCACCTGATAGCCCCCCCCCCCCCCCCGATAGTTCTGTAGTCCCAAAATAAGGCAATCAGATGTTTTCATCCCACGATGTGTCGTTCCAGTCATTCGGAGAACTTACACGAGGTTATGCAGTGTCTGGAAGGTCTGGCTTCGACCCTTGGCGAAGCGAGTGCTATCCGTCCGTTCCTTGTGGATGTTGTAGGTCAGGATGCCCTCGCAGATATCCTCAAGAACCTCCAACAGCCGCAGCTCTCTGCCAATAACATGTGTTTCAGCGCAAGCCAGTCAGTAGTTTTGTACTGCTATAATTTTGTGTTTGACACAGGCGCTTGTACAGCCAATGCCAGCATATTCCTGAAATTCCTAAAAAGACATTTACTGTATGACACAGAAGTCATTTGTAGGAGTACATGGTAGAAAACATGAAATAACACCACCTTATGGCTTAGATTATATCTGAAGGTCAAAGTGCTAGATTGGGAACTTGGCAAAGCGCTCCTAACTTTCATGCTACTTTGGTGGCATCCAAAGCTGTCCCGTGTCACCAACTAGCTCACATCATATTGTAAAGCTAACCTAATGTATGATGCAGAGTCACACACAGCAGTGGGCATGTACAGTTTGCCACAGTCTGACCAGGAGAAACTACCCACACCAGCTATCACCTCAACAAGTCCAGACTGTAACTCACGATTTCCTGTATTTGGTGGTTGTCTTGGACTTATCAGCATCCAGGTGATAGCCAGTCTGTATGACATCATGTGACCTGCCAGTCTTCTGAAGCTGAAGCTCTAATTCTGCTGATACTATCTTGCATGCTGAAAGGACAGTGCCCTCAAAATGTGAAGCAGTGTTAACCAAACACAGCACATTGCACTGCTTATTTGCTGACTTTGCCCCATCTGCAGATGTGACCAATTTTAAAAAGCAGTAGCTATGACCCTGGATATGCAGGTATACCAGCATAAACATCTCAAGGTTTGACATGTTTTGGCTTTACAAAAATATACACACAGCATATATTAAAAGCTCAACATGGATTTTGTAGGTAAAAAACTAATACATATATACACTACCTTCACATTTTGAGGCATATTTTACTCCATACTTTTCTTCAGCTAGGTCAGTATCACTAGAAGCAGCAACTAAATGACACATACATCCAACCAATACTAGAACACAAGGCAACCTTGCCATTTCCTTCAGGTATGCAGTGCCTGAAAAGAACACAAGTCATAGAGCCTGTACACAAATAACAAATATAGATTCAGATTCTGTTGTTATTGGGGGTTAATGGCACAACCAACAGCTTCATTCACTTGGGTGCACAAATAAAAAGTGTGGAGTCAGATTCTGTTGTTTGAGGGGTTTGACGACACAGCCAACAGTTCCGTTCATCTGGCATCCATATCTCCCACTCCAACTTCTGTGGGCACTGATGAACTATTCGATGGAAATCAGGCTCAACCCCAAACACATTACAGTTGTGAGATGAGCCAGCCCTCTCCGAACTGAACTATACTGATGAGCCCTCTCCAAACTGAACTATACTGGACACATTTTACATCATTTAACATGAATAAACATGCATGTACTCCCAAATCTGTGATATGGTAAGATATATGCCATCAGAGCTATGCCTACCATTCAGAACTCAAATATATTCTTTTATCAGGAAGTGGAAAAAGCATATCCAATCTGCTGGAAGATTTAGCAAAAGACACACAATCCTCCTCTTAGGTTTTATTAAGACCTATTACACACACATGGTACTGCCATTTGCCAGGGAAGCAATGAATGTCATAGGACCAGCTTGTCACTCAATAAACCTTGATGATATTACTGGCACTCCACTGACTCAATATCACTGAATGTCCAATATGAATTGTACAGATGTTTCAAAAACAATATAGATCTGTCAGCATAACGTCTTCTACCCATGTCTTACTTCTTATTCCTTCTGAAGTAAAACAGGTAAATAACACACAGTTAATGTGTTCATAGTCCTAAAAGAGATTGAAAAAGATGTGAGCCCTTCTGCATCTGCAACATGGCTTTCTAAGCCACTACAATTGGAACTGATTGCAATGGGAAGTGTGGTTTAGAGGAATATGGCCATGGTCATGTAGTATAAGATGCTTGATTGGGTTCCAGATACAGCCAGCCACTGCTATCTCCAGTGCACTGTTGGTATAGCTCAGCTGTGCATGTGACTGCATGTCAGTCCACAAAATGACATCCACTGTGCTGGACACCTAAACAGCATTGGTGCACTGAGCCCTGCACTGCCACGCACAAAGCTGTTTTTGCCCAAAATTATCTTTGCAACATAATGATTCCCTGAAACACTGACATTCTGCAAGCTGACACTGGCATTAACTTGTGCAAAACTCTGAGGTCAGATTTAGGATGTACATTGTACATCCACCAAAATTGTATGGCCGTGCCACTGCTACACTGAGCATGCTTCACAAATGTTTGGCCAACTGGACTGTGCAGCCACCAGTGTTATTTGCATTGGTTTATTTTAGCTAACATGTGTGGACCACATATACATTTTATGGGCATGATCCACTTAACTTCTTAGTATGATCATTAACTGATATATTTTTCACATATACCATCAATGGTTTATCTATGTTCATTTTTCAATGTCTTTCTTATTTAACTGCACTCAGCACAGCAATATCCATAACATTTAATGCATGGCTAGATCATGAAGCATGTATGCTACATCAAGCATGCCTGGTGTTACAGATGTCACTGCAAAACAAATTCAGTGCATATGCATCATAAATCCAAGACACCAGACCTTTGTTACAGTTACCATGAATTTTAGTGAATACACAGCCAGCATTTCAAGATATCATTTATTGAGAAGGTAAATTTGGAAACAGTATTCTACTCTTTTCCCTAACATCCAATTTTGATAATGCAGCTCAATCTGGCCTGGCCTGAGTTAGATGCACACAAGTACCAGGTCCAGCACACTAATATTGTGAGGCTTAATGCATGGGAGAGAGCCATGTGTGCATGTATGTGCACAGGGCAATGTGGCAAGAAGGTTGCATGCAATTATAGACATTTTTCCATTGGGAGGACTATACCTGAAGCTCCATCTAGCAAATGAAAATGCTGGATGGCTACACCATACACAACATTAAGCATGTAAAACTGCAAATATTTCTGCTTGAAAAACATATAAAATTGGTTTTGCCATGTTCTTAAAGTTGAACAGACGTGGTCGAAATCCGAACAGTTAGCTGAACAGTTCCCAAACTGTGGGCACCCCATCCTCGATGTGGTTCCTGCGTTATATGACTGTTTACTGAGCAGTTCCAAAAATCATTTCATAAATGCTTTCCCCCATCATATACAGCTTGGCCATGAATAGCACCATATACTCCCCCATACTCTGGGACAGACGTCCTCCCCGCCTTCTCTCCAATACAGGCAACACGGCACGATACAAACAATCCGGGTAAAACCGGCAAAACAGGAAAGCGATTCTGGCGCGGCTGCGGCAGGCCTGCTATGGCTGCACTCGCTGCACCTCTAAACTGCTGCAAAATAATTCGCCTTAAGTACGTTCAGCTATTTCACACGCGTTATTTATATTTAGTATTGTAAACGTGCGTAGATAAAGGTATGTTGCACTTAAAACTCAATCCCTTTAATATTTCCGTATCTAAAGGGCCCATAACGGGAGAGTTGGTCCCCAAGGGTCTGTTATGGGCCAGAACATCTGTCTGTTGTACTACAGGTGCCGGTAGCATTTTTGTTCGCTTCGGTTGTCACGTTGGTCAGAGCGTCTGCCTTCGGAATTCGGATTCACCCGCCCGTGCTGCGGTGGATTCGAATGTTCTTATGCGCTCTCTATTTGCTGGCTGGTATGGCCGGTGGCAGCGGCCACGCTAAAGATCAGGTGATGTCAGGATGTAGGATCGACATTGTCACGAGCTTTCGCCACATAGTTCTCCGGCTGACCTGAATTTTACGATGGGATAGTAGCGTCAGCTGTCACGCGACAGTACTGCCAGGGGCACAGGAGGGGGAGGGGAGCAGGGGTTACGTGCTTCCCACTTAGGTGCCGACTGGCTGGCCGACTGTCGGGGTTTCGGACCGCATGGCCGGGTCCTCAAATGTCAGTCAGTGTCTCTTGCTCTGATCAAGGGTCCTTGGGACAAAGTGGGCCTTTCTGTCGCTCAGAGACCACTTACACCGAACAGTTGGCCTCCTGTCTGCCTGGGTCATGAACCCATTTCTCAAGCAGGGACGAGGCCCGGGGACCGCGATTTACATCGGCCGAGCCCCTGAGACAATGAGGTGCCGCGGCTGTCGGACAGGAGCCCACAGTGCCTAAAAGGGGTTTTTTGTTTGAAAAGAGCCCATTGCCGGCCAGGGGCAATTTTCTGAACAGGGATAGTGACAGAACCCCAAAGTTCAGAGAGCTTCTGGCGTTAGACAAGGTCCTCTGCGAATGAAGCAAGGAATTACAACTCACAGTGATGGAGTTCATGATAGGACAACAGAAAGGCCCTGTGTCACTGAGTGATCTCAGCCCCGAAGGGAGGAGGCTCCGACCGGCATTTCAGCTGGGGGCCCAATGAGCCGTACTACAATCACCGTGCTAATTATTGGACCCCCACACCATGCATACATACTTTTGCGTCAGTGAGGGTCCTTGCGTCAGTCCAGGTCCAACTGCCTCGGCCAGGGGGTCTTTCACGTCAGTGAGGGGGCGGATATATCTTGTGTCGCTATCAGGACCTCCGGATGGACCAGGGGCACCGTAACCAGACTCATCAGAATAGCAGCTGGTAGATAACCCGGATTTGGTAATGGACCTCCCAGTGTTCTAGTCATGTCCCTCTCCTGCCCAGGAGAGGGTAAGTGGTCTCCTTAATGTTCGACGATGTAGATCGGCAACGGTAAATTATTTGATTTGACATTATGACCATTTCGCATAGGTGCAGTGCTTGTTCAGTGTAAGACATGACAAGTATTAACAAGGAATTACGATTACCTTCTTAAATGATAATATGCGTGATCTTCGTTACGTAAGTTGCATTTTTGATGAATTTTCGGTCGCGGACCTTGCTCACAGTCAAAATCTAAATGAATTGAATGGATGAAATGAAATTCAACTTGACATTTTGACGCTGTAAGCAAGATCCGCGACCGAAGAAACATCAAAAACATCACTTACGATATCACGTGTATCGTTATTGTAAGGATGCTTGGTGGGACGAACGCTTGTTTTGATAGTCATCCGAGGATGCCCGTCCTTTTCTAAGGCGACGGGTGAAAAATGTGTATAAAATCGGGTTGAACATGCGCGCTCGCAAACTTTAGAAGCAAAAACACCGCTACCCGGCGCCTCAATTTCCGTCGAAACAAACAAGACGGGCTGCAGCAGCTGACGCCTCGCGCCGGGCGCCGGGTGCGTGAGGGTGACTACGTGTTGTGAAATAGTGCCTCTGAAAGCCCTTTAAAATCAATGTGCACCGTTCGACGGTTAGACTGGGGCATGCATTTTACCTGTGCAAACTTAAGGCTGATCCTCTGAACAAATTAGCCGTAAGACCATTTGCCGTCGACGCGGGCTGGAACTTCGCCGAACGAATGAAAAGCCATATCAACACAAACAGTACAGATTCATCTATTATGCCAATAGTTTGTGAAGCTGTGAATGTTCCCATTATCGAACCGAAAATTGCGCTGGTGAAATTATACGGCGTACAATAATTTCCTCACCTGCGGATAATTTCATAAAGCGTTCAAAGGTATTATTTTTCGATGCGAGTTCGTTTCGTCGTGCCGTTGGCAGATATATCATGCTAGCCATGGTACCGCGCTACGCGGTCCATAACGTCAGTTTTACGCCTAAGTTGCCCAGTGCATTCGATTCAGTATCTTGATTACTTGCTCTGAATAGAACGTCTGTAGCACATGCCCAAGACTCGGTTGCTCACCGACATATCCAAGGATTCTGCACTGGCAGGGACGTCACTTTGTAGACCTTTGGGTAGCTTAAGCCCCCTCCCCTTCCCCAATGCTCTTCTGAGACTCTTCAATCCATGTCAGCAAAGAAGGAATACTGGGCCAAGTAAAAGCAGAACAACTATCGAACTATTGGTATGCAAGGTAGTAGGCGCCTTGACACGTCACTATTAGCATGGTGTTAGTTTTACACAAAATAGTATCAGGTATGTATCCAATGTTCCTGTCATGCTGTCTCCTTCATGCGTCAAGCCGGACTGCAAATGTGTGACAAGTTTTTCAAATAACAATGCCTGGATCGGGATAAAAACATTTAACGGCAACGTGCGGCAGCTTTTAACAGTACAGACTGGACCGGATAAAATATAACGCATATTTTTCCCAACAGTGACAAGTGTATATGTCGCATAGCCGTGGCTGTGATGGTTATGCAATACGATCGGCGACAGCAGGAATCATCAGTGATTCCTTACCAAGATCTACTAATTTTTTGCCGTGAATTACGCCCCATTCTAAGCTTTTCACAAAAAGAGCTCACATGAACTTGAAATAAGCGGTCATTCCCTGCAGGAAAACAAGTTGAAGCTACGAAATATCTAAAACAAATTGATTTTAACATAGAGGGCGCAAATTCAAGTGGCCGAAATCCGGACACAATCAGTCTTTGGGGTACGTTAGGCCAATGATTTCGGCTGAGTCCCGCCCAACCGATTTTAGAAAGTCACGCCCCTGTTCACTGATGCATCAGATCCAGACTTCTTCTCGTCTCCTGTGTGTCTTAAGCAGTCTTCAAGGCATTCACAGTGACCCGCATAGCTTCAGTCCAGCCAGTAGCAGTGCCACTGCATTAAAGACTGTGCTTCGTTTTTTTCTCATACTTTCTGCGCTCGGCGGCCGCAAGCGTTATTACACGCTGAGACACAGAGCAGTCCCCTTGAAATAGCCCGGTCCTGTCACGCAGGCGCGGCCCGATCCGGCAGCTGATGACGCTATGGGTCGGGGAAGCAAAGTTTGCCAATCACCATGCCCAACAGAATGGCGTAGTAGCTCCCTCCATCCTTTTGACCGCCTAGTAATATCACGTTATATTGCGACTCGTGAAACAATTTCGATATCAGTAGATGGCGACCCCCTTGTGCTGCCCACTACGTCAATATATATATATATATATATATATATATATATATATATATATATATATTGTATATATATATCTATATCTATATCTATATGTTTATTTATGCGTGTGGGGGGATATGTGTTTGTGTGTGCATTAGTTACGTCTCGAAAGATATTGCTGGACAAAAAAAAATTGCACGCATCAGATAAATGATGAGAGATACCGAGCACCAATGCTAAGTTGTTCAATGCATTAGCAAGAAACATTATTCACATAGATAAGACAGTCGTAACAGCCTTATTCCTCGGAGAATAACCAGGAGAGTGGAGATATGGTTGGGTTGATATTTCAGCAACATGCCTTCGTTGAAACAATAACAGAAGTGACCTCTACTATTGTTTCGATAAAGGTATGTCGCCGAGATACCAACCCAACCTTATTTCCATTCTCTTGGTTATTCCCCGAGGAACAAGGCTATTACTACTGTCTGCTCTATGAGCACCAACCCTAGTTAATTAACGGAACGAGGAATAGCCCCAAAGCTTGTCACGTGGCCCAGACTAATTTCGCCTGTTAAAAGCGCCATTGCCTCTTTTGCGTCACATACACCATAATTATGGCTCAGATGCGTTTAGTGTAACTTATATTGCCCCAGCGTTCAACGTTTCCAGTGTGCGATACCTCGTGTGGTACGCTTAAGGCCTCGGTGCGAGGCGTATTTGTGCTGCCAATAACAGAGCTTCAGTAAAGACACAATGCTTCCGTCCTGTTGTTTTCTCGTGAGAAAGGCTTTTGTCAAGGATGTCTGACCATTCACCGGAATCGAGTCCAGACACAGATCTCAGAGAGCAGGTGACCACGAAAAAGAAGAAAAGACTCTACACACCACGAACGCGAACGAGACGCATTATAACTGCCGGGCCTTCTCAGAATCCTGAAGTTCCAATAGCCGAGTCCGATCTACTCGACTTCAGAAACCGCGTTTCACCACCACTGCCGCGAGGGGAATTGCAAGCATTACCTAAGGAGTCACAAAACCTGACATCAGAATATGACGCATCGTGTGAGTCTCTCGACATAAAACATCCCGAACTAGAATCCCGAGACCCCACGGAGTCGGAAGCGACGCTGACCCCGGCGGGATTGCGATGTCAGGAAAGTATCGTGAACGACGACCCACAGGAGGGACTACCTCCGAATACAAATGTCCACCTCTCCTTTGACGCTGGGTACTTGGCATCTTCTGATTCACAGTCCGCCTCAGACTTTCGCACAGTTGTGGAAAAATACACCCAAGACCCGGACGTTGCACAGTGGAACCAGAACAGAAATCCAGAGATTCGGATTCATCATCAAATCATCTACGACCGATTCCCTGATGGTCTGGCAGCTTTTGCGGCCAGGATTGGCCTGAGTGCTGTGCCACCAGTGGATGGCGTACCTGAAACTGGCATCGAACCGGAGAGTGCTCGACAACGCTATCGCGAGGTCGGCCAGACCAGCTCGGGCGGCAGCATGATGGACAGTTCGGTGTCCGTGAAGCAGGAGCCGGATAATGAGCCGGCGGCCCCTACAGACAGCCGCAGCGATGTCTCGGCCAACCACATCGACGCACCGTACGACGAGGGCTTCGAAGCCATGCTAATCACGCGCATCCAGAACCGGATCCGAGAGCTAGGCGGCATCGGCGAGTACGACCTCTCCGACCCGACCGACCTTACTCCCGCCGGCCGCCAGGTCAAGCAGCGGTTCGGCTTCCTCATCCAAGACGGCAGCGACGACGAGCAGGCCGGCCCGCCGTCCGTGCTGAAGAGCCGAGAGCGCGGTCGGCGACGACGGCGGCGCGTGCCCGACTGGATGCTGACGGATGTGCCGTCGGACGAGACGCTCCGGACCGACCCGGCCGCCCAGTCGTCGGCCACGTCGGTCAGCTCAGAGCCGCCGTTCG
The DNA here is from genome assembly GCF_011947565.3 of Pollicipes pollicipes. Lineage (NCBI taxonomy): Eukaryota > Metazoa > Arthropoda > Thecostraca > Pollicipedomorpha > Pollicipedidae > Pollicipes > Pollicipes pollicipes. Next base: position 899,213 of record NW_023596746.1, read on the forward strand.
CTGCCACGCACCCGCCGCGCCGCTACGTCGGCTCGCCCGAGTCCGAGAGCGAGCTGTCGGCACTGCGCGACGTCCGCGCCGAGGGCGGCGACGAGTTCGTCGAGGCGGTGCTCTGGCGGCTCCAGGAGAGCCTGCGTGCCAGCCACAACTTCCGCGAGTACCGCGACTCGGTGGCGCGCAAGAGCGACTACGAGCGCCGCGCGGAGCGGCACCACCAGGACACGGCCAGCGACGACACGGACGAAGAAAGCAGCAGGAGCAGCGCCGGTCGCGTCCACTTCCAGAAAAAGGTGCTGGTGCGTCCAGCTCGGCAAAGACCCGCTGCTCACCGAGTACCGGCGGCCTTACTCCAAGGTCTCTAAACAAAAGCTCTCCGCCGTCAAGGAGTACAACCCTGAGCCAGATGACCCGGATTACGAGGACTCGCTGAAGGACAAGACAGAGGCGGAGGCCGCGAAGGCGGCGGCTGCAGCGGCGGAGGCAGACCAGACGGATGCTGCTCCGACGACGCCGCCGACCGCGCCGGCACCAGCGCCCAAAACGCAACCGGGATGGAAGAAACTATTCGTAATTATCTGCTTTATTTCTGAGTGAGATTGGTTCTTCAAGCCGCAATCAGCAGCCACAGCGTTTAGTATTCATGTTGCTTTGGCGGTGAAATTGCACCCGTAGAATGCATGCGGGGAAGGGTGATATCGTAACATATCAGCGTAGGGGGATCTAAATGTACGGATTGAGACCCTAAAATCTCGCGTTTCTCACGCTTTTTTGAGAGCATGCTGGATACAACAAAAACATTCCTTCAGCTAATGCAATCCGAAATTTATTCCAGAACATGCACCGACGGGCATTTGTCCGGATTGTTTCAGTGTTGTGTTGGTGGGGCGGAGGAACCAGCCGCCAAAGCTCCACCTCCTCCAAAGCCTGCAGCTGCACCACCAGCTCCACCAGGCTCCACCAGCTCCACCAGCAAGTTGGCAAAACAACCTGAAGTGAAGCGAAAGAGACGCAAAGTCAAGAGCCTGCAGGTGAAGGACTTGGACCCGGACACCCCCAACGAAGAGCTCCGGACGCTCCACATGATGTTTGACGACCAGCTGGAGCTATGCAAGCTGACCGATCCGGACACGGATCCAAGTCTAGACGACCCGTCAGAGCTGTCGGACCCCGACTCTGAGCACGAGACGCCCTGTTTCGCGGACTTTCTCAGAGCATGCGGACTCCCGGATGCAAAGGTCGACGACTATATGAAATACTACAAGACTCACAAAGGTAAGGAATGATTATGGTCCATAATGGTCTGGTCACAAATATCTTAAACGCATTTAAAGTAAGAATTCATGTCTGGCTTTATTCCGTTTCGTTCTATAAACAGAGTTTCAACATTTGTCGGCACTTTTGCACCATGGGCCGTGCAACGATCACAACGGGCGGCTGTGTCTGGCCTTTGCCAGGCACGTCAAAGATTCTGAGCTCGTAATGGACTCGGTGCGGTTGAACAGCGGTAGTCAACCCATCATATGTAGGTAAGGTTTTTTCTTTAAACCTGAATGCACTTAGGCACTCGCCGAAGTGCATGAACGTGGGGGCACACATTAGAGTGCAAGTTAACAGCTATCAGACCGTTTTAAAACCAAACCAGATGCATTACCATGAGGATAGTCTGCTCTACAGAGCGGTCAGAGCCTTCAAACTACAAGTCCGTATCCAATAGAGCCCGCGTCCCCGTCCGGGAGCGCTGAGCCTTCTCGTCCCGGCAGGGCTGACCGACAGCGGCCAC
>NW_023596746.1:901992-925670 GCF_011947565.3 Pollicipes pollicipes
TCCAGATACAGCCAGCCACTGCTATCTCCAGTGCACTGTTGGTATAGCTCAGCTGTACATGTGACTGCATGTCAGTCCACAAAACGACGTCCACTGTGCTGGACACCTAAACAGCATTGGTGCACTGAGCCCTGCACTGCCATGCACAAAGCTGTTTTTGCCCAAAATTATCTTTGCAACATAAGATTCCCTGAAACACTGACATTCTGCAAGCTGACACTGGCATTAACTTGTGCAAAACTCTGAGGTCAGATTTAGGATGTACATTGTACATCCACCAAAATTGTATGGCCATGCCACTGCTACACTGAGCATGCTTCACAAATGCTCGGCCAACTGGACTGTGCGGCCACCAGTGTTATTTGCATTGGTTTATTTTAGCTAACATGTGTGGACCACATAGACATTTTATGGGCATGATCCACTTAACTTCTTAGTATGATCATTAACCAATATATTTTTCACATATACCATCAATGGTTTATCTATGTTCATTTTTCAATGTCTTTCTTATTTAACTGCACTCAGCACAGCAATATCCATAACATTTAATGCATGGCTAGATCATGAAGCATGTATGCTACATCAAGCATGCCTGGTGTTACAGATGTCACTGCAAAAAAAATTCAGTGCATATGCATCATAAATCCAAGACACCAGACCTTTGTTACAGTTACCATGAATTTTAGTGAATACACAGCCAGCATTTCAAGATATCATTTATTGAGAAGGTAAATTTGGAAACAGTATTCTACTCTTTTCCCTAACATCCAATTTTGATAATGCAGCTCAATCTGGCCTGGCCTGAGTTAGATGCACACAAGTACCAGGTCCAGCACACTAATATTGTGAGGCTTAATGCATGGGAGAGAGCCATGTGTGCATGTACGTGCACAGGGCAATGTGGCAAGAAGGTTGCATGCAATTATAGACATTCTTCCATTGGGAGGACTATACCTGAAGCTCCATCTAGCAAATGAAAATGCTGGGTGGGTACACCATACACAACATTAAGCATGTAAAACTGCAAATATTTCTGCTTGAAAAACATATAAAATTGGTTTTGCCACGTTCTTAAAGTTGTACAGACGTGGTCGAAATCCGAACAGTTAGCTGAACAGTTTCCAAACTGTGGGCACCCCATCCTCGATGTGGTTCCTGCGTTATATGACTGTTTACTGAGCAGTTACAAAAATCATTTCATAAATGCTTTCCTCCATCATATACAGCTTGGCCATGAATAGCATCATATACTCCCCCATACTCTGGGACAGACGTCCTCTCCGCCTTCTCTCCAATACAGGCAACACGGTACGATACAAATGATCCGGGTAAAACCGGCAAAACAGGAAAGCGATTCTGGCGCGGCTGCGGCAGGCCTGCTATGGCTGCACTCGCTGCACCTCCAAACTGCTGCAAAATAATTCGCCTTAAGTACGTTCAGCTATTTCACACGCGTTATTTATATTTAGTATTGTAAACGTGCGTAGATAAAGGTATATTGCACCTAAAACTCAACCCCTTTAATATTTCCGTATCTAAAGGGCCCATAACAGGAGAGTTGGTCCCCAAAGGTCTGTTATGGGCCAGAACATGTCTGTTGTACTACAGGTGCCGGTAGCATTTTTGTTCGCTTCGGTTGTCATATTGGTCAGAGCGTCTGCCTTCGGAATTCGGATTCACCCAACCGTGGTGCGGTGGATTCGAATGTTTTTATGCGCTCTCTATTGGCTGGCTGGTATGGCCGGTGGCAGCGACCACGCTAAAGGTCAGGTGATGTCAGGATGTAGGATCGACATTGTCACGAGCTTTCGCCACATAGTTCTCCGGCTGACCTGAATTTTACGATGGGATAGTAGCGTCAGCTCTCACGCGACAGTACTGCCAGGGGCACAGGAGGGGGAGGGGAGCATGGGTTACGTGCTTCCCACTTAGGTGCCGACTGGCTGGCCGACTGTCGGGGTTTCGGACCGCATGGCCGGGTCCTCAAATGTCAGTCAGTGTCTCTTGCTCTGATCGAGGGTCCTTGGGCAAAGTGGGCCTTTCTGTCGCTCAGAGACCACTTACACCGAACAGTTGGCCTCCTGTCTGCCTGGGTCATGAACCCATTTCTCAAGCAGGGATGAGGCCCGGGGACCGCGATTTACATCGGCCGAGTCCCTGAGACAATGAGGTGCCGCGGCTGTCGGACAGGAGCCCACAGTGCCTAAAAGGGGTTTTTTGTTTGAAAAGAGCCCATTGCCGGCCAGGGGCAATTTTCTGAACAGGGATAGTGACAGAACCCCAAAGTTCAGAGAGCTTCTGGCGTTAGACAAGGTCCTCTGCGAATGAAACAAGGAATTGCAACTCACAGTGATGAAGTTCATGATGGGACAACAGAAAGGCCCTGTGTCACTGAGTGATCTCAGCCCCAAAGGGAGGAGGCTCCGACCGGCATCTCAGCTAGGGGCCCAATGAGCCGTACTACAATCACCGTGCTAATTATTGGACCCCCACACCATGCATACATACTTTTGCGTCAGTGAGGGTCCTTGCGTCAGTCCAGGTCCAACTGCCTCGGCCAGGGGGTCTTTCACGTCAGTGAGGGGGCGGATATATCTTGTGTCGCTATCAGGACCTCCGGATGGACCAGGGGCACCGCAACCAGACTCATCAGAATAGCAGCTGGTAGATAACCCGGATTTGGTAATGGACCTCCCAGTGTTCTAGTCATGGGGCCTCCTGCCCAGGAGAGGGTAAGTGGTCTCCTTAATGTTCGACGATGTAGATCGGCAACGGTAAATTATTTGATTTGACATTATGACCATTTCGTATAGTGCAGTGCTTGTTCAGTGTAAGACATGACAAGTATTAACAAGGAATTACGATTACCTTCTTAAATGATAATATGCGTGATCTTCGTTACGTAAGTTGCATTTTTGATGAATTTTCGGTCGCGGACCTTGCTCACAGTCAAAATCTAAATGAATTGAATGGATGAAATGAAATTCAACTTGACATTTTGACGCTGTAAGCAAGATCCGCGACCGAAGAAACGTCAAAAACACCACTTACGATATCACGTATATCGTTATTGTAAGGATGCTTGGTGGGACGAACGCTTGTTTGGATAGTCATCCGAGGATGCCCGTCCTTTTCTAAGGCGACGGGTGAAAAATGTGTATAAAATCGGGTTGAACATGCGCGCTCGCAAACTTTAGAAGCAAAAACACCGCTACCCGGCGCCTCAATTTCCGTCGAAACAAACAAGACGGGCTGCAGCAGCTGACGCCTCGCGCCGGGCGCCGGGTGCGTGAGGGTGACTACGTGTTGTGAAATAGTGCCTCTGAAAGCCCTTTAAAATCAATGTGCACCGTTCGACGGTTAGACTGGGGCATGCATTTTACCTGTGCAAACTTAAGGCTGATCCTCTGAACAAATTAGCCGTAAGACCATTTGCCGTCGACGCGGGCTGGAACTTCGCCGAACGAATGAAAAGCCATATCAACACAAACAGTACAGATTCATCTATTATGCCAATAGTTTGTGAAGCTGTGAATGTTCCCATTATCGAACCGAAAATTGCGCTGGTGAAATTATACGGCGTACAATAATTTCCTCACCTGCGGATAATTTCATAAAGCGTTCAAAGGTATTATTTTTCGATGCGAGTTCGTTTCGTCGTGCCGTTGGCAGATATATCATGCTAGCCATGGTACCGCGCTACGCGGTCCATAACGTTAGTTTTACGCCTAAGTTGCCCAGTGCATTCGATTCAGTATCTTGATTACTTGTTCTGAATAGAACGTCTGTAGCACATGCCCAAGACTCGGTTGCTCACCGACATATCCAAGGATTCTGCACTGGCAGGGACGTCACTTTGTAGACCTTTGGGTAGCTTAAGCCCCCTCCCCTTCCCCAATGCTCTTCTGAGACTCTTCAATCCATGTCAGCAAAGAAGGAATACTGGGCCAAGTAAAAGCAGAACAACTATCGAACTATTGGTATGCAAGGTAGTAGGCGCCTTGACACGTCACTATTAGCATGGTGTTGGTTTTACACAAAATAGTATCAGGTATGTATCCAATGTTCCTGTCATGCTGTCTCCTTCATGCGTCAAGCCGGACTGCAAATGTGTGACAAATTTTTCAAATAACAATGCCTGGATCGGGATAAAAACATTTAACGGCAACGTGCGGCAGCTTTTAACAGTACAGACTGGACCGGATAAAATATAACGCATATTTTTCCCAACAGTGACAAGTGTATATGTCGCATAGCCGTGGCTGTGATGGTTATGCAATACGATCGGCGACAGCAGGAATCATCAGTGATTCCTTACCAAGATCTACTAATTTTTTGCTGTGAATTACGCCCCATTCTAAGCCTTTCACAAAAAGAGCTCACATGAACTTGAAATAAGCGGTCATTCCCTGCAGGAAAACAAGTTGAAGCTACGAAATATCTAAAACAAATTGATTTTAACATAGAGGGCGCAAATTCAAGTGGCCGAAATCCGGACACAATCAGTCTTTGGGGTAGGTTAGGTCAATGATTTCGGCTGAGTCCCGCCCAACCGATTTTAGAAAGTCACGCCCCTGTTCACTGATGCATCAGATCCAGACTTCTTCTCGTCTCCTGTGTGTCTTAAGCAGTCTTCAAGGCATTCACAGTGACCCGCGTAGCTTCAGTCCAGCCAGTAGCAGTGCCACTGCATTAAAGACTGTGCTTCGTTTTTTTCTCATACTTTCTGCGCTCGGCGGCCGCAAGCGTTATTACACGCTGAGACACAGAGCAGTCCCCTTGAAATAGCCCGGTCCTGTCACGCAGGCGCGGCCCGATCCGGCAGCTGATGACGACGCTATGGGTCGGGGAAGCAAAGTTTGCCAATCACCATGCCCAACAGAATGGCGTAGTAGCTCCCTCCATCCTTTTGACCGCCTAGTAATATCACGTTATATTGCGACTCGTGAAACAATTTCGATATCAGTAGATGGCGACCCCCTTGTGCTGCCCACTACGTCAATATATGTATATATATATATATATATATATATATATATATATATATATCTGTATATATATATCTATATCTATATCTATATGTTTATTTATGCGTGTGGGGGGATATGTGTTTGTGTGTGCATTAGTTACGTCTCGAAAGATATTGCTGGACAAAAAAAATTGCACGCATCAGATAAATGATGAGAGATACCGAGCACCAATGCTAAGTTGTTCAATGCATTAGCAAGAAACATTATTCACATAGATAAGACAGTCGTAACAGCCTTATTCCTCGGAGAATAACCAGGAAAGTGGAGATATGGTTGGGTTGATATTTCAGCAACATGCCTTCGTTGAAACAATAACTGAAGTGACTTCTACTATCGTTTCGATAAAGGTATGTCGCCGAGATACCAACCCAACCTTATTTCCATTCTCTTGGTTATTCCCCGAGGAACAAGGCTATTACTACTGTCTGCTCTATGAGCACCAACCCTAGTTAATTAACGGAACGAGGAATAGCCCCAAAGCTTGTCACGTGGCCCAGACTAATTTCGCCTGTTAAAAGCGCCATTGCCTCTTTTGCGTCACATACACCATAATTATGGCTTAGATGCGTTTAGTGTAACTTATATTGCCCCAGCGTTCAACGTTTCCAGTGTGCGATACCTCGTGTGGTACGCTTAAGGCCTCGGTGCGAGGCGTATTTGTGCTGCCAATAACAGAGCTTCAGTAAAGACACAATGCTTCCGTCCTGTTGTTTTCTCAGTGAGAAAGGCTTTTGTCAAGGATGTCTGACCATTCACCGGAATCGAGTCCAGACACAGATCTCAGAGAGCAGGTGACCACGAAAAAGAAGAAAAGACTCTACACACCACGAACGCGAACGAGACGCATTATAACTGCCGGGCCTTCTCAGAATCCTGAAGTTCCAATAGCCGAGTCCGATCTACTCGACTTCAGAAACCGCGTTTCACCACCACTGCCGCGAGGGGAATTGCAAGCATTACCTAAGGAGTCACAAAACCTGACATCAGAATATGACGCATCGTGTGAGTCTCTCGACATAAAACATCCCGAACTAGAATCCCGAGACCCCACGGAGTCGGAAGCGACGCTGACCCCGGCGGGATTGCGATGTCAGGAAAGTATCGTGAACGACGACCCACAGGAGGGACTACCTCCGAATACAAATGTCCACCTCTCCTTTGACGCTGGGTACTTGGCATCTTCTGATTCACAGTCCGCCTCAGACTTTCGCACAGTTGTGGAAAAATACACCCAAGACCCGGACGTTGCACAGTGGAACCAGAACAGAAATCCAGAGATTCGGATTCATCATCAAATCATCTACGACCGATTCCCTGATGGTCTGGCAGCTTTTGCGGCCAGGATTGGCCTGAGTGCTGTGCCACCAGTGGATGGCGTACCTGAAACTGGCATCGAACCGGAGAGTGCTCGACAACGCTATCGCGAGGTCGGCCAGACCAGCTCGGGCGGCAGCATGATGGACAGTTCGGTGTCCGTGAAGCAGGAGCCGGATAATGAGCCGGCGGCCCCTACAGACAGCCGCAGCGATGTCTCGGCCAACCACATCGACGCACCGTACGACGAGGGCTTCGAAGCCATGCTAATCACGCGCATCCAGAACCGGATCCGAGAGCTAGGCGGCATCGGCGAGTACGACCTCTCCGACCCGACCGACCTTACTCCCGCCGGCCGCCAGGTCAAGCAGCGGTTCGGCTTCCTCATCCAAGACGGCAGCGACGACGAGCAGGCCGGCCCGCCGTCCGTGCTGAAGAGCCGAGAGCGCGGTCGGCGACGACGGCGGCGCGTGCCCGACTGGATGCTGACGGATGTGCCGTCGGACGAGACGCTCCGGACCGACCCGGCCGCCCAGTCGTCGGCCACGTCGGTCAGCTCAGAGCCGCCGTTCGCTGCCACGCACCCGCCGCGCCGCTACGTCGGCTCGCCCGAGTCCGAGAGCGAGCTGTCGGCACTGCGCGACGTCCGCGCCGAGGGCGGCGACGAGTTCGTCGAGGCGGTGCTCTGGCGGCTCCAGGAGAGCCTGCGTGCCAGCCACAACTTCCGCGAGTACCGCGACTCGGTGGCGCGCAAGAGCGACTACGAGCGCCGCGCGGAGCGGCACCACCAGGACACGGCCAGCGACGACACGGACGAAGAAAGCAGCAGGAGCAGCGCCGGTCGCGTCCACTTCCAGAAAAAGGTGCTGGTGCGTCCACTCGGCAAAGACCCGCTGCTCACCGAGTACCGGCGGCCTTACTCCAAGGTCTCTAAACAAAAGCTCTCCGCCGTCAAGGAGTACAACCCTGAGCCAGATGACCCGGATTACGAGGACTCGCTGAAGGACAAGACAGAGGCGGAGGCCGCGAAGGCGGCGGCTGCAGCGGCGGAGGCAGACCAGACGGATGCTGCTCCGACGACGCCGCCGACCGCGCCGGCACCAGCGCCCAAAACGCAACCGGGATGGAAGAAACTATTCGTAATTATCTGCTTTATTTCTGAGTGAGATTGGTTCTTCAAGCCGCAATCAGCAGCCACAGCGTTTAGTATTCATGTTGCTTTGGCGGTGAAATTGCACCCGTAGAATGCATGCGGGGAAGGGTGATATCGTAACATATCAGCGTAGGGGGATCTAAATGTACGGATTGAGACCCTAAAATCTCGCGTTTCTCACGCTTTTTTGAGAGCATGCTGGATACAACAAAAACATTCCTTCAGCTAATGCAATCCGAAATTTATTCCAGAACATGCACCGACGGGCATTTGTCCGGATTGTTTCAGTGTTGTGTTGGTGGGGCGGAGGAACCAGCCGCCAAAGCTCCACCTCCTCCAAAGCCTGCAGCTGCACCACCAGCTCCACCAGGCTCCACCAGCTCCACCAGCAAGTTGGCAAAACAACCTGAAGTGAAGCGAAAGAGACGCAAAGTCAAGAGCCTGCAGGTGAAGGACTTGGACCCGGACACCCCCAACGAAGAGCTCCGGACGCTCCACATGATGTTTGACGACCAGCTGGAGCTATGCAAGCTGACCGATCCGGACACGGATCCAAGTCTAGACGACCCGTCAGAGCTGTCGGACCCCGACTCTGAGCACGAGACGCCCTGTTTCGCGGACTTTCTCAGAGCATGCGGACTCCCGGATGCAAAGGTCGACGACTATATGAAATACTACAAGACTCACAAAGGTAAGGAATGATTATGGTCCATAATGGTCTGGTCACAAAATATCTTAAACGCATTTAAAGTAAGAATTCATGTCTGGCTTTATTCCGTTTCGTTCTATAAACAGAGTTTCAACCATTTGTCGCACTTTTGCACCATGGGCCGTGCAACGATCACAACGGGCGGCTGTGTCTGGCCTTTGCCAGGCACGTCAAAGATTCTGAGCTCGTAATGGACTCGGTGCGGGTGAACAAGGGTAGTCACCCATCATATGTAGGTAAGGTTTTTCTTTAAACCTGAATGCACTTAGCACTCGCCGAAGTGCATGAACGTGTGGGCAGCACATTAGAGTGCAAGTTAACAGCTATCAGACCGTTTAAAACCCAAACCAGATGCATTACCATGAGGATAGTCTGCTCTACAGAGCGGTCAGAGCCTTCAAACTACCAAGTCCGTATCCAATAGAGCCCGCGTCCCCGTCCGGGAGCGCTGAGCCTTCTCGTCCCGGCAGGGCTGACCGACAGCGGCCACGGCGACTGGGCAGGCACGGGTCGAGGCTCGAGTGACCGGCCGTCCAGCGCCAGCAGCGGGGACGACCCCAGCTGGTGGGACAAACGCGCCCGCGAGCGCCGTCAGGACTACCGGCGCAAGCGGCGCGAGCACCGCGAGTACCAGCGCCAGATCGAGACCCAGCGCGACCTGGAGGTGGAGAGCCAGTTGCGCCGCGCGCTCGAGACGCAGCGCGAGCTGCTGCGTGAGCGCGAGGTGCAGCGCGAGATCGAGCGCACGCGCGAGTCCAGTAAAGAGCGCAAGGAGCTGCACCTGGAGGAGGAGGTGCTGGAGAAGGAGCTGCTACGGCGGCTGTTGGCCGAGCTGCAGAACGAGCAGGTGCGTGCCAGGGATCGCGAGAAGCGTAGGGTGGTGGCCAGGGTTCTGGAGGAGGAGCTGATCACGAGGCTACGCCTGGAGCTGGCGAGGCTGCGGGAGAGGAGCGAGGAGCGGAAGGGAGCATATTCCACGCAGCTGCTGGAGGAGGAGGCCAACACCCGCGAGCTGAACAACCGCATCGAGGAGCTGCGCAGGCGGATGGAAGAGAACAAGATTCTGAGGGATTATGAAAGGGACGAGGAGCAGCAGAGACTCCAGCTGCTGGAGGAGCTTCTCGTCAAGGAAAGGCGACGAATGGACATTCATGATGCCCAGCGTCTGAAAGAGCAGGACTTGGAGGAGGCGGACAGAGATCTCCTGATGGACATTGAGACTCAGTCCGGGGAGGATGAAGCGAAGAGTCAGAAAGCGTACGAGGAATGCGCAAGGGAGGTTGTGAGGAAAAGTGAGGAGCATAAGGCAATACGTTCAAAGCTCACTGGTGAAATTCGCAAAAGAGAGTTGGTCAAGCGCAAATTGATCTCACTTCAAGATATTGAAAAGACAAACCCACGGCTTTTCCAGTTGGCCAAAGTAATGGAACAGGTCAGCAACGAAAAGGGTTGCGTTGAGCTGGAGTACGATGAAACTGCGTCCTCTTCTGGAATTCTGAAAAAGGAAAGCATGTCTGAGGGTGAAGGGATAGCGGACCAAGAGCAGGGTACCAAACAAGACTCGAAAACCGACGGGGAAGCAACCGATGGTGAAGCGGGGGAGGGCGTGCCAGGCTTGTCAGAGGATGCGTCCGAGTCCCCTGGCGTCGAAGCGAACATCAACGAAGAGGGCGCCGCCACGGAAAAGGCTGACGATGGGGCTGAACAGTCTGCCGAGGCTGCCGGGGACGAAGCATCTTCCAAACCGGGTGCCCCTGACGGAGCCACCGACCAATCAAAAGACCCGGATGTGAAGGATTCCGAAAATGTAGAAAAGGCGTCTCCAGTGGACGCCTCACCCGATGGCGAGTCTTCTGCCCGTCCCGAGGGTTCGGGGGCCGCCGGCGAAGAGGCCGACACAGTCGGTGCGGACCTGGTCGACGCCAGTCCAGCGCCTGCTGCCGATGAGACGGCTCCGACAGCTCCGGGGCCGACGGAGGCGGAGACGACGGCTCCAGGATCGTCAGACGGCACCAACCAGGCCGAGGGTGCGCCCGAGGAGGCGGAGGGCCCGCGGCTCCAGGAGTCAGCAGTGCAGGTGGCTGCGTCGGCACCGGGGGCGGACGGCGGCTCGGCCGGAGCGCCGGCGGTGGAGCAGGGCGGTGGTGTGACGGAGGGCGGCTCGTCCGAAGCGGCGCCGGCGACGGAGCAGGGCGGCGGTTCAACGGAGGGCGGCTCGCCCGAAGCGCCAGTAACGGAGCAGGGCGGCGGTTCAACGGAGGGCAGCTCGCCCGAAGCGCCAGTGACGGAGCAGGGCGGCGGTGCGACAGACGGTGGCCCATCTGAAGCGCCAGCGACGGAGCAGGACGGCGGCGCGACGGGCGAAGGCTCATCCGAAGCGCCAGCGACGGAACAGGACGGCGGTACGACAGAGGGGGGCTCGTCCGAAACACCGGCGACGGAACAGGACGGCGGAGCGACGGACGGCACGGCTGCGGTGGTAGCTGTCGTGGTTACGAACCAGGAGGGTCTGGAGGTGGAGCAGCCGGCGGCGGCAGCCAGCCGTAGCGACGAGGTCAGCATCAGCTCTATGTCAGGCGTCAATGATCTCTATGAAATTGAGCACGGCATGAAGTAAACGTCGGCCCGGCTCAGCGCAGACGGGTCTTTTTGGCCGGTGAATATCGACAACAAATCAGGACAGTCGATCCTGCAAGCAGATAAGTCAAGCAGACTTCTCGGCAACGTCGTTAACGTGTCGAATGGCGCCCGTACCTCGTCTGTGCCCGCCCTTAGCACTGTATGCGCACACGTGATTTGTAGGAGCTGTGTGACACAAGCTGTTGACACGTATCCGCAGTTGGATTTCACGTTAGTGGTGTCCGCTCCCTGTCGTATATGATTAAAAATATCTCACTTTGTGCGGAATCGCGTTTTTCATCACTTAACATTAGGACGAAGACGAGCTGTTCCTGTCTGAATCACCGAAGCTAGAGACCGTCCGTGTATTTTGCTTAGCTCTGGATCTAACAAAGTGGCAGAGAAATTTGACGCTTTCCTTGCCACATCGGAGCCGTTTCGACCAGCTGCCGCCCCAAGATGCCACTTGCTTGAACCTTCATCCGCACTAATTTTCTGACATTCCGGTGCACACGCCTGGTCGGTTGCCAGACCACCGTTCTGTTGGGGTCGTCGGTTGGAGACGAGGTGTGCATCGAGTGCCGATTATTGTAATTGTTGGGCCGATACAGTTTTCAACAAACGCAAGCCCGCCAATTGCGGCTCAGTCGCGAGTAATAACTGAAACAATATGCTGGGGTTGTCCCAGCAGTGAAAAAGACGCGGGTTGATCGCGATCAAGAACAGCCCTGGCCCCACCACATCACCAAGCGTGCTTCCAGGTAACATGAGTGGATTCACAGCTCGGCACGGTAGCTACTACTCTTTTTCATCCACTATACGCGGTATCTTAAATTGAATCACCCGCGCTACACTTGTATGTCGAGGCCAGTCACGGACTTGACCTTCCCGATCGGGTGAGCGCTATCAATTAAACCAGCGGAATACGTTCCACGCCAGTATTCGGGAGTCCGGCATAACGAGGCGCGTCGGCTACTTGGACCATTTTGGTGTTCAAGGGTTGCAACGTGGATAACCGTGAAGCACAGGACTGATTCCAACACATACCATGCTGGTTCCTTACTACTCATCATTGCATATCACGAGAACGGGATGCCGCACTGGCGCGGTGTGATAAATGCCGGGTAGGAAAAGACAGGGCAGTCATTTTTCAATAGTATTTTGATTCTCTCCAACACCACGGCTCAGTTCAACGGTACAGCGCAAAGTGGTGCAGTTTGCCAGCCAATGGCAACTCATAGTTGGCACAAGCAAAACTGCTGGTTCGACGCTCAACACGAACGCGAAAACTGAAGAATGCTGCATTACAGAAACATAGACAACGCCATCCTTAAACGATAAACAAAAAGCAAGAAAAACATCATCAATGCTGTCTGTAAAATGTGACTAACCAGACAACTGCAGTATGTGCAGGTCAGAGGTTCACTAATCACCCTAACCCAACCATAGCTGCTAATACTAGCGAGTGGTGTTCTCGGGCGACCACATTCAAGAAAGGCAGCCGTGGAGACGACTGCCATGCTCCAGAGAAAAGACTGCACGAAACGCAGACACAGAATACTTAAAACAAGCGTCGAATTTGGCACCACTGGAATGAATGCCGTCGAAGGCGCCGTTGGTTGCCGGTGCGCCACTTTCACCGCGGTACAGCAACAGCACAATAATATCAGACCGCGGCAAAAGCGGTAAGGCAATCGTATCACTACAGCCGCCGTCGGCCACTGGGTCCAGCAAAGGCTTGCCGATGCTGATAACATCTCCGTCAACACGGCATAACTCTCCAGAACGTAACAACAAATAAAAGGGTCTCGCCGTGGCAGCCTGGAGAACAGACTTGTGCCTTCCATTGTCTGGCCAGCCCGCCAGCACGCCCAGTTTGCACAGTTTAGCGGCAGATCTCCGCCCCCTGTCCACACAGCTTAGCAGCGGATCTGCACCCACTGTCCGGACAGCTCAGCAGCAGATCTGCAACCGCCGTCCGTCCGGACAGCTTAGAAGCGGACTTGCACCCACTGTCCAGACAGCTAGGCAGCAGATCTGCACCCAACGTCCAGACAACTTAGTAATGGATCTGCACCCCTGTCCTGACGGCTCAGTGGCGGATCTGCACCCACTGCCCGGACAGCTCAGTAGCGGATCTGCACCCACTGTCCGGACAGCTCGTCCTTGCGGAAGTAGTGCGGCCGTCCGTCCGGGAAGATGGTGATGGCCGGGAACGGGTGCTCCTGGATGTGCTTCAGTGTGCTCCGCACCTGTGAGGCAGCCAGAGGTCACGCCACAGCACTCTCGCCCCCCCCCCCCCCCTCCACGTCCGCAGCGTCTCAGCGACAGACGCCCGGCATCCCCGGAGTGAGACCACACAACGAACGGGGGCTGACGCTGGGGAAGCTGCCCCGAACCCCACGGGCACCAGCTCGGCACCAGCGAGACAGCGCTAGGAAGCGGTGTAACTCGGCGCATCGCTTCCTTCACTTCTAGACGGTCTGAGTGACAGCGATTTCAGAGTTAAAGTTAAGCCTCAGGCCATACACCAATAAAATCGCTTAAACATACCCGAGGTATCAGCAGGAAACGCCGACGGACGCCGAACACAGACGGCGTTTTCTGATGCCACCAGTGCAGACGGTCACGTCTCACCTGCATGGCGAAGTGGGGCGGCTCGACCTCGGGGCTGGTGGAGAGGTGCTGCAGCAGGAACTCGTCGCTCTGCTGCAGCCACAGGTCCACACCCCGCAGCGGCTCGTAGTTGAAAGGTCCGATCCGCAGCAGGCCTTGCTGACAGTCGTAGATGTCCAGTACCTGGCCGCGCGGCCGACGGAGCGGGTTAGGTCACGACGGGCAGGTCTGGTGCGGCTCAGGCGGGTACGGGTCAGCCACGGCCCGCACAGGGGCAGGTCAACAGTGGCCGTCACAGGCCCTGGCGGAGCACAGGCCAGTCGAACACAAGACGCGAAATGGGAGGCGAAAATCCTGCCAGTCTACGTGATCTTACAACGGAAACGTGCTCTAAATATGCCGCAAAACGCGGCATAAGAAACATCTTCGAAGCGACAAAAAGCACCGGCAGCGAAACACCGCTAAGCCACACAAAATCAAGCTCAGCCTATAGAGGCAGCCGCAGGCGGCTTCATCCACAGTCGCGGTCGCAGGCTGCCACCCTGCCCACCTGGTGTCCGCCGGTGTAGAAGCGGGCTGAGCGGAGGCCCAGCTCGGGTCCCTTGTCCGGGAAGGTGGCCGGGAACAGTTCGCCCGTCTCCGTGTTCACGCCCACGCCGTACACCACCGGCCAGTTCATGCCAGCCCGGATGATGGTGTTGAGGTCGCCGAGACAGCAGGTCACCAGGTCCACCTCGTACGGCGACTTCTGGAACGAGTCTGCGCCAGGCGGCGAGGCGTCAGCGAGTCCTGGCCACCGGCCTGCCACACGGCCTCATACACAGCGGCACAGGCAGCGGGTCCCAGCCACCGGCCTACCACACGGCCTCATACGCAGCGGCACAGGGACTTCACTTCGTCCCTGGTCACGTGGACCAAAATGATATGCAACAGACCAGCCGTACGCCAATAGAGCTATATATCTCGTTTGGATGGGAGAGCGTTATCCCATCTCCTCTCACCAAAGTTTTCTCCAAATATCAAGCACACATCACCCCTTCCCCTCCTCTCAGTCACCCAAGACACTAAAAGCACACAAAACAGACACTGCAAGGGAAACTACCTGTTTTCCCGAGCTGGATAAGGTCACACGTAAGCCTGGCTCGACAGGGCATTCTGGAAAAGCTACATGACTGGGCCTTGATCCCGTTGCACAGCAGGTTGCGGGGAGACAGGATCCCACCAGCTCTAGGTGCCGGTAGACTGCGCACAACAGCACAGCACCGTCAACGGCGGTCCCCAATGCACCGCCGGCAGCAGTGCATTGTTGTATTGTCTCCAGCCCCGGTGTATCACACACTGCAGTACAATGCTACCGGCCCCGTTCCCAGGCACACCAGACGTCCGGCACTCGCCGAGGCCGGCGACTGTCTCATACACTGAGAGCCCACACAGCGTACCAGGCCGGGGACGAGACCGGACCGTGCGGCGCCACGCGTCCAGCGCATCAGCCACGCGTGAGGACCCTCCAACGGCGCCACTCACTGAGCAGGGAGAGCGTGAGCTCCTCGGAGACGCCGCGCGTGTCGCGGAAGCCGCCGGCCAGGTGCAGCTGCACCCGGCCGGCCGGGTAGCCCATGGACAGCTCCGATATGCGGTGCAGGATCGTCTGGATTGACTCCTCGTGGCCGCAGCCGTCCAGGTGTGTCAGCGCCGTGGCGCCCGACGCTGCGGAGGACGGCACGACGTCAGCGGCGCCCGACGGAGCGCCGGGCCGGCGGCACATGGGGGCGGCGGTCACAGAACTACGGGTCAGGGGAGTGGAGTGAGACTGTCCCGCACGTGAGCCCACCTTCAGAGGGCACTGCCATCAGAGTGACACGCGAATGACTCCAACCAGCGTGGCCATGACAATGGCCTCACGCCGGGAGGGTAGCTGAAAGTTTCGAAGTGACAGCCATTCGGCATCGGCCAGTTGACGTCGCTATGATCCCGACCGCTGCGTCAAACGTCACGCGACGCCAACCGATGTGTCGCGGGTAAACGCCGACTCCCGTGTCAAATGACACCCACGTGACACTGACCGGAGAATCACGAACATCCACGTGACACCGACCGGAGCATCAACACCCACGCGACACAGACCGACGTGTCACGAACCAATGGCGCGCGACGCCCACTGACGCACCGCACGTGGCCCGCCAGTGGCCCTGACACCGAGGCACCACCCGGCAGCCCCCCGCCACTGACCGGTGTGTCGCAGGACGGCGATGTGGCACGTAGTGCAGTCATCCGTGCCCAGGATGGAGACGTTCTTGTCATGCGGCACGGTGACGGCCAGCTCGCGCTGGTTGACGTACAGCAGGCCCACAGGACCGATGCACTTGGCCGGAATGCTGCAGAACTGGCGCGCACCGTCCTTCAGGTGCGGGTAGTGCTGGTAGAGCGTGCGCGAGTCCTGCGGTATGTCGTCGATCGGGATGCCGCTGATGCACAGCACCATCCTGAAATGGCAGAGCACGACGGTCAGCGGCGGCGACGGTCAGCGGCGGCGACGGTCGGGGCGGCGACGGTCAGCGGCGGCGACGCTCAGCGGCGGCGACCGTCGGGGGCGGCGACGGTCAGCGGCGGCGACGACCACGGGCGGCGACGGTCAGGGGTGCCGCGCACGGGCGGCGGGACCGGAGCGTGCGCAGGAGCACTGCAGTCGCAGCCGGCGACAGGCACGCGACTGGTGGTAAACATAAGTTTCGGTATCCTTTTTTTTGGGGGGGGGGGGGGCTGAACGCGTGAGGTGAACGCCAATATAAGAATGGGCTGCCGTTTGTATCGCAGTGTTCTGTGTGAAGCAGTAACGTGTGTCCCCAGCTGAGCCAACATTTCGACGGTAAAAGACAGTTGGACCAACAACGACTACAACGCCGTCACAACGAACAGCTCCGTTTGCCTCGCTATCAACCAGCTGTGAGACACCGAGAGACACTTTACATAGGGGTCCTATATCCAAACACAACGATAAAATGCATCATCACGACAAGCCTGCCACCACACCGCCCATGGCTTTGGTTACTCTACAAACAGGGTCAACCGGGGTTAGTTCACAGAAGTCTGGCGATTTTAAGACTCATTATCAAGGGTACACAATGCACAGCCGGATCCATTTTCGCACTAATCGCTCTCAATTAATCACGGATTTCAGGTTTCACGACGCGTTGGCACTGCTCAAACCTTGACCTCATTGCTGAAATGCCGTCGAACAACTGTGTCATCACCGATAAGGCAGGCAGAAGTATGGGACCTTCCTCGCGCAGGAAGAGCAATATCGCAGAAGCCGTGGCCAATCTCTCGCGCGCTGCTCCGAACACACGAACACCTTGAGTGCCAAACCAGATCACGCGGTGCCTGCGGGCGGCGCCTGAACCACCCAGCCTGTCATGCCGGGCGAGGCAGGAAGACCCCCAAAGCATCCCGTCCAGAAGAGACTCCTCAATGTCACGCGGAGAGAGGCCTGGCTGGAACTACAATATCGCCAGGACAGCGCCCATCTCTGCCGAGTCACATTCGAATCTTTTGCTATCCAACCAGCGGAATCTCAGCCATTCGCCACAGAACGGACCTCCGACGGCACGCGTGCGGCGTCACTGGCCTCCGGTCCTGTCCAGTGTCCACATGCGAGTGCAAGATCGCGTCACTTTTTACGAGTACCACCGCTGGGGCCCGGCACGGGCTGCGCGCTGCCGCCCCAGGAGGGCGGAGGCATGTCGCGGGATTTGCCGCCTAACAACGCGGATATCTGGCATATCAGATGTCCGGCCGGTTGTCACACCACTGGGGCAGAAAGTAGTTTCAGCAACCCAAGGGCGGCTGGGTTACTCGGCTGCCGCCCTAGATCGGATTGGCGTGAGACGGCGGATCATGTCAGACGTGTAGGCTGGCCTGGGCAGCGAGTGGGCGATGCCCTCGCTGCCGTGGTCCGACGCGTGTATGATTTACTGCATTTCCAAAGACGCCTTGTAGCATGCGGCGTCTTCATACCGTTCGCAGGGAGAAAATATATGCAGTTGTCTTTTATTACACACGTACATCTATTGGCTGATTAATTGAAGGAGCTTCGCCCAAGGAGCGTCCGCTCGGGGGACAAGTACGCTACTCTGATGTTCCCTACCATCGTTCATTCAAATCTACCTTTGACATGCATTCACAAGTGGAAGGCCGTTTCTTAAACTGCTCCACTCCACCAGATTGGAGACAGCCCCAACAAGTCTCAGCCCTGATTCAGAACAACCTAGCGTTTCGCGAAAAGCACAGTGTTGCAGAAATCGTTTTTCCCCGACACCACAGAACTAGCACATTGGAAATAATGCAATGTTTAAAAACCGGCGGCACCGACACATTACGGTTTGGTTCCGTGACAGCTTCGAGGTCAGCTCCAGCTAAACGGGCCCGCCAAGTCTGCATCTGGGTCATGGGGGTCAGCGGGGCGCGGCCGAGGGTCGCCACACATTACACACTGTCGGCAGCACACGTCGGCCCGCAATTAATTGGACGGAACGACGACAAACAGCGGCGGGGCGGAGGCGGCCTTCCCGCGACGCTCTTGGCAGACATCCCACAGCAGTCGGCCGAGACCGCCGGCCGCGCCAGCGGCTGACGACTGTGGAGAGCACCACTGTTCTGCCGCGTCCGTTGGCAGAGCGCCAGCGGCTAACGCCAGTGGAGAGCGACACTGCTCCACCGCGTCTGCCGGCCGCGCCAGCGGCTGACTACCATGGAGAGCGCCACTGCTCCGCCGCGACCGTAGGCCGCGCCAGCGGCTGACGATAGTGGAGAGCGCCACTGCTCCACCGCAACCGTAGGCCGCGCCAGAGGCTGACGATAGTGGAGAGCGCCACTGCTCCCGCCGCGACCGTAGGCCGCGCCAGCGGCTGACGATAGTGAAGAGCGCCACTGCTCCGCCGCGACCGTAGGCCGCGCCAGCGGCTGACGATAGTGAAGAGCGCCACTGCTCCGCCGCGACCGTACCCCCGATGATTGAGAGCCCACTTGCTCCCGCCGCGACCGTAGGCCGCCCTTGACGATAGTGGAGAGCGCCACTGCTCCTCCGCGTCAGTGGAGAGCACCACACACAGAGAACCGGGCCTGCTAGCTAAGAGCGCCACTGAACTGAGAAGCGTGGCGGCCTTTCATCGACCACCGCCGACCCCGGCCGCAGCACCCCCTCCGCTCCCGAGACATCAGCACGTTCAGCCGCCACTTGCTCACAGCTCCGTGCATCGCCGACCGCCGATCAAAGTTACGGGAGTGTTCATGTATCGACCATGTTCAGCCGCCGACCAAGGCCGCGGGATCGCTGGCGCCTTGGCCCGTCTCTAGCCACACCCTGTTCGGCGCTGACGTCAAGACACGTACATGTCCAGCCGCCGGCCTGAGCCACAGCATCATTCTCGCCCCGTCGCACTCTCGTCTAGCAATTGACCATTTCGAGCAAACGACGAGAGCTCAAGCACCGCCCCCCGCCTCACTGTCGGCCGTTTCAAGCCATTTACTTGAGCCCGAGCACCGTTCCCATCTCGGCACCACTCTCGTCTAGCAGTCAGCCTTTTCAATCGACCCTGAGCCACAGCCGCCTGCTGAGCCTCGACATCTGTCCACCTCTGGCCGCCGGCTTGAGCAACGGCACCGCTCGCGTTTTCGACACCGCCTCTCGTCTCGTCAGTGGCCCATCTCCAGCCGGCGGCAGGATGGCGCCGGCCGCCGACAGCACGGCGGCAATCGCGGCGCAATCCATCTCCCCCAGCGGAGGCGGGGCCGGCACAAAAACGGCAGCAAAAACGGCCGCGACCGCCCCTAAGTGGCCAGGCCAGCAGCGGTGACAGAGCGCATGGTCGGGTCACGGGCTGACCCGCACCCCGCTCGACGCGGCGCGACCCAGCCACCGCAGCCGAAGGCGCCGACTCGCACTGTCCGCGCAGCGCGCCCCATCACACCCACGCTGGCACGGCCGAGATGGAGAACGGCCTAGCGAGGCTTGGAAATAGGTTACTGAGGTCATGCGTCAGTCAAAACCGATCAAAACGCGGCGTAGGCTCAGAGACAGGCCGCTGCCAATGCAATATCGCACACAATTATACCAACATGCGTACCATATGTGTGCAATGTGTGCAACACCGCACACAATTATACCTACGGCGTTCAGTTTTCTTCTTGAACCACCCTTATACTGTCAGGCCTGTCACGTATGAGTGCGTCGTGGGTGTGCTATCCACCGCCACCCACAAGAACAGGCACTCGACAAGGCCATGCCGGCGTACCGCAGTCCACAACTGGTCTCACCAGAACGGCAAGCCCCGCACGGCTGGCACTAGGCCTCCAATCGGTGGGGCCATCAGGGATCGGTTCCATCTGCGGTGCGCGAGCCTCTCCCGACTCGGCTCGGTAATTGGCTTAATCGTGACGCTGATTGGGCCGCACCGCCGCCCTGCAACTAGCAGGGACCGCGCAGCAGTCGGTCCGAAAAGCCGTTCGTTAATCGCATATAATCAGACGATTGCAGTCGCCCGCAGCAGCGGGCAATCTGATGCCGATGGCAACAGGGCGCTCCGATCTGTCGTGCTCCGCGTCGGGTGGGACCATCAGACTGGACATCGCCCGCCGGCGCCCCCAGCTCCCGCCGGTGGACCTGGACCGGGCGGCCGACTGGACACCGGGCGCGGCGCCCCGGCGCGTGGGACGACCGCCGGAGCCGTGGGTGTGTGTGTGTCGCGGACGCCGCTGGGAGCCGCCCGCCCGGTCATCATCCGGGTAATTGGCCGGCCACGGCGACCGGTCAACCGATTAGCTGTCCGTTTCTGCCAGCCCCTCGCCCGCCAGGTAGTGGCGGGTGGGCTGAACATCAGCGACAGCTGACACTGGCGACTAGTCATCGTCTTGGGATATCCAACTGGCGACTAGTCATCGTCTGGGGACATCCAACTGGCGACTAGTCATCGTCTGGGGATATCCAACTAGCGACCAGTGTGACGGCGGGGCGGTCTGCAAACAGCCCGGGCATCTGATCATACAGCAGACAACTGCACAAACACATACGCCCAGCACCATTGCCATTTGCCATTTGCCCAGGTATATCCAGCCCTTCATCAGCAGGAACAAATAGCCACTTCACCACGCCGGCTCGAAAAACCCCCACCAAGTCCGACCCCGGGCCCAGCGACGGGATCACAAACCGAGCCATACACCCAGTCGAGAGGGATCTCATCCGCAGCTGGCTGGCCGACCGACGAGCACGCCGCTGCCGTCGCCGGCCGCGCGGCGCTCCCACGCGCCCGTGACCGCGCGCGACGGCGGCGCCGTGGCCGGTGCCGCACGCCCTGGCCGGGGCGCACCTGTCGGCGTCGCCTGAGAGCGGGCCGGCACGCGCGGCCGTCGTCTCCCAGGCCGGGTCGGCGCGCTCCCATGGGGTCGGCCGGGTGACCGCCGGTCGGCCGCGGCCCGCGTAAAAACGGCCAATTAGGCCCGGCCGCCGGTGGGTGAGGCGAACGACCGACCGACCAACCGACCAGCCAGCCAGCCGGCCGGAGGCGGCGGCGGCGGAGGCGGCGGGCCAGACGCCGCACGCGCACACACACACATACACATACACAAACACAGCGACGGGCGGGCGGAGAGCGCGGACGTGAGGGGCGGGAGCGCGTGGAGGCAAGAGGGGCGGGAGAGCGTGGAGACGAGAGGGGCGGGAGAGCGCCGAGACGAGAGGGGCGGGAGAGCGCCCATACGAAACGGGCGGGAGAGCGCCCATACGAAACGGGCGGGAGAGCGCCCAGACGAGAGGGGCGGGAGAACGTCCAGATAACAGAGGCGGGAGCGGACCGTTCAGACGTCACACGGCGCGCCGACGCCGCCCGTCAATCAACAGCGACTGAGGGAGTGACACTGATGGGTGGAAAGTGACAACCAATCATGAACACGAGATTGTCACTCGCCCAAATGCATCCTTGATTCGGTTCCAGTGTGCACACCCAATTTGATATGACCGTAGCGTGAGTTGGTTTGAGCGTCGACTTCGAAATACATCGACAAACAAGAGGAGGTTTTAGCGGCCAGAGAGCAGTCAACCCCCGAGTTTCGGTAGACTATTGACCCGAAGCGGTTCAACAGGTTGAAATGAAATATTGCTCGGTAGACAGCGCTTTGCATTTAAGTTCTCACATCATGCGAGACACATATCATCCTGATCTCCTTGTTCCACCCTCACGAAGGGCATCTGCTTGGAAGTTTCGAGCCAAACACTCGTCGAACTATCCGTTTCAATCTATTGGGCGTGCCTGGCCAGCATTATGGTGCAATCTCATAACATAACAACACTCATAACATAGGCTTTGGCGCTTATTGCACCACGGCTATCCCGGTCCCCTGGTACCGGCTGCTTCGCCACGGACGGACGTGTGGAATAGCACAGGGTCAAGCGCAGCTGCCTGGGGTGCTACACAATCCTGGTCTCCGGTTACGGCGATAACCCGCCGCTGGGCTGCCCCTCCGCCATCCGCGGTCTGCCGTCGGCGGAGAGACCGTCGGCTATTATCAGTACTGGGCCGGTGCCGTCGGTCGGGCGCACACCGTAATTACGGCCGGTGATCCACTGCCGCCCTCGCCACGGCCCGGTCGCAAATCAGGGTCGATAAACTGGAGAAACCAGCGGCGCTCGCGGGGTCGCGCACCCGCAAACAAATCGGCTCGGCCCCAGCTGACCGCCGGCGCCCAGCGCCCGCCGCCCGTGTCACGGGGATGGCACCAGCGTGGAGCGCTGGGCGCACCGGGCAGCGCGGCCCCCACAGCCCAGCACTGGCATGTGAGCCGTCCCGTTGTACCTGTACGTTTCCAAGGTCGGCTTCAATGTATAGCGCGTGCAGAGATGCCATTCCGTCTGCCAGGACACGACACTGCGGGCGTTGTGCCCGGGGTTGCTGCACATGCCCGGACCATCTCGTACCACAGGGAAACAAAACAAGTCGACGTCTTCCGCTGGAGAAAGCAGGCGCGGGCCGTTTTTGTTGCCGTAACAGGTCGGCATCTCTCCGTTATCAGCGTAAGACCACTTATTTTCTTCCAACAAATGTCTTTAGCTGACACTGCAAGGCAACATGCAACCGCGGCGTTTCAGACGTCGCTTACCAGTCACGCTTATCGAAGACGTAAATTGCGCTTAGCTGAACGAGTAATTGCCCATCCATCTTACCCTGTCTGATCATCGGCGAGTACCTGTCTCCTACCGCGTATTACACTAAAAGCACTTGCCAAGACAGTGGCAGTGACGACTTGGGAAGCCGAGTACCTGTCTCCTACCGCGTATTACACTAAAAGCACTTGCCAAGACAGTAGCAAGGACGACTTGGGAGCATGTATGCTCGTTGCAGGTGTCCGCAAATGCGAAAAAGTCGTCAGATTGAGAGATCATAAGACCATTGTCATTTTCATTACAACTGGTTTATTAATATCACGATCAAATTCATAGCACAAATCTTTAACAAATGGTTTACGCAATTAAGTACGCAGTCATCCAAAAAAATTGTGGCAACATGCAAAAAGAAAACTTATTTCTCCCCGAACAAGAAAAAGTGGTCGAGCAAGCACCGTTGCAAGCACACAGAACAAAGATCACTGCCAGCATACTACACTAGGGATATCGCCGGTGCCATTCCCCGAGGTACCCACCTTTCCAGCCAGGGTGAGAAGCGGGCGACGCCACATCGCCTCAAAAGCCCAGTGCGTCGTAGAGCCCCGGTAACGGCAGCTAGCGGTATATCTCGGTGCCTCACCGAAACACCAACATCGACACGAGTCGAAACACCGGCCGTAGATGAACGATCTCGGGTACGGCGCCAGATCCGTCCGCAGGTGATTCGGACAGCTCCAGCGGCGGCCGGTGCCGGCCCTCCGGCCCCGCGACCTCAGCCGGAGCCCTCTGCCTGCGTCACGGTGCGGTGACTGGCCTCCGGCGGCGCCCGGCCGGCTGACACCGCCGTGGGAAAGGTGGCCGGCCAGACCGCTCCGGCCCAACATGGCCGGCCGGGCGACCAGGCGGCGCGCGCGCGCGTCCACAGGAAATGAGGCGCGCCGAGACGCCGTCTAATCGGCCACTGCAGCGCGCCATTGTTGCGCGCCGGCGTGCGTTCCCACGGCCGAGCATCACGAGCCGGCCGCTGGCCAGCGGTATTTATAGTGGGCGCTCCGTGTCCGGCCGCGCTCCTCCCTCCCTGCC
>NW_023596746.1:926316-952636 GCF_011947565.3 Pollicipes pollicipes
TAGCTTCAGTCCAGCCAGTAGCAGTGCCACTGCATTAAAGACTGTGCTTCGTTTTTTTCTCATACTTTCTGCGCTCGGCGGCCGCAAGCGTTATTACACGCTGAGACACAGAGCAGTCCCCTTGAAATAGCCCGGTCCTGTCACGCAGGCGCGGCCCGATCCGGCAGCTGATGACGACGCTATGGGTCGGGGAAGCAAAGTTTGCCAATCACCATGCCCAACAGAATGGCGTAGTAGCTCCCTCCATCCTTTTGACCGCCTAGTAATATCACGTTATATTGCGACTCGTGAAACAATTTCGATATCAGTAGATGGCGACCCCCTTGTGCTGCCCACTACGTCAATATATGTATATATATATATATATATATATATATATATATATCTGTAATATATATATCTATATCTATATCTATATGTTTATTTATGCGTGTGGGGGGATATGTGTTTGTGTGTGCATTAGTTACGTCTCGAAAGATATTGCTGGACAAAAAAAATTGCACGCATCAGATAAATGATGAGAGATACCGAGCACCAATGCTAAGTTGTTCAATGCATTAGCAAGAAAAGTTATTCACATAGATAATACAGTAGTAACAACCTTATTCCTCGGAGAATAACCAGGAAGTGGAGATATGGTTGGGTTGATATTTCAGCAACATGCCTTCGTTGAAACAATAACTGAAGTGACTTCTACTATGTTTCGATAAAGGTATGTCGCCGAGATACCAACCCAACCTTATTTCCATTCTCTTGGTTATTCCCCGAGGAACAAGGCTATTACTACTGTCTGCTCTATGAGCACCAACCCTAGTTAATTAACGGAACGAGGAATAGCCCCAAAGCTTGTCACGTGGCCCAGACTAATTTCGCCTGTTAAAAGCGCCATTGCCTCTTTTGCGTCACATACACCATAATTATGGCTTAGATGCGTTTAGTGTAACTTATATTGCCCCAGCGTTCAACGTTTCCAGTGTGCGATACCTCGTGTGGTACGCTTAAGGCCTCGGTGCGAGGCGTATTTGTGCTGCCAATAACAGAGCTTCAGTAAAGACACAATGCTTCCGTCCTGTTGTTTTCTCAAGAGAAAGGCTTTTGTCAAGGATGTCTGACCATTCACCGGAATCGAGTCCAGACCACAGATCTCAGAGAGCAGGTGACCACGACAAAGAAGAAAAGACTCTACACACCACGAACGCGAACGAGACGCATTATAACTGCCGGGCCTTCTCAGAATCCTGAAGTTCCAATAGCCGAGTCCGATCTACTCGACTTCAGAAACCGCGTTTCACCACCACTGCCGCGAGGGGAATTGCAAGCATTACCTAAGGAGTCACAAAACCTGACATCAGAATATGACGCATCGTGTGAGTCTCTCGACATAAAACATCCCGAACTAGAATCCCGAGACCCCACGGAGTCGGAAGCGACGCTGACCCCGGCGGGATTGCGATGTCAGGAAAGTATCGTGAACGACGACCCACAGGAGGGACTACCTCCGAATACAAATGTCCACCTCTCCTTGACGCTGGGTACTTGGCATCTTCTGATTCACAGTCCGCCCCAGACTTTCGCACAGTTGTGGAAAAATACACCCAAGACCCGGACGTTGCACAGTGGAACCAGAACAGAAATCCAGAGATTCGGATTCATCATCAAATCATCTACGACCGATTCCCTGATGGTCTGGCAGCTTTTGCGGCCAGGATTGGCCTGAGTGCTGTACCACCAGTGGATGGCGTACCTGAAACTGGCATCGAACCGGAGAGTGCTCGACAACGCTATCGCGAGGTCGGCCAGACCAGCTCGGGCGGCAGCATGATGGACAGTTCGGTGTCCGTGAAGCAGGAGCCGGATAATGAGCCGACGGCCCCTACAGACAGCCGCAGCGATGTCTCGGCCAACCACATCGACGCACCGTACGACGAGGGCTTCGAAGCCATGCTAATCACGCGCATCCAGAACCGGATCCGAGAGCTAGGCGGCATCGGCGAGTACGACCTCTCCGACCCGACCGACCTTACTCCCGCCGGCCGCCAGGTCAAGCAGCGGTTCGGCTTCCTCATCCAAGACGGCAGCGACGACGAGCAGGCCGGCCCGCCGTCCGTGCTGAAGAGCCGAGAGCGCGGTCGGCGACGACGGCGGCGCGTGCCCGACTGGATGCTGACGGATGTGCCGTCGGACGAGACGCTCCGGACCGACCCGGCCGCCCAGTCGTCGGCCACGTCGGTCAGCTCAGAGCCGCCGTTCGCTGCCACGCACCCGCCGCGCCGCTACGTCGGCTCGCCCGAGTCCGAGAGCGAGCTGTCGGCACTGCGCGACGTCCGCGCCGAGGGCGGCGACGAGTTCGTCGAGGCGGTGCTCTGGCGGCTCCAGGAGAGCCTGCGTGCCAGCCACAACTTCCGCGAGTACCGCGACTCGGTGGCGCGCAAGAGCGACTACGAGCGCCGCGCGGAGCGGCACCACCAGGACACGGCCAGCGACGACACGGACGAAGAAAGCAGCAGGAGCAGCGCCGGTCGCGTCCACTTCCAGAAAAAGGTGCTGGTGCGTCCGCTCGGCAAAGACCCGCTGCTCACCGAGTACCGGCGGCCTTACTCCAAGGTCTCTAAACAAAAGCTCTCCGCCGTCAAGGAGTACAACCCTGAGCCAGATGACCCGGATTACGAGGACTCGCTGAAGGACAAGACAGAGGCGGAGGCCGCGAAGGCGGCGGCTGCAGCGGCGGAGGCAGACCAGACGGATGCTGCTCCGACGACGCCGCCGACCGCGCCGGCACCAGCGCCCAAAACGCAACCGGGATGGAAGAAACTATTCGTAATTATCTGCTTTATTTCTGAGTGAGATTGGTTCTTCAAGCCGCAATCAGCAGCCACAGCGTTTAGTATTCATGTTGCTTTGGCGGTAACATTGCACCCGTAGAATGCATGCGGGGAAGGGTGATATCGTAACATATCAGCGTAGGCGGATCTAAATGTACGGATTGAGACCCTAAAATCTCGCGTTTCTCACGCTTTTTTGAGAGCATGCTGGATACAACAAAAACATTCCTTCAGCTAATGCAATCCGAAATTTATTCCAGAACATGCACCGACGAGCATTTGTCCGGATTGTTTCAGTGTTGTGTTGGTGGGGCGGAGGAACCAGCCGCCAAAGCTCCACCTCCTCCAAAGCCTGCAGCTGCACCACCAGCTCCACCAGGCTCCACCAGCTCCACCAGCTCCACCAGCAAGTTAGCAAAACAACCTGAAGTGAAACGAAAGAGACGCAAAGTCAAGAGCCTGCAGGTGAAGGACTTGGACCCGGACACCCCCAACGAAGAGCTCCGGACGCTCCACATGATGTTTGACGACCAGCTGGAGCTATGCAAGCTGACCGATCCGGACACGGATCCAAGTCTAGACGACCCGTCAGAGCTGTCGGACCCCGACTCTGAGCACGAGACGCCCTGTTTCGCGGACTTTCTCAGAGCATGCGGACTCCCGGATGCGAAGGTCGACGACTATATGAAATACTACAAGACTCACAAAGGTAAGGAATGATTGTGGTCCATAATGGTCTGGTCACAAAATATCTTAAACGCATTTAAAGTAAGAATTTATGTCTGGCTTTATTCCGTTTCGTTCTATAAACAGAGTTTCAACCATTTGTCGCACATATGCACCATGGGCCGTGCAACGATCACAACGGGCGGCTGTGTCTGGCCTTTGCCAGGCACGTCAAAGATTCTGAGCTCGTAATGGACTCGGTGCGGGTGAACAAGGGTAGTCACCCATCATATGTAAGTAAGGTTTTTCTTTAAACCTGAATGCACTTGGCACTCGCCGAAGTGCATGAACGTGTGGGCAGCACATTAGAGTGCAGGTTAACAGCTATCAGATCGTTTAAAACCCAAACCAGATGCATTACCATGCGGATAGTCTGCTCTACAGAGCGGTCAGAGCCTTCAAACTACCAAGTCCGTATCCAATAGAGCCCGCGTCCCCGTCCGGGAGCGCTGAGCCTTCTCGTCCCGCCAGGGCTGACCGACAGCGGCCACGGCGACTGGGCAGGCACGGGTCGAGGCTCGAGTGACCGGCCGTCCAGCGCCAGCAGCGGGGACGACCCCAGCTGGTGGGACAAACGCGCCCGCGAGCGCCGTCAGGACTACCGGCGCAAGCGGCGCGAGCACCGCGAGTACCAGCGCCAGATCGAGACCCAGCGCGACCTGGAGGTGGAGAGCCAGTTGCGCCGCGCGCTCGAGACGCAGCGCGAGCTGCTGCGTGAGCGCGAGGTGCAGCGCGAGATCGAGCGCACGCGCGAGTCCAGTAAAGAGCGCAAGGAGCTGCACCTGGAGGAGGAGGTGCTGGAGAAGGAGCTGCTTCGGCGGCTGTTGGCCGAGCTGCAGAACGAGCAGGTGCGTGCCAGGGATCGCGAGAAGCGTAGGGTGGTGGCCAGGGTTCTGGAGGAGGAGCTGATCACGAGGCTACGCCTGGAGCTGGCGAGGCTGCGGGAGAGGAGCGAGGAGAGGAAGGGAGCATATTCCACGCAGCTGCTCGAGGAGGAGGCCAACACCCGCGAGCTGAACAACCGCATCGAGGAGCTGCGCAGGCGGATGGAAGAGAACAAGATTCTGAGGGATTATGAAAGGGACGAGGAGCAGCAGAGACTCCAACTGCTGGAGGAGCTTCTCGTCAAGGAAAGGCGACGAATGGACATTCATGATGCCCAGCGCCTGAAAGAGCAGGACTTGGAGGAGGCGGACAGAGATCTCCTGATGGACATTGAGACTCAGTCCGGGGAGGATGAAGCGAAGAGTCAGAAAGCGTACGAGGAATGCGCAAGGGAGGTTGTGAGGAAAAGTGAGGAGCATAAGGCAATACGTTCAAAGCTCACTGGTGAAATTCGCAAAAGAGAGTTGGTCAAGCGCAAATTGATCTCACTTCAAGATATTGAAAAGACAAACCCACGGCTTTTCCAGTTGGCCAAAGTAATGGAACAGGTCAGCAACGAAAAGGGTTGCGTTGAGCTGGAGTACGATGAAACTGCGTCCTCTTCTGGAATTCTGAAAAAGGAAAGCATGTCTGAGGGTGAAGGGATAGCGGACCAAGAGCAGGGTACCAAACAAGACTCGAAAACCGACGGGGAAGCAACCGATGGTGAAGCGGGGGAGGGCGTGCCAGGCTTGTCAGAGGATGCGTCCGAGTCCCCTGGCGTCGAAGCGAACATCAACGAAGAGGGCGCCGCCACGGAAAAGGCTGACGATGGGGCTGAACAGTCTGCCGAGGCTGCCGGGGACGAAGCATCTTCCAAACCGGGTGCCCCTGACGGAGCCACCGACCAATCAAAAGACCCGGATGTGAAGGATTCCGAAAATGTAGAAAAGGCGTCTCCAGTGGACGCCTCACCCGATGGCGAGTCTTCTGCCCGTCCCGAGGGTTCGGGGGCCGCCGGCGAAGAGGCCGACACAGTCGGTGCGGACCTGGTCGACGCCAGTCCAGCGCCTGCTGCCGATGAGACGGCTCCGACAGCTCCGGGGCCGACGGAGGCGGAGACGACGGCTCCAGGATCGTCAGACGGCACCAACCAGGCCGAGGGTGCGCCCGAGGAGGCGGAGGGCCCGCGGCTCCAGGAGTCAGCAGTGCAGGTGGCTGCGTCGGCACCGGGGGCGGACGGCGGCTCGGCCGGAGCGCCGGCGGTGGAGCAGGGCGGTGGTGTGACGGAGGGCGGCTCGTCCGAAGCGGCGCCGGCGACGGAGCAGGGCGGCGGTTCAACGGAGGGCGGCTCGCCCGAAGCGCCAGTAACGGAGCAGGGCGGCGGTTCAACGGAGGGCAGCTCGCCCGAAGCGCCAGTGACGGAGCAGGGCGGCGATGCGACAGACGGTGGCCCATCTGAAGCGCCAGCGACGGAGCAGGACGGCGGTGCGACGGGCGAAGGCTCATCCGAAGCGCCAGCGACGGAACAGGACGGCGGTACGACAGAGGGGGGCTCGTCCGAAACACCGGCGACGGAACAGGACGGCGGAGCGACGGACGGCACGGCTGCGGTGGTAGCTGTCGTGGTTACGAACCAGGAGGGTCTGGAGGTGGAGCAGCCGGCAGCGGCAGCCAGCCGTAGCGACGAGGTCAGCATCAGCTCCATGTCAGGCGTCAATGATCTCTATGAAATTGAGCACGGCATGAAGTAAACGTCGGCCCGGCTCAGCGCAGACGGGTCTTTTTGGCCGGTGAATATCGATGACAAATCAGGACAGTCGATCCTGCAAGCAGATAAGTCAAGCAGACTTCTCGGCAACGTCGTTAACGTGTCGAATGGCGCCCGTACCTCGTCTGTGCCCGCCCTTAGCACTGTATGCGCACATGTGATTTGTAGGAGCTGTGTGACACAAGCTGTTGACAAGTATCCGCAGTTGGATTTCACGTTAGTGGTGTCCGCTCCCTGTCGTATATGATTAAAAATATCTCACTTTGTGCGGAATCGCGTTTTTCATCGCTCAACATTAGGACGAAGACGAGCTGTTCCTGTCTGAATCACCGAAGCTAGAGACCGTCCGTGTATTTTGCTTAGCTCTGGATCTAACAAAGTGGCAGAGAAATTTGACACTTTCCTTGCCACATCGGAGCCGTTTCGACCAGCTGCCGCCCCAAGATGCCACTTGCTTGAACCTTCATCCGCACTAATTTTCTGACATTCCGGTGCACACGCCTGGTCGGTTGCCAGACCACCGTTCTGTTGGGGTCGTTGGTTGGAGACGAGGTGTGCATCGAGTGCCGATTATTGTAATTGTTGGGCCGATACAGTTTTCAACAAACGCAAGCCCGCCAATTACGGCTCAGTCGCGAGTAATAACTGAAACAATATGCTGGGGTTGTCCCAGCAGTGAAAAAGCCGCGGGTTGATCGCGATCAAGAACAGCCCTGGCCCCACCACATCACCAAGCGTGCTTCCAGGTAACATGAGTGGATTCACAGCTCGGCACGGTAGCTACTACTCTTTTTCATCCACTATACGTGGTATCTTAAATTTAATCACCCGCGCTACACTTGTATGTCGAGGCCAGTCACGGACTTGACCTTCCCGATCGGGTGAGCGCTATCAATTAACCCAGCGGAATGCGTTCCACGCCAGTATTCGGGAGTCCGGCATAACGAGGCGCGTCGGCTACTTGGACCGTTTTGGTGTTCAAGGGTTGCAACGTGGATAACCGTGAAGCACAGGACTGATTCCAACACATACCATGCTGGTTCCTTACTACTCATCATTGCATATCACGAGAACGGGATGCCGCACTGGCGCGGTGTGATAAATGCCGGGTAGGAAAAGACAGGGCTGTCATTTTTCAATAGTATTTTGATTCTCTCCAACACCACGGCTCAGTTCAACGGTACAGCGCAAAGTGGTGCAGTTTGCCAGCCAATGGCAACTCATAGTTGGCACAAGCAAAACTGCTGGTTCGACGCTCAACACGAACGCGAAAACTGAAGAATGCTGCATTACAGAAACATAGACAACGCCATCCTTAAACGATAAACAAAAAGCAAGAAAAACATCATCAATGCTGTCTGTAAAATGTGACTAACCAGACAACTGCAGTATGTGCAGGTCAGAGGTTCACTAATCACCCTAACCCAACCATAGCTGCTAATACTAGCGAGTGGTGTTCTCGGGCGACCACATTCAAGAAAGGCAGCCGTGAGACGACTGCCATGCTCCAGAGAAAAGACTGCACGAAACGCAGACACAGAATACTTAAAACAAGCGTCGAATTTGGCACCACTGGAATGAATGCCGTCGAAGGCGCCGTTGGTTGCCGGTGCGCCACTTTCACCGCGGTACAGCAACAGCACAATAATATCAGACCGCGGCAAAAGCGGTAAGGCAATCGTATCACTACAGCCGCCGTCGGCCACTGGGTCCAGCAAAGGCTTGCCGATGCTGATAACATCTCCGTCAACACGGCATAACTCTCCTGAACGTAACAACAAATAAAGTGTCTCGCCATGGCAGCCTGGAGAACAGACTTGTGCCTTCCGTTGTCTGGCCAGCCCGCCAGCACGCCCAGTTTGCACAGTTTAGCGGCAGATCTCCGCCCCCTGTCCACACAGCTTAGCAGCGGATCTGCACCCACTGTCCGGACAGCTCAGCAGCAGATCTGCAACCGCCGTCCGTCCGGACAGCTTAGAAGCGGACTTGCACCCACTGTCCAGACAGCTAGGCAGCAGACCTGCACCCAACGTCCAGACAACTTAGTAATGGATCTGCACCCCTGTCCTGACGGCTCAGTAGCGGATCTGCACCCACTGCCCGGACAGCTCAGTAGCGGATCTGCACCCACTGTCCGGACAGCTCGTCCTTGCGGAAGTAGTGCGGCCGTCCGTCCGGGAAGATGGTGATGGCCGGGAACGGGTGCTCCTGGATGTGCTTCAGTGTGCTCCGCACCTGTGAGGCAGCCAGAGGTCACGCCACAGCACTCTCGCCCCCCCCCCCCCCCCCTCCACGTCCGCAGCGTCTCAGCGACAGACGCCCGGCATCCCCGGAGTGAGACCACACAACGAACGGGGGCTGACGCTGGGGAAGCTGCCCCGAACCCCACGGGCACCAGCTCGGCACCAGCGAGACAGCGCTAGGAGCGGTGTAACTCGGCGCATCGCTTCCTTCACTTCTAGAAGGTCTGAGTGACAGCGATTTCAGAGTTAAAGTTAAGCCTCAGGCCATACACCAATAAAATCGCTTAAACATACCCGAGGTATCAGCAGGAAACGCCGACGGACGCCGAACACAGACGGCGTTTTCTGATGCCACCAGCGCAGACGGTCACGTCTCACCTGCATGGCGAAGTGGGGCGGCTCGACCTCGGGGCTGGTGGAGAGGTGCTGCAGCAGGAACTCGTCGCTCTGCTGCAGCCACAGGTCCACACCCCGCAGCGGCTCGTAGTTGAACGGTCCGATCCGCAGCAGGCCTTGCTGACAGTCGTAGATGTCCAGTACCTGGCCGCGCGGCCGACGGAGCGGGTTAGGTCACGACGGGCAGGTCTGGTGCGGCTCAAGCGGGTACGGGTCAGCCACGGCCCGCACAGGGGCAGGTCAACAGTGGCCGTCACAGGCCCTGGCGGAGCACAGGCCAGTCGAACACAAGACGCGAAATGGGAGGCGCAAATCCTGCCAGTCTACATGATCTTACAAAGGAAACGTGCTCTAAATATGCCGCAAAACGCGGCATAAGAAACATCTTCGAAGCGACAAAAAGCACCGGCAGCGAAACACGGCTAAGCCACACAAAAGCAAGCTCAGCCTATAGAGGCAGCCGCAGGCGGCTTCATTCACAGTCGCGGTCGCAGGCTGCCACCCTGCCCACCTGGTGTCCGCCGGTGTAGAAGCGGGCTGAGCGGAGGCCCAGCTCGGGTCCCTTGTCCGGGAAGGTGGCCGGGAACAGCTCGCCCGTCTCCGTGTTCACGCCCACGCCGTACACCACCGGCCAGTTCATGCCAGCCCGGATGATGGTGTTGAGGTCGCCCAGACAGCAGGTCACCAGGTCCACCTCGTACGGCGACTTCTGGAACGAGTCTGCGCCAGGCGGCGAGGCGTCAGCGAGTCCTGGCCACCGGCCTGCCACACGGCCTCGTACACAGCGGCACAGGCAGCGGGTCCCAGCCACCGGCCTACCACACGGCCTCATACGCAGCGGCACAGGGACTTCACTTCGTCCCTGGTCACGTGGACCAAAATGATATGCAACAGACCAGCCGTACGCCAATAGAGCTATATATCTCGTTTGGATGGGAGAGCGTTATCCCATCTCCTCTCACCAAAGTTTTCTCCAAATATCAAGCACACATCACCCCTTCCCCTCCTCTCAGTCACCCAAGACACTAAAAGCACACAAAACAGACACTGCAAGGGAAACTACCTGTTTTCCCGAGCTGGATAAGGTCACATGTAAGCCTGGCTCGACAGGGCATTCTGGAAAAGCTAAATGACTGGGCCTTGATCCCGTTGCACAGCAGGTTGCGGGGAGACAGGATCCCACCAGCTCTAGGTGCCGGTAGACTGCGCACAACAGCACAGCGCCGTCAACGGCGGTCCCCAATGCACCGCCGGCAGCAGTGCATTGTTGTATTGTCTCCAGCCCCGGTGTATCACACACTGCAGTACAATGCTACCGGCCCCGTTCCCAGGCACACCAGACGTCCGGCACTCGCCGAGGCCGGCGACTGTCTCATACACTGCGAGCCCACACAGCGTACCAGGCCGGGGACGAGACCGGACCGTGCGGCGCCACGCGTCCAGCGCATCAGCCACGCGTGAGGACCCTCCAACGGCGCCACTCACTGAGCAGGGAGAGCGTGAGCTCCTCGGAGACGCCGCGCGTGTCGCGGAAGCCGCCGGCCAGGTGCAGCTGCACCCGGCCGGCCGGGTAGCCCATGGACAGCTCCGATATGCGGTGCAGGATCGTCTGGATTGACTCCTCGTGGCCGCAGCCGTCCAGGTGTGTCAGCGCCGTGGCGCCCGACGCTGCGGAGGACGGCACGACGTCAGCGGCGCCCGACGGAGCGCCGGGCCGGCGGCACATGGGGGCGGCGGTCACAGAACTACGGGTCAGGGAGTGGAGTGAGACTGTCCCGCACGTGAGCCCACCTTCAGAGGGCACTGCCATCAGAGTGACACGCGAATGACTCCAACCAGCGTGGCCATGACAATGGCCTCACGCCGGGAGGGTAGCTGAAAGTTTCGAAGTGACAGCCATTCGGCATCGGCCAGTTGACGTCGCTATGATCCCGACCGCTGCGTCAAACGTCACGCGACGCCAACCGATGTGTCGCGGGTAAACGCCGACTCCCGTGTCAAATGACACCCACGTGACACTGACCGGAGAATCACGAACATCCACGTGACACCGACCGGAGCATCAACACCCACGCGACACAGACCGACGTGTCACGAACCAATGGCGCGCGACGCCCACTGACGCACCGCACGTGGCCCGCCAGTGGCCCTGACACCGAGGCACCACCCGGCAGCCCCCCGCCACTGACCGGTGTGTCGCAGGACGGCGATGTGGCACGTAGTGCAGTCATCCGTGCCCAGGATGGAGACGTTCTTGTCATGCGGCACGGTGACGGCCAGCTCGCGCTGGTTGACGTACAGCAGGCCCACAGGACCGATGCACTTGGCCGGAATGCTGCAGAACTGGCGCGCACCGTCCTTCAGGTGCGGGTAGTGCTGGTAGAGCGTGCGCGAGTCCTGCGGTATGTCGTCGATCGGGATGCCGCTGATGCACAGCACCATCCTGAAATGGCAGAGCACGACGGTCAGCGGCGGCGACGGTCAGCGGCGGCGACGGTCGGGGCGGCGACGGTCAGCGGCGGCGACGCTCAGCGGCGGCGACCGTCGGGGGCGGCGACGGTCAGCGGCGGCGACGACCACGGGCGGCGACGGTCAGGGGTGCCGCGCACGGGCGGCGGGACCGGAGCGTGCGCAGGAGCACTGCAGTCGCAGCCGGCGACAGGCACGCGACTGGTGGTAAACATAAGTTTCGGTATCCTTTTTTTTTGGGGGGGGGGGGGCTGAACGCGTGAGGTGAACGCCAATATAAGAATGGGCTGCCGTTTGTATCGCAGTGTTCTGTGTGAAGCAGTAACGTGTGTCCCCAGCTGAGCCAACATTTCGACGGTAAAAGACAGTTGGACCAACAACGACTACAACGCCGTCACAACGAACAGCTCCGTTTGCCTCGCTATCAACCAGCTGTGAGACACCGAGAGACACTTTACATAGGGGTCCTATATCCAAACACAACGATAAAATGCATCATCACGACAAGCCTGCCACCACACCGCCCATGGCTTTGGTTACTCTACAAACAGGGTCAACCGGGGTTAGTTCACAGAAGTCTGGCGATTTTAAGACTCATTATCAAGGGTACACAATGCACAGCCGGATCCATTTTCGCACTAATCGCTCTCAATTATCACGGATTTCAGGTTTCACGACGCGTTGGCACTGCTCAAACCTTGACCTCATTGCTGAAATGCCGTCGAACAACTGTGTCATCACCGATAAGGCAGGCAGAAGTATGGGACCTTCCTCGCACAGGAAGAGCAATATCGCAGAAGCCGTGGCCAATCTCTCGCGCGCTGCTCCGAACACACGAACACCTTGAGTGCCAAACCAGATCACGTGGTGCCTGCGGGCGGCGCCTGAACCACCCAGCCTGTCATGCCGGGCGAGGCAGGAAGACCCCCAAAGCATCCCGTCCAGAAGAGACTCCTCAGTGTCACGCGGAGAGAGGCCTGGCTGGAACTACAATATCGCCAGGACAGCGCCCATCTCTGCCGAGTCACATTCGAATCTTTTGCTATCCAGCCAGCGGAATCTCAACCATTCGCCACAGAACGGACCTCCGACGGCACGCGTGCGGCGTCACTGGCCTCCGGTCCTGTCCAGTGTCCACATGCGAGTGCGAGATCGCGTCACTTTTTACGAGTACCACCGCTGGGACCCGGCACGGGCTGCGCGCTGCCGCCCCAGGAGGGCGGAGGCATGTCGCGGGATTTGCCGCCTAACAACGCGGATATCTGGCATATCAGATGTCCGGCCGGTTGTCACACCACTGGGGCAGAAAGTAGTTTCAGCAACCCAAGGGCGGCTGGGTTACTCGGCTGCCGCCCTAGATCGGATTGGCGTGAGACGGCGGATCATGTCAGACGTGTAGGCTGGCCTGGGCAGCGAGTGGGCGATGCCCTCGCTGCCGTGGTCCGACGCGTGTATGATTTACTGCATTTCCAAAGACGCCTTGTAGCATGCGGCGTCTTCATACCGTTCGCAGGGAGAAAATATATGCAGTTGTCTTTTATTACACACGTACATCTATTGGCTGATTAATTGAAGGAGCTTCGCCCAAGGAGCGTCCGCTCGGGGGACAAGTACGCTACTCTGATGTTCCCTACCATCGTTCATTCAAATCTACCTTTGACATGCATTCACAAGTGGAAGGCCGTTTCTTAAACTGCTCCACTCCACCAGATTGGAGACAGCCCCAACAAGTCTCAGCCCTGATTCAGAACAACCTAGCGTTTCGCGAAAAGCACAGTGTTGCAGAAATCGTTTTTCCCCGACACCACAGAACTAGCACATTGGAAATAATGCAATGTTTAAAAACCGGCGGCACCGACACATTACGGTTTGGTTCCGTGACAGCTTCGAGGTCAGCTCCAGCTAAACGGGCCCGCCAAGTCTGCATCTGGGTCATGGGGGTCAGCGGGGCGCGGCCGAGGGTCGCCACACATTACACACTGTCGGCAGCACACGTCGGCCCGCAATTAATTGGACGGAACGACGACAAACAGCGGCGGGGCGGAGGCGGCCTTCCCGCGACGCTCTTGGCAGACATCCCACAGCAGTCGGCCGAGACCGCCGGCCGCGCCAGCGGCTGACGACTGTGGAGAGCACCACTGTTCTGCCGCGTCCGTTGGCAGCGCCAGCGGCTAACGCCAGTGGAGAGCGACACTGCTCCACCGCGTCTGCCGGCCGCGCCAGCGGCTGACTACCATGGAGAGCGCCACTGCTCCGCCGCGACCGTAGGCCGCGCCAGCGGCTGACGATAGTGGAGAGCGCCACTGCTCCACCGCGACCGTAGGCCGCGCCAGAGGCTGACGATAGTGGAGAGCGCCACTGCTCCGCCGCGACCGTAGGCCGCGCCAGCGGCTGACGATAGTGAAGAGCGCCACTGCTCCGCCGCGACCGTAGGCCGCGCCAGCGGCTGACGATAGTGAAGAGCGCCACTGCTCCGCCGCGACCGTAGGCCGCGCCAGCGGCTGATGATAGTGGAGAGCGCCACTGCTCCGCCGCGACCGTAGGCCGCGCCAGCGGCTGACGATAGTGGAGAGCGCCACTGCTCCTCCGCGTCAGTGGAGAGCACCACACACAGAGAACCGGGCCTGCTAGCTAAGAGCGCCACTGAACTGAGAAGCGTGGCGGCCTTTCATCGACCACCGCCGACCCCGGCCGCAGCACCCCCTCCGCTCCCGAGACATCAGCACGTTCAGCCGCCACTTGCTCACAGCTCCGTGCATCGCCGACCGCCGATCAAAGTTACGGGAGTGTTCATGTATCGACCATGTTCAGCCGCCGACCAAGGCCGCGGGATCGCTGGCGCCTTGGCCCGTCTCTAGCCACACCCTGTTCGGCGCTGACGTCAAGACACGTACATGTCCAGCCGCCGGCCTGAGCCACAGCATCATTCTCGCCCCGTCGCACTCTCGTCTAGCAATTGACCATTTCGAGCAAACGACGAGAGCTCAAGCACCGCCCCCGCCTCACTGTCGGCCGTTTCAAGCCATTTACTT
Organism: Pollicipes pollicipes; assembly: GCF_011947565.3. Taxonomy (NCBI): domain Eukaryota; kingdom Metazoa; phylum Arthropoda; class Thecostraca; order Pollicipedomorpha; family Pollicipedidae; genus Pollicipes; species Pollicipes pollicipes. The sequence goes on from NW_023596746.1 coordinate 940,640, forward strand.
GAGCCCGAGCACCGTTCCCATCTCGGCACCACTCTCGTCTAGCAGTCAGCCTTTTCAATCGACCCTGAGCCACAGCCGCCTGCTGAGCCTCGACATCTGTCCACCTCTGGCCGCCGGCTTGAGCAACGGCACCGCTCGCGTTTCGACACCGCTCTCGTCTCGTCAGTGGCCCATCTCCAGCCGGCGGCAGGATGGCGCCGGCCGCCGACAGCACGGCGGCAATCGCGGCGCAATCCATCTCCCCCAGCGGAGGGGGGGCCGGCACAAAAACGGCAGCAAAAAACGGCCGCGACCGCCCCTAAGTGGCCAGGCCAGCAGCGGTGACAGAGCGCAGGTCGGGTCACGGGCTGACCCGCACCCCGCTCGACGCGGCGCGACCCAGCCACCGCAGCCGAAGGCGCCGACTCGCACTGTCCGCGCAGCGCGCCCATCACACCCACGCTGGCACGGCCGAGATGGAGAACGGCCTAGCGAGGCTTGAAATAGGTTACTGAGGTCATGCGTCAGTCAAAACCGATCAAAACGCGGCGTAGGCTCAGAGACAGGCCGCTGCCAATGCAATATCGCACACAATTATACCAACATGCGTACCATATGTGTGCAATGTGTGCAACACCGCACACAATTATACCTACGGCGTTCAGTTTCTTCTTGAACCACCCTTATACTGTCTGCCTGTCACGTATGAGTGCGTCGTGGGTGTGCTATCCACCGCCACCCACAAGAACAGGCACTCGACAAGGCCATGCCGGCGTACCGCAGTCCACAACTGGTCTCACCAGACGGCAAAGCCCCGCACGGCTGGCACTAGGCCTCCAATCGGTGGGGCCATCAGGGATCGGTTCCATCTGCGGTGCGCGAGCTCTCCCGACTCGGCTCGGTAATTGGCTTAATCGTGACGCTGATTGGGCCGCACCGCCGCCCTGCAACTAGCAGGGCCGCGCAGCAGTCGGTCCGAAAAGACCGTTCGTTAATCGCATATAATCAGACGATTGCAGTCGCCCGCAGCAGCGGGCAATCTGATGCCGATGGCAACAGGGCGCTCCGATCTGTCGTGCTCCGCGTCGGGTGGGACCATCAGACTGGACATCGCCCGCCGGCGCCCCCAGCTCCCGCACGGTGGACCTGGACCGGGCGGCCGACTGGACACCGGGCGCGGCGCCCCGGCGCGTGGGACGACCGCCGGAGCCGTGGGTGTGTGTGTGTCGCGGACGCCGCTGGGAGCCGCCGCCCGGTCATCATCCGGGTAATTGGCCGGCCACGGCGACCGGTCACCGATTAGCTGTCCGTTTCTGCCAGCCCCTCGCCCGCCAGGTAGTGGCGGGTGGGCTGAACATCAGCGACAGCTGACACTGGCGACTAGTCATCGTCTGGGGATATCCAACTGGCGACTAGTCATCGTCTGGGGACATCCAACTGGCGACTAGTCATCGTCTGGGGATATCCAACTAGCGACCAGTGTGACGGCGGGGCGGTCTGCAAACAGCCCGGGCATCTGATCATACAGCAGACAACTGCACAAACACATACGCCCAGCCATTGACCAGTGCCATTTGCCCAGGTATATCCAGCCCTTCATCAGCAGGAACAAATAGCCACTTCACCACGCCGGCTCGAAAAACCCCCCACCAAGTCCGACCCCGGGCCCAGCGACGGGATCACAAACCGAGCCATACACCCAGTCGAGAGGGATCTCATCCGCAGCTGGCTGGCCGACCGACGAGCACGCCGCTGCCGTCGCCGGCCGCGCGGCGCTCCCACGCGCCCGTGACCGCGCGCGACGGCGGCGCCGTGGCCGGTGCCGCACGCCCTGGCCGGGGCGCACCTGTCGGCGTCGCCTGAGAGCGGGCCGGCACGCGCGGCCGTCGTCTCCCAGGCCGGGTCGGCGCGCTCCCATGGGGTCGGCCGGGTGACCGCCGCCGTCGGCCGCGGCCCGCGTAAAAAACGGCCAATTAGGCCCGGCCGCCGGTGGGTGAGGCGAACGACCGACCGACCAACCGACCAGCCAGCCAGCCGGCCGGAGGCGGCGGCGGCGGAGGCGGCGGGCCAGACGCCGCACGCGCACACACACACACATACACATACACAAACACAGCGACGGGCGGGCGGAGAGCGCGGACGTGAGGGGCGGGAGCGCGTGGAGGCAAGAGGGGCGGGAGAGCGTGGAGACGAGAGGGGCGGGAGAGCGCCGAGACGAGAGGGGCGGGAGAGCGCCCATACGAAACGGGCGGGAGAGCGCCCATACGAAACGGGCGGGAGAGCGCCCAGACGAGAGGGGCGGGAGAACGTCCAGATAACAGAGGCGGGAGCGGACCGTTCAGACGTCACACGGCGCGCCGACGCCGCCCGTCAATCAACAGCGACTGAGGGAGTGACACTGATGGGTGGAAAGTGACAACCAATCATGAACACGAGATTGTCACTCGCCCAAATGCATCCTTGATTCGGTTCCAGTGTGCACACCCAATTTGATATGACCGTAGCGTGAGTTGGTTTGAGCGTCGACTTCGAAATACATCGACAAACAAGAGGAGGTTTTAGCGGCCAGAGAGCAGTCAACCCCCGAGTTTCGGTAGACTATTGACCCGAAGCGGTTCAACAGGTTGAAATGAAATATTGCTCGGTAGACAGCGCTTTGCATTTAAGTTCTCACATCATGCGAGACACATATCATCCTGATCTCCTTGTTCCACCCTCACGAAGGGCATCTGCTTGGAAGTTTCGAGCCAAACACTCGTCGAACTATCCGTTTCAATCTATTGGGCGTGCCTGGCCAGCATTATGGTGCAATCTCATAACATAACAACACTCATAACATAGGCTTTGGCGCTTATTGCACCACGGCTATCCCGGTCCCCTGGTACCGGCTGCTTCGCCACGGACGGACGTGTGGAATAGCACAGGGTCAAGCGCAGCTGCCTGGGGTGCTACACAATCCTGGTCTCCGGTTACGGCGATAACCCGCCGCTGGGCTGCCCCTCCGCCATCCGCGGTCTGCCGTCGGCGGAGAGACCGTCGGCTATTATCAGTACTGGGCCGGTGCCGTCGGTCGGGCGCACACCGTAATTACGGCCGGTGATCCACTGCCGCCCTCGCCACGGCCCGGTCGCAAATCAGGGTCGATAAACTGGAGAAACCAGCGGCGCTCGCGGGGTCGCGCACCCGCAAACAAATCGGCTCGGCCCCAGCTGACCGCCGGCGCCCAGCGCCCCGCCGCCCGTGTCACGGGGATGGCACCAGCGTGGAGCGCTGGGCGCACCGGGCAGCGCGGCCCCCACAGCCCAGCACTGGCATGTGAGCCGTCCCGTTGTACCTGTACGTTTCCAAGGTCGGCTTCAATGTATAGCGCGTGCAGAGATGCCATTCCGTCTGCCAGGACACGACACTGCGGGCGTTGTGCCCGGGGTTGCTGCACATGCCCGGACCATCTCGTACCACAGGGAAACAAAACAAGTCGACGTCTTCCGCTGGAGAAAGCAGGCGCGGGCCGTTTTTGTTGCCGTAACAGGTCGGCATCTCTCCGTTATCAGCGTAAGACCACTTATTTTCTTCCAACAAATGTCTTTAGCTGACACTGCAAGGCAACATGCAACCGCGGCGTTTCAGACGTCGCTTACCAGTCACGCTTATCGAAGACGTAAATTGCGCTTAGCTGAACGAGTAATTGCCCATCCATCTTACCCTGTCTGATCATCGGCGAGTACCTGTCTCCTACCGCGTATTACACTAAAAGCACTTGCCAAGACAGTGGCAGTGACGACTTGGGAAGCCGAGTACCTGTCTCCTACCGCGTATTACACTAAAAGCACTTGCCAAGACAGTAGCAAGGACGACTTGGGAGCATGTATGCTCGTTGCAGGTGTCCGCAAATGCGAAAATAGTCGTCAGATTGAGAGATCATAAGACCATTGTCATTTTCATTACAACTGGTTTATTAATATCACGATCAAATTCATAGCACAAATCTTTAACAAATGGTTTACGCAATTAAGTACGCAGTCATCCAAAAAAATTGTGGCAACATGCAAAAAGAAAACTTATTTCTCCCCGAACAAGAAAAAGTGGTCGAGCAAGCACCGTTGCAAGCACACAGAACAAAGATCACTGCCAGCATACTACACTAGGGATATCGCCGGTGCCATTCCCCGAGGTACCCACCTTTCCAGCCAGGGTGAGAAGCGGGCGACGCCACATCGCCTCAAAAGCCCAGTGCGTCGTAGAGCCCCGGTAACGGCAGCTAGCGGTATATCTCGGTGCCTCACCGAAACACCAACATCGACACGAGTCGAAACACCGGCCGTAGATGAACGATCTCGGGTACGGCGCCAGATCCGTCCGCAGGTGATTCGGACAGCTCCAGCGGCGGCCGGTGCCGGCCCTCCGGCCCCGCGACCTCAGCCGGAGCCCTCTGCCTGCGTCACGGTGCGGTGACTGGCCTCCGGCGGCGCCCGGCCGGCTGACACCGCCGTGGGAAAGGTGGCCGGCCAGACCGCTCCGGCCCAACATGGCCGGCCGGGCGACCAGGCGGCGCGCGCGCGCGTCCACAGGAAATGAGGCGCGCCGAGACGCCGTCTAATCGGCCACTGCAGCGCGCCATTGTTGCGCGCCGGCGTGCGTTCCCACGGCCGAGCATCACGAGCCGGCCGCTGGCCAGCGGTATTTATAGTGGGCGCTCCGTGTCCGGCCGCGCTCCTCCCTCCCTGCCTCATCACGCCGGCCGCGGCCGAGGCTGGGGTCGCGGCCGCGGCCCCTCCCCGCCACCGCAGGCCGATGAAGCGGGCCGGGGCGGGCGGGCGGCGCGCCGCCGCATTGTCGGCGGGTTTCACGGCGAGTTGGCCGCGCCGGGGCGACCGGCGGGACAGCGGCGGCACGCGCCCGCCGCCCCGCCGCCGACCTCTGACACCGCAGGTGACCTCAATGAGCGTAACACTGAACCCGGCACCCCGGGCGGCGGCCGCTGCACGCTTTGGCGCTCCAAGGTCGGTCGATATGACGGCGAAATCTAGACCTGCCCGGTATGGCGACAACGGTAAAAATACATCGAAAGAATAGACTGAAAAGTATCAACCACAAAAATCACCAATCAAAAAGAGGTATTCCCGCCGGTCGATGACGTTGCGAGCTATTACAGACGTCGGTATACGCCGCACATCCGACACAGCTTCCACGTATTGAATTTCACACCCGGCATGCGTATAATTCATGACGTGATGCTGTTTGTTTCTAAGTAACTGTGAAATGTCAGGTAGCCCCTAAAAGGCTTTGAATTAAACCGGCATCAATACTTATACTCCCACCATAATTTTATGGGGACATCCATCTTTAATTTTTGGAGGTAATAGCCGAGTATGAAGTGCAAGGATGAGTAGGGTCCTAAATGATTGGCCCCAGTCGACCAACTTCATGTCAGTTTTGAATTTCTCCACTTACGGGATACGAATGGCTACAAACTTTCCAGAAGCTAAATCCACAGGACCTGAGACGTACGCTAGGTGGCTTTGAGTTTCTTTTTAGTTTCTGAGTTCCAGAATAAATGCGCCGCCGTTCTGCATCCAACCGCAATTCATTTATTCACGGCTCAACGCATTCGGTTTATAAACAAGCGTTCAGATGGCGGAGCGCGTAATGATAATGATTCGGGCTTTGAGGCACACTTATTACAATCTAAAGGCGAAAGAATGTCCAGTTGTTTAAAAAGAACTCAGTACAAAATCGTAGATTACATTACCACTTGTGCAAGAGGAGGCGCCATTCATGGGAGTGGACTTAACTCCATTTAGTCACGTTCAGCGCGCACACGACTGCTTAAGAACAGACACGAACAGTGCACAGAACAATGACGGGGAGCGTTTTGAGTTTCCATCAAAATGCTGCCATTACCCCGCGTCCAACCTCGCTTGATCAGCGCTCTTGGCATATTTCCCCAAGGGCACGCAAATCGCTGTTCGCAAGCCCGGTAATTGCGCGACATACCAGCCGAGCGCGTCACACAGGGAGCGCGGGCGGCATCGGCAGCCAGGCGAGTAATAAGCGCCACCGGCCGGAGGTGCCGCGCGCTCCGAGGGTGTCGCGCGCGCCGCCTTCGGACAGGGCGCGGGTCGACATTCCGCGGCGCCGTTCCCACGTCTCGCGGCGACGGCGGCGGCCGGTGCTGCGGGCGGCGTCGGCGCGCGCCAATTCCGGCGCGCCGCCGCCTGATGCACGCCGCTGGAATGCGTCGCGGCGGAGGCCGGCGGCGGCGACGCAAGGCCGCCGGAGCTGAGGAGCGCCGAGACGGCGTCACGCCGCGGCAGGCGGCCAGCGTCGTTACCGGCCGGCGGCCAGCGGCGGCGCCGCCCGGCCCGCGCGAGACCGCCTCCCGCGCAACCCCGCCAGCTGATCGTGACGCGCCACTCTCGCGTCGGCTCCCGACAGCTTGCTCACAATCTCCGTCTCCGCGTCCCCGCCCCGCCCACACACTTTCAAATTCATGATTAATGAGCGGCGGATCCGTATGGACGTCTCACCAAACCTGGCCGCCGGGGAGGTGAGCTCAGCTGGGTTCGACATGTGAGAGATGTCTAGCATGACGCTCACACCGAGATGGCCATGGTCTGCGCTTACCTAATGTGACGGAACTTACAATTCCGACAGAGTGATCTAATACCTGACGCCATCGATGAGGTCACTGGCAATTCAAATACTGCTGCACAAACAACACAAGGACATAGCAAGCATAACGACCTGCACACAACAGGACACTCCTTACTACAGCTAAAACAGTACACCCGCGTCATGCCACTTTATTCTCTACCGGCGGGCAAGGCACCCGTCACCTTACACATGTACCAGCCATACGAATGCTTTACACTAGGACCGTAGCGTCCAGAGCGACCCAGCCCACTCCCCCGGTAGCGAGACCAGACAGGACCGTCCCCAGGCACCAGGCCCAGCCAGACACCTCAGGGCAGGCAGACCCCGACAGCAGACCCCAAGGGCACAGAAGCGGCCGGCGGCCTCGCCAAGTCAGCCCGGCACATTCCCTCACGCCAACAGACCTCGGGAGCAGCCCTGAGAGCCGAGCCCCGGCCGTTTGGCCGCTCTCCGCGGCCGTCTCGCCGGTCTCCCCGGCGCGTCGCCGCCCTGAGAGCGGGGCAGCGCCGGCGGCCGGGCGGCGCGGCCCCGTTGCACGCCACCGACCCCTGACCCGGCAGTGAAAGGCGTAAGATACGACCCCGGCTTTCTCCGGTGTACGCGCACGTTTTAATCGCCAGCCGGGTGGCGGCGTCTGATCAGCGGCAGGCACGGCGGCGGGCACGGCGGAGGGCGGGGCGGCGGCGGCGGCGGCGGCGGCGTCTGCCCGCCCGCCCGCCGCCCGCTGCATCAGACGACACGCCGCGGCGCCAGGACAGCTCCGGTGGCCAGACTGGTACCTGACACCGCGCCGCCGCCGCAGACAACACAGCCGGCCGCCGCTGCATGCTCCGCGCCACATGCAGCGCATCAGCTCATCTCGTAGCGCACCGTCAGCACTACGGCGCGGGAGGGAGCTGCACGCCGCTGGTGTCCCCCAGGCCACGCTCGGGCCGCATCAGGACGGCATGCCGCGCTGCACCAGCGCCGCTGGCGCCTGAGATCTCTTATTCAAAGATCTGGGGCAGGAAATGATGTCCTTTACGGAGAATTTCGGGCTCTAAGTGTCCACCTGTTTCCATATTACTGGTCTCACATCCGTATACCCCGTGGCCAAGTTGCGCGCGTTCATGGAAGGACCAATGTTTTGCTTTTCTCCTTCCATTCGGCGCTTCGCGACGACATTTCTGTTTTCACAGCAGCGTTCATTGCGTTTTGATACGCCGCTCTTGCCAGTCGGAGAGCGGAGACAGCCGAACACACACGAGACGGCACGGCGCTGAACGTGCAACATCCACCGCGTCTGCCATATCACGCCTTGGGTTCAAACCTGACTGTCAGCTTAACATTTCGCCGTTACCGTGACAATCGGTGACAGACGGCAGCGCCAAAATAAAAGCAAGCACGCGTCCAACCACCAAGTCACGTTTCCTGCACCCACGCACCATCTGGTGGTGTATAAAAAGACGCGAGACGATGCCTCCCCAGCCTACGCTGGCGTTTGATCGTGGCCGCCAGGCTGCGGTCCGGGCGGCCGGCGCGTGCGGCGCGCGGCGCCGCCACACAATGGCGCACTGCGCGAGCCGGCGCGGCCCCGGGCGGCCCGCGGCGACCTATACATAGCGCGGCGCCGGCTCAGCGGCGGCTCGGGCCACCGGCGCCCCGCTACACACTGCATAGGAGGTCACACTGCACACTGCACACCGCCCAGGGTCAAGTCAGGTCAGGTCAGGCCAGGTCAGGTCGGTTCAGGTCAGGTCGGGTCAGTTCAGGTCAGGTCAGGTCAGGTCAGGTCAGGTCGGGTCAGGTCATGCCAGGCACAGCCGCGCACGCTTACCAGAAGTTTGCTCGGGGCCTGCGTCCCATGTTTGCACATACGCAGATCACGTAGCTGAGGCCATCTGCATTACGCAGACCGTTGGTTCTTGGCCACGTATCACGATCGGGTTTTTACATGCACGCGTCGTTCTGTTAGCTGATAGTACCTTTCCTCCCAGCGCCCATTTTTATTCCTAGCGTACTTGCGGCTACAAAGCAGAAGCGTCTTCGAGATGTCGGCCTTTTTGTTTCATCTTGCTTGCATAACTGATGCACACATTAACCTTTGTGTACGTTGTGACCTTTATTGCACGGGATCCTGATTCGTGATCGAACATTTCGCGGGATTTATCAACGACTGGAACATGACAAGGCACGCGACACGAGCATAATGTTTCCGTTACATATGTATCATGAGTTTAACGTGGAAGCATTTCCTTATCCGTATGCCAGCCGGCAAACATTTCCCAATAGCTTTTTGCCAAAATGAAGGGGTGACTTCATCAGATTCGAAAGTAATTCCGTCTTCGGAGTAAATATTGCAATGTCACAAGTTCGTAGCAAAAGGCTCCGCCAAACGCTCCCTGTCAGCCAAATTCTCACCCCCTTCACCCTCACCTGTGCCACTCTCTGCATCCCCATGAAAGATGACAGACATCGAGCGGTGCAAAAAGGGATGTCCAATACGTCGTCTTCCAATCCAAGTACAAAGCACGAAATACTACGGTAGCAAATGATACGATTCAGGCTGACTTTCTTCATGAGCGCCATCGGTTTTTGAAACATGCACCGGATTGACGTGCTCCCTCAGCGACAGTCACCGTACACCAGCCAACTTTCCTGCCCGGAGTGAAGCGATAAAGCGGTTGAAACTACATGCCAACGGTCCCTAACACCCTTCTCGACCAGTCACTTCACCGAACCAATCGCCATAGAAGCCAGTCACGCCAATCACCACAGCTGCTACATGATTCAATAATCAGCAATCCCAACACCTACTGTTCGCTCCCCCAGAGCCGTGTGGGAAAACGAAATCATCCGGCCGAACGCCACCTGCCACCTGTCCGCACTGGCGCCAGCTCATCCGTACACACACCGCCGCATTAGTCCCGAGCCGCGCGTCACCTGGTCCGCCGGCGCCGTTCGCCACCGACCGGGGCGCGCCGCGTCGGCACGCCGGTCGCGGCCTCCAACCCCGAGTCGGCCGGCCGACCAGCGGTGGCGCAGACCAACGCGCGGGCTCGACCCGACCGCCGCCCGCAGCCTCCACCCCAGGCCGGCCGGCCGACCAGCGGTGGCGCGGACCGACGCGCGGGCCCGACCCGACCGCCGCCCGCAGCGTCCACCCCAGGCCGGCCGGCCGACCAGCGGTGGCGCGGACCGACGCGCGGGCCCGACCCGACCGCCGCCCGCAGCCTCCACCCCGCGCCGGCCGGCCGACCAGCGGCGGCGCAGACCGACGCGCGGGCCCGACCCGACCGCCGCCCGCAGCCTCCACCCCGCGCAGGCCGGCCGACCAGCGGTGGCGCGGACCGACACGCGGGCCCGACCCGACCGCCGCCCGCAGCCTCCACCCCAGGCCGGCCGGCCGACCAGCGGTGGCGCAGACCGACACGCGGGCCCGACCCGACCGCCGCCCGCAGCCTCCACCCCAGGCCGGCCGGCCGACCAGCGGTGGCGCAGACCGACGCGCGGGCCGGCCCGGTCGCCGCCCACGGCCTCCACCCCGGGCCGGCCGGCCGACCAGCGGCGGCGCAGACCGACGCGCGGGCCCGACCCGGCCGCCGCCCGCCAGCCCCAGATGGCGGTGACGGCGCCAGAGATGGATGCTGCACTGCTGGACGCATCGGCGCCGAGCCCGATCATCGCCGGCATTCCGCCGCGGACAAACGGGCAACGGCATCGGCAAAAACACGCCCGTGAACCGGCGGCCGACGCAAAAACAACGCCGGCCCCACCGGGTCGTGTGTTTACCCGTCGGCTCCCCTCGGGCCGGCCGACGCGACACTGACGAACGCCCCCCGGCCGCCGGTGGTCGGGTTACGCGCGCCCGGCCGCCGCCCTGTTTGGACTAATTTCTCGTGTTTCACGCGCTATTATGCGCACGCCTCTCTCGCCCTTTCAAGTGGCGGTGCTCGCGGTCTCGGCTCATTGACACTCGCGGAACGCCGAGGGGAACATGTGGTGGGCATCAACAGTGTCATCGACTCGACGCCACGCCACGTCCGCGGAGTGAAGGACCTCGCAAACGGGGGACGGCGCCTGCAGAATGCCGCAACGACGTGCCGTAACTCTGCTAAACCATACGCAGATATAAGATGATAAGAGCTTGTGTGTTTGAGATCATGCCATTCGTCCCGTTCTCCGAAAGGAGTCAACAGGAAGCGCAGGATGGGTTTTCGGGAAGCAGGTCCCTCGCCCCAATAGACCCGCACGACTTCTAGGGAGCCCGCTCCCTGGATTCGGATATCTGACCCGTATGCGCTGGATGGGACCGTCCATTCCCGACCAATGACAGGGCTACGCGCCTGGAAAATCGCGGCCATTTCTGCAACAAACCATTCTCAGATACGAAACATCATGCACCACCACGTGCAAGTGTCTCAATGCCTTGGACAATTCAGGACGACACAGGATTTGCTGACAAGAATTATCTGGTGACAATAAGCTGCCTCGAAATGGAGTTGACATTACCTTGGTAATTGAGACGTTGGGGTAATTATGTCCAACATATTTTTTTCTGGCAGCGGCCCGAAATTGTTTTCAACGTTTCATGGATTGCATATCGTGCCTACTTAACATTAAGTTCAGCCCCTAATCCATTTTAATTCACACGTTGTTGCGCTGGCATTCGCGCGGGACCCCTCTTTCACAAATACAACCTTCTATAAGTGCCCCATTTACAGCCGCAGTTGTGCAAATTGTGTTGTCGCGAGACCACAGCCTTCCACCGACGCTACACTTTTGTCGGGCTTCCGCTCAGCTGAGTTTTAAGCATACAACACGCCGCACGCCTTGTCCGTCATGGTGTCGCGCAAAACTTCCAGGGGATATGAGAGAACGGCTCTTTTACATGTCGTCAACATCGTGCACTGTCCGATGAGGCGACCATGCCTCGCAGAATGTTCGTTTTGTGGTGGGAGATGCCTGTAAGAGCGGTACAGACCCCGACTGTTTATCACAATGATTGAGTATTGTTTAGACAATTCCTTTTCGGCAGCAAATAGCCGCACTTTTGATCACGTTTCAGCTTGCTCCTCACGCGATAGCTGCCTGCGTAGTGCTGCTGTGTAAGGCAAAACAATAGCGACAAAGTACGAGCATGGCGGCAGCGTGCTGGTAAAACGAATGAACTTCGTCCATGCCACATAAATGGTGCTGTGAATTTGAATATAAAACTTCAATACTAAAACACCAACGGGGATGATCAATCAAGGCGACATATTACCTCATACTTTGAAGCGTAAATGTGCATCGCATCTGCCAATTTTACGGCGCATTCCGAGTTTTAAGAAGCTTCCACGGACGGAGAATGCCTGGCGACCGGACGCGGGGGGAGCGAACTCT
>NW_023596746.1:953636-979975 GCF_011947565.3 Pollicipes pollicipes
AGAGTTTGCTCCCCCCGCGTCCGGTCGCCAGGCATTCTCCGTCCGTGGAAGCTCCTTAAAACTCGGAATGCGCCGTAAAATTGGCGGATGCGATGCACATTTACGCTTCAAAGTATGAGGTAATATGTCGCCTTGATTGATCATCCCCGTTGGCGTTTTAGTATTGAAGTTTTATATTCAAATTCACAGCACCATTTATGTGGCATGAACGAAGTTCATTCGTTTTACCAGCACGCTGCCGCCATGCTCGTACTTTGTCGCTATTGTTTTGCCTTACACAGCAGCACTACGCAGGCAGCTATCGCGTGAGGAGCAAGCTGAAACGTGAGCAAAAGTGCGGCTATTTGCTGCCGAAAAGGAATTGTCTAAACAACACTCAATCATTGTGATAAACAGTCGGGGTCTGTACCGCTCTTACAGGCATCTCCCACCACAAAACGAACATTCTGGGAGGCATGGTCGCCTCATCGGACAGTGCACGATGTTGACGACATGTAAAGGAGCCGTTCTCTCATATCCCCTGGAAGTTTTGCGCGACACCATGACGGACAAGGTGTGTGGCGTGTGGTATGCCTAAAACTCAGCTGAGCGGAAGCCCGACAAAAGTGTAGCGTCGGTGGAAGGCTGTGGTCTCGCGACAACACAATTTGCACAACTGCGGCTGTAAATGGGGCACATATAGAAGGTTGTATTTGTGAAAGAGGGGTCCCGCGCGAATGCCAGCGCAACAACGTGTGAATTAAAATGGATTAGGGGCTGAACTTAATGTTAAGTAGGCACGATATGCAATCCACGAAACGTCGAAAACAATTTCGGGCCGCTGCCAGAAAAAATATGTTGGACATAATTAGCTCAACGTCTCAGTTACCAAGGTAATGTCAACTCCATTTCGAGGCAGCTTATTGTCACCAGATAATTCTTGTCAGCAAATCCTGTGTCGTCCTGAATTGTCCAGGGCATTGAGACACTTGCACGTGGTGGTGCATGATGTTTCGTATCTGAGAATGGTTTGTTGCAGAAATAGCCGTGATTTTCCAGGTGCGTAGCCCTGTCATTGGTCGGGAATGGACGGTCCCATCCAGCGCATACGGGTCAGATATCCGAATCCAGGGAGCGGGCTCCCTAGAAGTCGTGCGGGTCTATTGGGGCGAGGGACCTGCTTCCCGAAAACCCATCCTGCGCTTCCTGTTGACTCCTTTCGGAGAACGGGACGAATGGCATGATCTCAAACACACAAGCTCTTATCATCTTACATCTGCGTATGGTTTAGCAGAGTTACGGCATGTCGTTGCGGCATTCTGCAGGCGCCGTCCCCCGTTTGCGAGGTCCTTCACTCCGCGGACGTGGCGTGGCGTCGAGTCGATGACACTGTTGATGCCCACCACATGTTCCCCTCGGCGTTCCGCGAGTGTCAATGAGCCGAGACCGCGAGCACCGCCACTTGAAAGGGCGAGAGAGGCGTGCGCATAATAGCGCGTGAAACACGAGAAATTAGTCCAAACAGGGCGGCGGCCGGGCGCGCGTAACCCGACACCGGCGGCCGGGGGGCGTTCGTCAGTGTCGCGTCGGCCGGCCCGAGGGGAGCCGACGGGTAAACACACGACCCGGTGGGGCCGGCGTTGTTTTTGCGTCGGCCGCCGGTTCACGGGCGTGTTTTTGCCGATGCCGTTGCCCGTTTGTCCGCGGCGGAATGCCGGCGATGATCGGGCTCGGCGCCGATGCGTCCAGCAGTGCAGCATCCATCTCTGGCGCCGTCACCGCCATCTGGGGCTGGCGGGCGGCGGCCGGGTCGGGCCCGCGCGTCGGTCTGCGCCGCCGCTGGTCGCCGGCGGCCCGGGGTGGAGCGGCGACGGCTGGTTCGGCCGGCCGGCGCGGGGTGGAGGCTGAGGGCGGCGACGGGCCGGCCCGGCGTCGGTAAGCGCCACCGCTGGTGGCGGCCGGGCTGGGTGGACGCTGCGGGCGGCGGTCGGGCGGGCCGCGTCGGTCCGCGCCACCGCTGGTCGGCCGGCCGGCCTGGGGTGGACGCTGCGGGCGGCGGTCGGGTCGGGCCCGCGCGTCGGTCCGCGCCACCGCTGGTCGGCGGCCGGCCGGCCTGGGGTGGAGGCTGCGGGCGGCGGTCGGGTCGAGCCCACGCGTCGGTCTGCGCCACCGCTGGTCGGCCGGCCGACTCGGGGTTGGAGGCCGCGACCGGCGTGCCGACGCGGCGCGCCCCGGTCGGTGGCGAACGGCGCCGGCGGACCAGGTGACGCGCGGCTCGGGACTAATGCGGCGGTGTGTGTACGGATGAGCTGGCGCCAGTGCGGACAGGTGGCAGGTGGCGTTCGGCCGGATGATTTCGTTTTCCCACACGGCTCTGGCGGAGCGAACAGTAGGTGTTGGGATTGCTGATTATTGAATCATGTAGCAGCTGTGGTGATTGGCGTGACTGGCTTCTATGGCGATTGGTTCGGTGAAGTGACTGGTCGAGAAGGGTGTTAGGGACCGTTGGCATGTAGTTTCAACCGCTTTATCGCTTCACTCCGGGCAGGAAAGTTGTCTGGTGTACGGTGACTGTCGCTGAGGGAGCACGTCAATCCGGTGCATGTTTCAAAAACCGATGGCGCTCATGAAGAAAGTCAGCCTGAATCGTATCATTTGCTACCGTAGTATTTCGTGCTTTGTACTTGGATTGGAAGACGACATATTGGACATCCCTTTTTGCACCGCTCGATGTCTGTCATCTTTCATGGGGATGCAGAGAGTGGCGCAGGTGAAGGTGAAGGGGGTGAGAATTTGGCTGACAGGGAGCGTTTGGCGGAGCCGTTTGCTACGAACTTGTGACATTGCAATATTTACTCCGAAGACGGAATTACTTTCGAATCTGATGAAGTCACCCCTTCATTTTGGCAAAAAGCTATTGGGAAATGTTTGCCGGCTGGCATACGGATAAGGAAATGCTTCCACGTTAAACTCATGATACATATGTAACGGAAACATTATGCTCGTGTCGCGTGCCTTGTCATGTTCCAGTCGTTGATAAATCCCGCGAAATGTTCGATCACGAATCAGGATCCCGTGCAATAAAGGTCACAACGCACACAAAGGTTAATGTGTGCATCAGTTATGCAAGCAAGATGAAACAAAAAGGCCGACATCTCGAAGACGCTTCTGCTTTGTAGCCGCAAGTACGCTAGGAATAAAAATGGGCGCTGGGAGGAAAGGTACTATCAGCTAACAGAACGACGCGTGCATGTAAAAACCCGATCGTGATACGTGGCCAAGAACCAACGGTCTGCGTAATGCAGATGGCCTCAGCTACGTGATCTGCGTATGTGCAAACATGGGACGCAGGCCCCGAGCAAACTTCTGGTAAGCGTGCGCGGCTGTGCCTGGCATGACCTGACCCGACCTGACCTGACCTGACCCGACCTGACCTGAACCGACCTGACCTGGCCTGGCCTGACCTGACCTGACTTGACCCTGGGCGGTGTGCAGTGTGCAGTGTGACCTCCTATGCAGTGTGTAGCGGGGCGCCGGTGGCCCGAGCCGCCGCTGAGCCGGCGCCGCGCTATGTATAGGTCGCCGCGGGCCGCCCGGGGCCGCGCCGGCTCGCGCAGTGCGCCATTGTGTGGCGGCGGCCGCGCGCCGCACGCGCCGGCCGCCCGGACCGCAGCCTGGCGGCCACGATCAAACGCCAGCGTAGGCTGGGGAGGCATCGTCTCGCGTCTTTTTATACACCACCAGATGGTGCGTGGGTGCAGGAAACGTGACTTGGTGGTTGGACGCGTGCTTGCTTTTATTTTGGCGCTGCCGTCTGTCACCGATTGTCACGGTAACGGCGAAATGTTAAGCTGACAGTCAGGTTTGAACCCAAGGCGTGATATGGCAGACGCGGCGGATGTTGCACGTTCAGCGCCGTGCCGTCTCGTGTGTGTTCGGCTGTCTCCGCTCTCCGACTGGCAAGAGCGGCGTATCAAAACGCAATGAACGCTGCTGTGAAAACAGAAATGTCGTCGCGAAGCGCCGAATGGAAGGAGAAAAGCAAAACATTGGTCCTTCCATGAACGCGCGCAACTTGGCCACCGGGTATACGGATGTGAGACCAGTAATATGGAAACAGGTGGACACTTAGAGCCCGAAATTCTCCGTAAAGGACATCATTTCCTGCCCCAGATCTTTGAATAAGAGATCTCAGGCGCCAGCGGCGCTGGTGCAGCGCGGCATGCCGTCCTGATGCGGCCCGAGCGTGGCCTGGGGGACACCAGCGGCGTGCAGCTCCCTCCCGCGCCGTAGTGCTGACGGTGCGCTACGAGATGAGCTGATGCGCTGCATGTGGCGCGGAGCATGCAGCGGCGGCCGGCTGTGTTGTCTGCGGCGGCGGCGCGGTGTCAGGTACCAGTCTGGCCACCGGAGCTGTCCTGGCGCCGCGGCGTGTCGTCTGATGCAGCGGGCGGCGGGCGGGCGGGCAGACGCCGCCGCCGCCGCCGCCGCCGCCCCGCCCTCCGCCGTGCCCGCCGCCGTGCCCGCCGCTGATCAGACGCCGCCGCCCGGCTGGCGATTAAAACGTGCGCGTACACCGGAGAAAGCCGGGGTCGTATCTTACGCCTTTCACTGTCGGGTCAGGGGTCGGTGGCGTGCAACGGGGCCGCGCCGCCCGGCCGCCGGCGCTGCCCCGCTCTCAGGGCGGCGACGCGCCGGGGAGACCGGCGGGACGGCCGCGGAGAGCGGCCAAACGGCCGGGGCTCGGCTCTCAGGGCTGCTCCCGAGGTCTGTTGGCGTGAGGGAATGTGCCGGGCTGACTTGGCGAGGCCGCCGGCCGCTTCTGTGCCCTTGGGGTCTGCTGTCGGGGTCTGCCTGCCCTGAGGTGTCTGGCTGGGCCTGGTGCCTGGGGACGGTCCTGTCTGGTCTCGCTACCGGGGAGAGTGGGCTGGGTCGCTCTGGACGCTACGGTCCTAGTGTAAAGCATTCGTATGGCTGGTACATGTGTAAGGTGACGGGTGCCTTGCCCGCCGGTAGAGAATAAAGTGGCATGACGCGGGTGTACTGTTTTAGCTGTAGTAAGGAGTGTCCTGTTGTGTGCAGGTCGTTATGCTTGCTATGTCCTTGTGTTGTTTGTGCAGCAGTATTTGAATTGCCAGTGACCTCATCGATGGCGTCAGGTATTAGATCACTCTGTCGGAATTGTAAGTTCCGTCACATTAGGTAAGCGCAGACCATGGCCATCTCGGTGTGAGCGTCATGCTAGACATCTCTCACATGTCGAACCCAGCTGAGCTCACCTCCCCGGCGGCCAGGTTTGGTGAGACGTCCATACGGATCCGCCGCTCATTAATCATGAATTTGAAAGTGTGTGGGCGGGGCGGGGACGCGGAGACGGAGATTGTGAGCAAGCTGTCGGGAGCCGACGCGAGAGTGGCGCGTCACGATCAGCTGGCGGGGTTGCGCGGGAGGCGGTCTCGCGCGGGCCGGGCGGCGCCGCCGCTGGCCGCCGGCCGGTAACGACGCTGGCCGCCTGCCGCGGCGTGACGCCGTCTCGGCGCTCCTCAGCTCCGGCGGCCTTGCGTCGCCGCCGCCGGCCTCCGCCGCGACGCATTCCAGCGGCGTGCATCAGGCGGCGGCGCGCCGGAATTGGCGCGCGCCGACGCCGCCCGCGGCACCGGCCGCCGCCGTCGCCGCGAGACGTGGGAACGGCGCCGCGGAATGTCGACCCGCGCCCTGTCCGAAGGCGGCGCGCGCGACACCCTCGGAGCGCGCGGCACCTCCGGCCGATGGCGCTTATTACTCGCCTGGCTGCCGATGCCGCCCGCGCTCCCTGTGTGACGCGCTCGGCTGGTATGTCGCGCAATTACCGGGCTTGCGAACAGCGATTTGCGTGCCCTTGGGGAAATATGCCAAGAGCGCTGATCAAGCGAGGTTGGACGCGGGGTAATGGCAGCATTTTGGTGGAAACTCAAAACGCTCCCCGTCATTGTTCTGTGCACTGTTCGTGTCTGTTCTTAAGCAGTCGTGTGCGCGCTGAACGTGACTAAATGGAGTTAAGTCCACTCCCATGAATGGCGCCTCCTCTTGCACAAGTGGTAATGTAATCTACGATTTTGTACTGAGTTCTTTTTAAACAACTGGACATTCTTTCGCCTTTAGATTGTAATAAGTGTGCCTCAAAGCCCGAATCATTATCATTACGCGCTCCGCCATCTGAACGCTTGTTTATAAACCGAATGCGTTGAGCCGTGAATAAATGAATTGCGGTTGGATGCAGAACGGCGGCGCATTTATTCTGGAACTCAGAAACTAAAAAGAAACTCAAAGCCACCTAGCGTACGTCTCAGGTCCTGTGGATTTAGCTTCTGGAAAGTTTGTAGCCATTCGTATCCCGTAAGTGGAGAAATTCAAAACTGACATGAAGTTGGTCGACTGGGGCCAATCATTTAGGACCCTACTCATCCTTGCACTTCATACTCGGCTATTACCTCCAAAAATTAAAGATGGATGTCCCCATAAAATTATGGTGGGAGTATAAGTATTGATGCCGGTTTAATTCAAAGCCTTTTAGGGGCTACCTGACATTTCACAGTTACTTAGAAACAAACGGCATCACGTCATGAATTATACGCATGCCGGGTGTGAAATTCAATACGTGGAAGCTGTGTCGGATGTGCGGCGTATACCGACGTCTGTAATAGCTCGCAACGTCATCGACCGGCGGGAATACCTCTTTTTGATTGGTGATTTTTGTGGTTGATACTTTTCAGTCTATTCTTTCGATGTATTTTTACCGTTGTCGCCATACCGGGCAGGTCTAGATTTCGCCGTCATATCGACCGACCTTGGAGCGCCAAAGCGTGCAGCGGCCGCCGCCCGGGGTGCCGGGTTCAGTGTTACGCTCATTGAGGTCACCTGCGGTGTCAGAGGTCGGCGGCGGGGCGGCGGGCGCGTGCCGCCGCTGTCCCGCCGGTCGCCCCGGCGCGGCCAACTCGCCGTGAAACCCGCCGACAATGCGGCGGCGCGCCGCCCGCCCGCCCCGGCCCGCTTCATCGGCCTGCGGTGGCGGGGAGGGGCCGCGGCCGCGACCCCAGCCTCGGCCGCGGCCGGCGTGATGAGGCAGGGAGGGAGGAGCGCGGCCGGACACGGAGCGCCCACTATAAATACCGCTGGCCAGCGGCCGGCTCGTGATGCTCGGCCGTG
Source organism: Pollicipes pollicipes (assembly GCF_011947565.3). NCBI lineage: Eukaryota > Metazoa > Arthropoda > Thecostraca > Pollicipedomorpha > Pollicipedidae > Pollicipes > Pollicipes pollicipes. Next base: position 960,801 of record NW_023596746.1, read on the forward strand.
GGAACGCACGCCGGCGCGCAACAATGGCGCGCTGCAGTGGCCGATTAGACGGCGTCTCGGCGCGCCTCATTTCCTGTGGACGCGCGCGCGCGCCGCCTGGTCGCCCGGCCGGCCATGTTGGGCCGGAGCGGTCTGGCCGGCCACCTTTCCCACGGCGGTGTCAGCCGGCCGGGCGCCGCCGGAGGCCAGTCACCGCACCGTGACGCAGGCAGAGGGCTCCGGCTGAGGTCGCGGGGCCGGAGGGCCGGCACCGGCCGCCGCTGGAGCTGTCCGAATCACCTGCGGACGGATCTGGCGCCGTACCCGAGATCGTTCATCTACGGCCGGTGTTTCGACTCGTGTCGATGTTGGTGTTTCGGTGAGGCACCGAGATATACCGCTAGCTGCCGTTACCGGGGCTCTACGACGCACTGGGCTTTTGAGGCGATGTGGCGTCGCCCGCTTCTCACCCTGGCTGGAAAGGTGGGTACCTCGGGGAATGGCACCGGCGATATCCCTAGTGTAGTATGCTGGCAGTGATCTTTGTTCTGTGTGCTTGCAACGGTGCTTGCTCGACCACTTTTTCTTGTTCGGGGAGAAATAAGTTTTCTTTTGCATGTTGCCACAATTTTTTTGGATGACTGCGTACTTAATTGCGTAAACCATTTGTTAAAGATTTGTGCTATGAATTTGATCGTGATATTAATAAACCAGTTGTAATGAAAATGACAATGGTCTTATGATCTCTCAATCTGACGACTATTTTCGCATTTGCGGACACCTGCAACGAGCATACATGCTCCCAAGTCGTCCTTGCTACTGTCTTGGCAAGTGCTTTTAGTGTAATACGCGGTAGGAGACAGGTACTCGGCTTCCCAAGTCGTCACTGCCACTGTCTTGGCAAGTGCTTTTAGTGTAATACGCGGTAGGAGACAGGTACTCGCCGATGATCAGACAGGGTAAGATGGATGGGCAATTACTCGTTCAGCTAAGCGCAATTTACGTCTTCGATAAGCGTGACTGGTAAGCGACGTCTGAAACGCCGCGGTTGCATGTTGCCTTGCAGTGTCAGCTAAAGACATTTGTTGGAAGAAAATAAGTGGTCTTACGCTGATAACGGAGAGATGCCGACCTGTTACGGCAACAAAAACGGCCCGCGCCTGCTTTCTCCAGCGGAAGACGTCGACTTGTTTTGTTTCCCTGTGGTACGAGATGGTCCGGGCATGTGCAGCAACCCCGGGCACAACGCCCGCAGTGTCGTGTCCTGGCAGACGGAATGGCATCTCTGCACGCGCTATACATTGAAGCCGACCTTGGAAACGTACAGGTACAACGGGACGGCTCACATGCCAGTGCTGGGCTGTGGGGGCCGCGCTGCCCGGTGCGCCCAGCGCTCCACGCTGGTGCCATCCCCGTGACACGGGCGGCGGGGCGCTGGGCGCCGGCGGTCAGCTGGGGCCGAGCCGATTTGTTTGCGGGTGCGCGACCCCGCGAGCGCCGCTGGTTTCTCCAGTTTATCGACCCTGATTTGCGACCGGGCCGTGGCGAGGGCGGCAGTGGATCACCGGCCGTAATTACGGTGTGCGCCCGACCGACGGCACCGGCCCAGTACTGATAATAGCCGACGGTCTCTCCGCCGACGGCAGACCGCGGATGGCGGAGGGGCAGCCCAGCGGCGGGTTATCGCCGTAACCGGAGACCAGGATTGTGTAGCACCCCAGGCAGCTGCGCTTGACCCTGTGCTATTCCACACGTCCGTCCGTGGCGAGGCAGCCGGTACCAGGGGACCGGGATAGCCGTGGTGCAATAAGCGCCAAAGCCTATGTTATGAGTGTTGTTATGTTATGAGATTGCACCATAATGCTGGCCAGGCACGCCCAATAGATTGAAACGGATAGTTCGACGAGTGTTTGGCTCGAAACTTCCAAGCAGATGCCCTTCGTGAGGGTGGAACAAGGAGATCAGGATGATATGTGTCTCGCATGATGTGAGAACTTAAATGCAAAGCGCTGTCTACCGAGCAATATTTCATTTCAACCTGTTGAACCGCTTCGGGTCAATAGTCTACCGAAACTCGGGGGTTGACTGCTCTCTGGCCGCTAAAACCTCCTCTTGTTTGTCGATGTATTTCGAAGTCGACGCTCAAACCAACTCACGCTACGGTCGTATCAAATTGGGTGTGCACACTGGAACCGAATCAAGGATGCATTTGGGCGAGTGACAATCTCGTGTTCATGATTGGTTGTCACTTTCCACCCATCAGTGTCACTCCCTCAGTCGCTGTTGATTGACGGGCGGCGTCGGCGCGCCGTGTGACGTCTGAACGGTCCGCTCCCGCCTCTGTTATCTGGACGTTCTCCCGCCCCTCTCGTCTGGGCGCTCTCCCGCCCGTTTCGTATGGGCGCTCTCCCGCCCGTTTCGTATGGGCGCTCTCCCGCCCCTCTCGTCTCGGCGCTCTCCCGCCCCTCTCGTCTCCACGCTCTCCCGCCCCTCTTGCCTCCACGCGCTCCCGCCCCTCACGTCCGCGCTCTCCGCCCGCCCGTCGCTGTGTTTGTGTATGTGTATGTGTGTGTGTGTGCGCGTGCGGCGTCTGGCCCGCCGCCTCCGCCGCCGCCGCCTCCGGCCGGCTGGCTGGCTGGTCGGTTGGTCGGTCGGTCGTTCGCCTCACCCACCGGCGGCCGGGCCTAATTGGCCGTTTTTACGCGGGCCGCGGCCGACGGCGGCGGTCACCCGGCCGACCCCATGGGAGCGCGCCGACCCGGCCTGGGAGACGACGGCCGCGCGTGCCGGCCCGCTCTCAGGCGACGCCGACAGGTGCGCCCCGGCCAGGGCGTGCGGCACCGGCCACGGCGCCGCCGTCGCGCGCGGTCACGGGCGCGTGGGAGCGCCGCGCGGCCGGCGACGGCAGCGGCGTGCTCGTCGGTCGGCCAGCCAGCTGCGGATGAGATCCCTCTCGACTGGGTGTATGGCTCGGTTTGTGATCCCGTCGCTGGGCCCGGGGTCGGACTTGGTGGGGGTTTTTCGAGCCGGCGTGGTGAAGTGGCTATTTGTTCCTGCTGATGAAGGGCTGGATATACCTGGGCAAATGGCACTGGTCAATGGCTGGGCGTATGTGTTTGTGCAGTTGTCTGCTGTATGATCAGATGCCCGGGCTGTTTGCAGACCGCCCCGCCGTCACACTGGTCGCTAGTTGGATATCCCCAGACGATGACTAGTCGCCAGTTGGATGTCCCCAGACGATGACTAGTCGCCAGTTGGATATCCCCAGACGATGACTAGTCGCCAGTGTCAGCTGTCGCTGATGTTCAGCCCACCCGCCACTACCTGGCGGGCGAGGGGCTGGCAGAAACGGACAGCTAATCGGTGACCGGTCGCCGTGGCCGGCCAGTTACCCGGATGATGACCGGGCGGCGGCTCCCAGCGGCGTCCGCGACACACACACACACCCACGGCTCCGGCGGTCGTCCCACGCGCCGGGGCGCCGCGCCCGGTGTCCAGTCGGCCGCCCGGTCCAGGTCCACCGTGCGGGAGCTGGGGGCGCCGGCGGGCGATGTCCAGTCTGATGGTCCCACCCGACGCGGAGCACGACAGATCGGAGCGCCCTGTTGCCATCGGCATCAGATTGCCCGCTGCTGCGGGCGACTGCAATCGTCTGATTATATGCGATTAACGAACGGTCTTTTCGGACCGACTGCTGCGCGGTCCTGCTAGTTGCAGGGCGGCGGTGCGGCCCAATCAGCGTCACGATTAAGCCAATTACCGAGCCGAGTCGGGAGAGCTCGCGCACCGCAGATGGAACCGATCCCTGATGGCCCCACCGATTGGAGGCCTAGTGCCAGCCGTGCGGGGCTTTGCCGTCTGGTGAGACCAGTTGTGGACTGCGGTACGCCGGCATGGCCTTGTCGAGTGCCTGTTCTTGTGGGTGGCGGTGGATAGCACACCCACGACGCACTCATACGTGACAGGCAGACAGTATAAGGGTGGTTCAAGAAGAAACTGAACGCCGTAGGTATAATTGTGTGCGGTGTTGCACACACTGCACACATATGGTACGCATGTTGGTATAATTTTGTGCGATATTGCATTGGCAGCGGCCTGTCTCTGAGCCTACGCCGCGTTTTGATCGGTTTTGACTGACGCATGACCTCAGTAACCTATTGCAAGCCTCGCTAGGCCGTTCTCCATCTCGGCCGTGCCAGCGTGGGTGTGATGGGCGCGCTGCGCGGACAGTGCGAGTCGGCGCCTTCGGCTGCGGTGGCTGGGTCGCGCCGCGTCGAGCGGGGTGCGGGTCAGCCCGTGACCCGACCTGCGCTCTGTCACCGCTGCTGGCCTGGCCACTTAGGGGCGGTCGCGGCCGTTTTTGCTGCCGTTTTTGTGCCGGCCCCGCCTCCGCTGGGGGAGATGGATTGCGCCGCGATTGCCGCCGTGCTGTCGGCGGCCGGCGCCATCCTGCCGCCGGCTGGAGATGGGCCACTGACGAGACGAGAGCGGTGTCGAAACGCGAGCGGTGCCGTTGCTCAAGCCGGCGGCCAGAGGTGGGCAGATGTCGAGGCTCAGCAGGCGGCTGTGGCTCAGGGTCGATTGAAAAGGCTGACTGCTAGACGAGAGTGGTGCCGAGATGGGAACGGTGCTCGGGCTCAAGTAAATGGCTTGAAACGGCCGACAGTGAGGCGGGGGCGGTGCTTGAGCTCTCGTCGTTTGCTCGAAATGGTCAATTGCTAGACGAGAGTGCGACGGGGCGAGAATGATGCTGTGGCTCAGGCCGGCGGCTGGACATGTACGTGTCTTGACGTCAGCGCCGAACAGGGTGTGGCTAGAGACGGGCCAAGGCGCCAGCGATCCCGCGGCCTTGGTCGGCGGCTGAACATGGTCGATACATGAACACTCCCGTAACTTTGATCGGCGGTCGGCGATGCACGGAGCTGTGAGCAAGTGGCGGCTGAACGTGCTGATGTCTCGGGAGCGGAGGGGGGTGCTGCGGCCGGGGTCGGCGGTGGTCGATGAAAGGCCGCCACGCTTCTCAGTTCAGTGGCGCTCTTAGCTAGCAGGCCCGGTTCTCTGTGTGTGGTGCTCTCCACTGACGCGGAGGAGCAGTGGCGCTCTCCACTATCGTCAGCCGCTGGCGCGGCCTACGGTCGCGGCGGAGCAGTGGCGCTCTCCACTATCATCAGCCGCTGGCGCGGCCTACGGTCGCGGCGGAGCAGTGGCGCTCTTCACTATCGTCAGCCGCTGGCGCGGCCTACGGTCGCGGCGGAGCAGTGGCGCTCTTCACTATCGTCAGCCGCTGGCGCGGCCTACGGTCGCGGCGGAGCAGTGGCGCTCTCCACTATCGTCAGCCTCTGGCGCGGCCTACGGTCGCGGTGGAGCAGTGGCGCTCTCCACTATCGTCAGCCGCTGGCGCGGCCTACGGTCGCGGCGGAGCAGTGGCGCTCTCCATGGTAGTCAGCCGCTGGCGCGGCCGGCAGACGCGGTGGAGCAGTGTCGCTCTCCACTGGCGTTAGCCGCTGGCGCTGCCAACGGACGCGGCAGAACAGTGGTGCTCTCCACAGTCGTCAGCCGCTGGCGCGGCCGGCGGTCTCGGCCGACTGCTGTGGGATGTCTGCCAAGAGCGTCGCGGGAAGGCCGCCTCCGCCCCGCCGCTGTTTGTCGTCGTTCCGTCCAATTAATTGCGGGCCGACGTGTGCTGCCGACAGTGTGTAACGTGTGGCGACCCTCGGCCGCGCCCCGCTGACCCCCATGACCCAGATGCAGACTTGGCGGGCCCGTTTAGCTGGAGCTGACCTCGAAGCTGTCACGGAACCAAACCGTAATGTGTCGGTGCCGCCGGTTTTTAAACATTGCATTATTTCCAATGTGCTAGTTCTGTGGTGTCGGGGAAAAACGATTTCTGCAACACTGTGCTTTTCGCGAAACGCTAGGTTGTTCTGAATCAGGGCTGAGACTTGTTGGGGCTGTCTCCAATCTGGTGGAGTGGAGCAGTTTAAGAAACGGCCTTCCACTTGTGAATGCATGTCAAAGGTAGATTTGAATGAACGATGGTAGGGAACATCAGAGTAGCGTACTTGTCCCCCGAGCGGACGCTCCTTGGGCGAAGCTCCTTCAATTAATCAGCCAATAGATGTACGTGTGTAATAAAAGACAACTGCATATATTTTCTCCCTGCGAACGGTATGAAGACGCCGCATGCTACAAGGCGTCTTTGGAAATGCAGTAAATCATACACGCGTCGGACCACGGCAGCGAGGGCATCGCCCACTCGCTGCCCAGGCCAGCCTACACGTCTGACATGATCCGCCGTCTCACGCCAATCCGATCTAGGGCGGCAGCCGAGTAACCCAGCCGCCCTTGGGTTGCTGAAACTACTTTCTGCCCCAGTGGTGTGACAACCGGCCGGACAACTGATATGCCAGATATCCGCGTTGTTAGGCGGCAAATCCCGCGACATGCCTCCGCCCTCCTGGGGCGGCAGCGCGCAGCCCGTGCCGGGTCCCAGCGGTGGTACTCGTAAAAAGTGACGCGATCTCGCACTCGCATGTGGACACTGGACAGGACCGGAGGCCAGTGACGCCGCACGCGTGCCGTCGGAGGTCCGTTCTGTGGCGAATGGTTGAGATTCCGCTGGCTGGATAGCAAAAGATTCGAATGTGACTCGGCAGAGATGGGCGCTGTCCTGGCGATATTGTAGTTCCAGCCAGGCCTCTCTCCGCGTGACACTGAGGAGTCTCTTCTGGACGGGATGCTTTGGGGGTCTTCCTGCCTCGCCCGGCATGACAGGCTGGGTGGTTCAGGCGCCGCCCGCAGGCACCACGTGATCTGGTTTGGCACTCAAGGTGTTCGTGTGTTCGGAGCAGCGCGCGAGAGATTGGCCACGGCTTCTGCGATATTGCTCTTCCTGTGCGAGGAAGGTCCCATACTTCTGCCTGCCTTATCGGTGATGACACAGTTGTTCGACGGCATTTCAGCAATGAGGTCAAGGTTTGAGCAGTGCCAACGCGTCGTGAAACCTGAAATCCGTGATAATTGAGAGCGATTAGTGCGAAAATGGATCCGGCTGTGCATTGTGTACCCTTGATAATGAGTCTTAAAATCGCCAGACTTCTGTGAACTAACCCCGGTTGACCCTGTTTGTAGAGTAACCAAAGCCATGGGCGGTGTGGTGGCAGGCTTGTCGTGATGATGCATTTTATCGTTGTGTTTGGATATAGGACCCCTATGTAAAGTGTCTCTCGGTGTCTCACAGCTGGTTGATAGCGAGGCAAACGGAGCTGTTCGTTGTGACGGCGTTGTAGTCGTTGTTGGTCCAACTGTCTTTTACCGTCGAAATGTTGGCTCAGCTGGGGACACACGTTACTGCTTCACACAGAACACTGCGATACAAACGGCAGCCCATTCTTATATTGGCGTTCACCTCACGCGTTCAGCCCCCCCCCCCCAAAAAAAAGGATACCGAAGCTTATGTTTACCACCAGTCGCGTGCCTGTCGCCGGCTGCGACTGCAGTGCTCCTGCGCACGCTCCGGTCCCGCCGCCCGTGCGCGGCACCCCTGACCGTCGCCGCCCGTGGTCGTCGCCGCCGCTGACCGTCGCCGCCCCCGGCGGTCGCCGCCGCTGAGCGTCGCCGCCGCTGACCGTCGCCGCCCCGACCGTCGCCGCCGCTGACCGTCGCCGCCGCTGACCGTCGTGCTCTGCCATTTCAGGATGGTGCTGTGCATCAGCGGCATCCCGATCGACGACATACCGCAGGACTCGCGCACGCTCTACCAGCACTACCCGCACCTGAAGGACGGTGCGCGCCAGTTCTGCAGCATTCCGGCCAAGTGCATCGGTCCTGTGGGCCTGCTGTACGTCAACCAGCGCGAGCTGGCCGTCACCGTGCCGCATGACAAGAACGTCTCCATCCTGGGCACGGATGACTGCACTACGTGCCACATCGCCGTCCTGCGACACACCGGTCAGTGGCGGGGGGCTGCCGGGTGGTGCCTCGGTGTCAGGGCCACTGGCGGGCCACGTGCGGTGCGTCAGTGGGCGTCGCGCGCCATTGGTTCGTGACACGTCGGTCTGTGTCGCGTGGGTGTTGATGCTCCGGTCGGTGTCACGTGGATGTTCGTGATTCTCCGGTCAGTGTCACGTGGGTGTCATTTGACACGGGAGTCGGCGTTTACCCGCGACACATCGGTTGGCGTCGCGTGACGTTTGACGCAGCGGTCGGGATCATAGCGACGTCAACTGGCCGATGCCGAATGGCTGTCACTTCGAAACTTTCAGCTACCCTCCCGGCGTGAGGCCATTGTCATGGCCACGCTGGTTGGAGTCATTCGCGTGTCACTCTGATGGCAGTGCCCTCTGAAGGTGGGCCCACGTGCGGGACAGTCTCACTCCACTCCCTGACCCGTAGTTCTGTGACCGCCGCCCCCATGTGCCGCCGGCCCGGCGCTCCGTCGGGCGCCGCTGACGTCGTGCCGTCCTCCGCAGCGTCGGGCGCCACGGCGCTGACACACCTGGACGGCTGCGGCCACGAGGAGTCAATCCAGACGATCCTGCACCGCATATCGGAGCTGTCCATGGGCTACCCGGCCGGCCGGGTGCAGCTGCACCTGGCCGGCGGCTTCCGCGACACGCGCGGCGTCTCCGAGGAGCTCACGCTCTCCCTGCTCAGTGAGTGGCGCCGTTGGAGGGTCCTCACGCGTGGCTGATGCGCTGGACGCGTGGCGCCGCACGGTCCGGTCTCGTCCCCGGCCTGGTACGCTGTGTGGGCTCTCAGTGTATGAGACAGTCGCCGGCCTCGGCGAGTGCCGGACGTCTGGTGTGCCTGGGAACGGGGCCGGTAGCATTGTACTGCAGTGTGTGATACACCGGGGCTGGAGACAATACAACAATGCACTGCTGCCGGCGGTGCATTGGGGACCGCCGTTGACGGCGCTGTGCTGTTGTGCGCAGTCTACCGGCACCTAGAGCTGGTGGGGATCCTGTCTCCCCGCAACCTGCTGTGCAACGGGATCAAGGCCCAGTCATTTAGCTTTTCCAGAATGCCCTGTCGAGCCAGGCTTACATGTGACCTTATCCAGCTCGGGAAAACAGGTAGCTTCCCTTGCAGTGTCTGTTTTGTGTGCTTTTAGTGTCTTGGGTGACTGAGAGGAGGGGAAAGGGGTGATGTGTGCTTGATATTTGGAGAAAACTTTGGTGAGAGGAGATGGGATAACGCTCTCCCATCCAAACGAGATATATAGCTCTATTGGCGTACGGCTGGTCTGTTGCATATCATTTTGGTCCACGTGACCAGGGACGAAGTGAAGTCCCTGTGCCGCTGCGTATGAGGCCGTGTGGTAGGCCGGTGGCTGGGACCCGCTGCCTGTGCCGCTGTGTATGAGGCCGTGTGGCAGGCCGGTGGCCAGGACTCGCTGACGCCTCGCCGCCTGGCGCAGACTCGTTCCAGAAGTCGCCGTACGAGGTGGACCTGGTGACCTGCTGTCTGGCGACCCTCAACACCATCATCCGGGCTGGCATGAACTGGCCGGTGTGTGTACGGCGTGGGCGTGAACACGGAGACGGGCGAGCTGTTCCGGCCACCTTCCCGGACAAGGGACCCGAGCTGGGCCTCCGCTCAGCCCGCTTCTACACCGGCGGACACCAGGTGGGCAGGGTGGCAGCCTGCGACCGCGACTGTGAATGAAGCCGCCTGCGGCTGCCTCTATAGGCTGAGCTTGATTTTGTGTGGCTTAGCGGTGTTTCGCTGCCGGTGCTTTTTGTCGCTTCGAAGATGTTTCTTATGCCGCGTTTTGCGGCATATTTAGAGCACGTTTCCGTTGTAAGATCACGTAGACTGGCAGGATTTTCGCCTCCCATTTCGCGTCTTGTGTTCGGACTGGCCTGTGCTCCGCCAGGGCCTGCGACGGCCGCTGTTGACCTGCCCCTGTGCGGGCCGTGGCTGACCCGCACCCGCCTGAGCCGCACCAGACCTGCCCGTCGTGACCTAACCCGCTCCGTCGGCCGCGCGGCCAGGTACTGGACATCTACGACTGTCAGCAAGGCCTGCTGCGGATCGGACCGTTCAACTACGAGCCGCTGCGGGGTGTGGACCTGTGGCTGCAGCAGAGCGACGAGTTCCTGCTGCAGCACCTCTCCACCAGCCCCGAGGTCGAGCCGCCCCACTTCGCCATGCAGGTGAGACGTGACCGTCTGCACTGGTGGCATCAGAAAACGCCGTCTGTGTTCGGCGTCCGTCGGCGTTTCCTGCTGATACCTCGGGTATGTTTAAGCGATTTTATTGGTGTATGGCCTGAGGCTTAACTTTAACTCTGAAATCGCTGTCACTCAGACCGTCTAGAAGTGAAGGAAGCGATGCGCCGAGTTACACCGCTTCTAGCGCTGTCTCGCTGGTGCCGAGCTGGTGCCCGTGGGGTTCGGGGCAGCTTCCCCAGCGTCAGCCCCCGTTCGTTGTGTGGTCTCACTCCGGGGATGCCGGGCGTCTGTCGCTGAGACGCTGCGGACGTGGAGGGGGGGGGGGGGGGCGAGAGTGCTGTGGCGTGACCTCTGGCTGCCTCACAGGTGCGGAGCACACTGAAGCACATCCAGGAGCACCCGTTCCCGGCCATCACCATCTTCCCGGACGGACGGCCGCACTACTTCCGCAAGGACGAGCTGTCCGGACAGTGGGTGCAGATCCGCTACTGAGCTGTCCGGGCAGTGGGTGCAGATCCGCCACTGAGCCGTCAGGACAGGGGTGCAGATCCATTACTAAGTTGTCTGGACGTTGGGTGCAGATCTGCTGCCTAGCTGTCTGGACAGTGGGTGCAAGTCCGCTTCTAAGCTGTCCGGACGGACGGCGGTTGCAGATCTGCTGCTGAGCTGTCCGGACAGTGGGTGCAGATCCGCTGCTAAGCTGTGTGGACAGGGGGCGGAGATCTGCCGCTAAACTGTGCAAACTGGGCGTGCTGGCGGGCTGGCCAGACAATGGAAGGCACAAGTCTGTTCTCCAGGCTGCCCATGGCGAGACACTTTATTTGTTGTTACGTTCAGGAGAGTTATGCCGTGTTGACGGAGATGTTATCAGTATCGGCAAGCCTTTGCTGGACCCAGTGGCCGACGGCGGCTGTAGTGATACGATTGCCTTACCGCTTTTGCCGCGGTCTGATATTATTGTGCTGTTGCTGTACCGCGGTGAAAGTGGCGCACCGGCAACCAACGGCGCCTTCGACGGCATTCATTCCAGTGGTGCCAAATTCGACGCTTGTTTTAAGTATTCTGTGTCTGCGTTTCGTGCAGTCTTTTCTCTGGAGCATGGCAGTCGTCTCCACGGCTGCCTTTCTTGAATGTGGTCGCCCGAGAACACCACTCGCTAGTATTAGCAGCTATGGTTGGGTTAGGGTGATTAGTGAACCTCTGACCTGCACATACTGCAGTTGTCTGGTTAGTCACATTTTACAGACAGCATTGATGATGTTTTTCTTGCTTTTTGTTTATCGTTTAAGGATGGCGTTGTCTATGTTTCTGTAATGCAGCATTCTCTTCAGTTTTCGCGTTCGTGTTGAGCGTCGAACCAGCAGTTTTGCTTGTGCCAACTATGAGTTGCCATTGGCTGGCAAACTGCACCACTTTGCGCTGTACCGTTGAACTGAGCCGTGGTGTTGGAGAGAATCAAAATACTATTGAAAAATGACAGCCCTGTCTTTTCCTACCCGGCATTTATCACACCGCGCCAGTGCGGTATCCCGTTCTCGTGATATGCAATGATGAGTAGTAAGGAACTCAGCATGGTATGTGTTGGAATCAGTCCTGTGCTTCACGGTTATCCACGTTTGCAACCCTTGAACACCAAAATGGTCCAAGTAGCCGACGCGCCTCGTTATGCCGGACTCCCGAATACTGGCGTGGAACGCATTCCGCTGGTTTAATTGATAGCGCTCACCCGATCGGGAAGGTCAAGTCCGTGACTGGCCTCGACGATACAAGTGTAGCGCGGGTGATTCAATTTAAGATACCACGTATAGTCGATGAAAAAGAGTAGTAGCTACCGTGCCGAGCTGTGAATCCACTCATGTTACCTGGAAGCACGCTTGGTGATGTGGTGGGGCCAGGGCTGTTCTTGATCGCGATCAACCCGCGGCTTTTTCACTGCTGGGACAACCCCAGCATATTGTTTCAGTTATTACTCGCGACTGAGCCGTAATTGGCGGGCTTGCGTTTGTTGAAAACTGTATCGGCCCAACAATTACAATAATCGGCACTCGATGCACACCTCGTCTCCAACCAACGACCCCAACAGAACGGTGGTCTGGCAACCGACCAGGCGTGGTGCACCGGAATGTCAGAAAATTAGTGCGGATGAAGGTTCAAGCAAGTGGCATCTTGGGGCGGGCAGCTGGTCGAAACGACTCCGATGTGGCAAGGAAAGTGTCAAATTTCTCTGCCACTTTGTTAGATCCAGAGCTAAGCAAAATACACGGACGGTCTCTAGCTTCGGTGATTCAGACAGGAACAGCTCGTCTTCGTCCTAATGTTAAGTGATGAAAAACGCGATTCCGCACAAAGTGAGATATTTTTAATCATATACGACAGGGAGCGGACACCACTAACGTGAAATCCAACTGCGGATACGTGTCAACAGCTTGTGTCACACAGCTCCTACAAATCACGTGTGCGCATACAGTGCTAAGGGCGGGCACAGACGAGGTACGGGCGCCATTCGACACGTTAACGACGTTGCCGAGAAGTCTGCTTGACTTATCTGCTTGCAGGATCGACTGTCCTGATTTGTTGTCGATATTCACCGGCCAAAAAGACCCGTCTGCGCTGAGCCGGGCCGACGTTTACTTCATGCCGTGCTCAATTTCATAGAGATCATTGACGCCTGACATAGAGCTGATGCTGACCTCGTCGCTACGGCTGGCTGCCGCCGCCGGCTGCTCCACCTCCAGACCCTCCTGGTTTCGTAACCACGACAGCTACCACCGCAGCCGTGCCGTCCGTCGCTCCGCGTCCTGTTCCGTCGCCGGTGTTTCGGACGAGCCCACCTCTGTCGTACCGCCGTCCTGTTTCCGTCGCTGGCGCTTCGGGATGAGCCTTCGCCCGTCCGCACCGCCGTCCTGCTCCGTCGCTGGCGCTTCAGATGGGCCACCGTCTGTCGCACCGCCGCCCTGCTCCGTCCTGGCGCTTCGGGCGAGCTGCCCTCCGTGAACGCCGCCCCTGCTCCGTTACTGGCGCTTCGGGCGAGCCGCCCTCCGTTGAACCGCCGCCCTGCTCCGTCGCCGGCGCCGCTTCGGACGAGCGCCCTCCGTCACACACACACCGCCCTGCTCCACCGGCCGGCGCGCTCCGGCCGAGCCGGCCCGTCCGCCCCCGGTGCCCGACGCAGCCACCTGCACTGCTGACTCCTGGAGCCGCGGGCCACTCCGCCTCCTCGGGCGCACCTCGGCCTGGTTGGTGCCGTCTGACGATCCTGGAGCCGTCGTCTCCGCCTCCGTCGGCCCCGGAGCTGTCGGAGCCGTCTCATCGGCAGCAGGCGCTGGACTGGCGTCGACCAGGTCCGCACCGACTGTGTCGGCTCTTCGCCGGCGGCCCCCCCGAACCCTTCGAGACGGGCAGAAGACTCGCCATCGGGTGAGGCGTCCACTGGAGCACGCGTTTCTACATTTTCGGAATCCTTCACATCCGGGTCTTTTGATTGGTCGGTGGCTCCGTCAGGGGCACCCGGTTTTGGAAGATGCTTCGTCCCCGGCAGCCTCGGCAGACTGTTCAGCCCCATCGTCAGCCTTTTCCGTGGCGGCGCCCTCTTCGTTGATGTTCGCTTCGACGCCAGGGGACTCGGACGCATCCTCTGACAAGCCTGGCACGCCCTCCCCCGCTTCACCATCGGTTTGCTTCCCCGTCGGTTTTCGAGTCTTGTTTGGTGCCCTTGCTCTTGGTCCGCTATCCCTTCACCCTCAGACATGCTTTTCCTTTTTCAGAATTCCAGAAGAGGACGCAGTTTCATCGTACTCCAGCTCAACGCAACCCTTTTCGTTGCTGACCTGTTCCATTACTTTGGCCAACTGGAAAAGCCGTGGGTTTGTCTTTTCAATATCTTGAAGTGAGATCAATTTGCGCTTGACCAACTCTCTTTTGCGAATTTCACCAGTGAGCTTTGAACGTATTGCCTTATGCTCCTCACTTTTCCTCACAACCTCCCTTGCGCATTCCTCGTACGCTTTTGACTCTTCGCTTCATCCTCCCCGGACTGAGTCTCAATGTCCATCAGGAGATCTCTGTCCGCCTCCTCCAAGTCCTGCTCTTTCAGGGCGCTGGGCATCATGAATGTCCATTCGTCGCCTTTCCTTGACGAGAAGCTCCTCCAGCAGCTGGAGTCTCTGCTGCTCCTCGTCCCTTTCATAATCCCTCAGAATCTTGTTCTCTTCCATCCGCCTGCGCAGCTCCTCGATGCGGTTGTTCAGCTCGCGGGTGTTGGCCTCCTCCTCGAGCAGCTGCGTGGCACATATGCTCCCTTCCGCTCCTCGCTCCTCTCCCGCAGCCTCGCCAGCTCCAGTCGTAGCCTCGTGATCAGCTCCTCCTCCAGAAACCCTGGCCACCACCCTACGCTTCTCGCGATCCCTGGCACGCACCTGCTCGTTCTGCAGCTCGGCCAACAGCCGCCGTAGCAGCTCCTTCTCCAGCACCTCCTCCTCCAGGTGGCAGCTCCTTGCGCTCTTTACTGGACTCGCGCGTGCGCTCGATCTCGCGCTGCACCTCGCGCTCACGCAGCAGCTCGCGCTGCGTCTCGAGCGCGCGGCCGCAACTGGCTCTCCCACCTCCAGGTCGCGCTGGGTCTCGATCTGGCGCTGGTACTCGCGGTGCTCGCGCCGCTTGCGCCGGTAGTCCTGACGGCGCTCGCGGGCGCGTTTATCCCACCAGCTGGGGTCGTCCCCGCTGCTGGCGCTGGACGGCCGGTCACTCGAGCCTCGACCCGTGCCTGCCCAGTCGCCGTGGCCGCTGTCGGTCAGTCCTGCCGGGGCGAGAAGGCTCAGCGCTCCCGGACGGGGACGCGGGCCTCTATTGGATACGGACTTGGTAGTTTGAAGGCTCTGACCGCTCTGTAGAGCAGACTATCCGCATGGTAATGCATCTGGTTTGGGTTTTTAAAACGATCTGATAGCTGTTAACTTGCACTTCTAATGTGCTGCCCACACGTTCATGCACTTCGGCGAGTGCCAAGTGCATTCAGGTTTAAAGAAAACCCTTACCTACATATGATGGGTGACTACCCTTGTTCACCCGCACCGAGTTCCATTACGAGCTCAGAATCTTTGACGTGCCTGGCAAAGGCCAGACACAGCCGCCCGTTGTGATCGTTGCACGGCCCATGGTGCATAAGTGCGACAAATGGTTGAAACTCTGTTTATAGAACGAAACGGAATAAAGCCAGACATGAATTCTTACTTTAAATGCGTTTAAGATATTTTGTGACCAGACCATTATGGACCATAATCATTCCTTACCTTTGTGAGTCTTGTAGTATTTCATATAGTCGTCGACCTTTGCATCCGGGAGTCCGCATGCTCTGAGAAAGTCCGCGAAACAGGGCGTCTCGTGCTCAGAGTCGGGGTCCGACAGCTCTGACGGGTCGTCTAGACTTGGATCCGTGTCCGGATCGGTCAGCTTGCATAGCTCCAGCTGGTCGTCAAACATCATGTGGAGCGTCCGGAGCTCTTCGTTGGGGGTGTCCGGGTCCAAGTCCTTCACCTGCAGGCTCTTGACTTTGCGTCTCTTTCGTTTCACTTCAGGTTGTTTTGCCAACTTGCTGGTGGAGCTGGTGGAGCTGGTGGAGCCTGGTGGAGCTGGTGGTGCAGCTGCAGGCTTTGGAGGAGGTGGAGCTTTGGCGGCTGGTTCCTCCGCCCCACCAACACAACACTGAAACAATCCGGACAAATGCTCGTCGGTGCATGTTCTGGAATAAATTTCGGATTGCATTAGCTGAAGGAATGTTTTTGTTGTATCCAGCATGCTCTCAAAAAAGCGTGAGAAACGCGAGATTTTAGGGTCTCAATCCGTACATTTAGATCCCCCTACGCTGATATGTTACGATATCACCCTTCCCCGCATGCATTCTACGGGTGCAATTTACCGCCAAAGCAACATGAATACTAAACGCTGTGGCTGCTGATTGCGGCTTGAAGAACCAATCTCACTCAGAAATAAAGCAGATAATTACGAATAGTTTCTTCCATCCCGGTTGCGTTTTGGGCGCTGGTGCCGGCGCGGTCGGCGGCGTCGTCGGAGCAGCATCCGTCTGATCTGCCTCCGCCGCTGCAGCCGCCGCCTTCGCGGCCTCCGCCTCTGTCTTGTCCTTCAGCGAGTCCTCGTAGTCCGGGTCATCTGGCTCAGGGTTGTACTCCTTGACGGCGGAGAGCTTTTGTTTAGAGACCTTGGAGTAAGGCCGCCGGTACTCGGTGAGCAGCGGGTCTTTGCCGAGTGGACGCACCAGCACCTTTTTCTGGAAGTGGACGCGACCGGCGCTGCTCCTGCTGCTTTCTTCGTCCGTGTCGTCGCTGGCCGTGTCCTGGTGGTGCCGCTCCGCGCGGCGCTCGTAGTCGCTCTTGCGCGCCACCGAGTCGCGGTACTCGCGGAAGTTGTGGCTGGCACGCAGGCTCTCCTGGAGCCGCCAGAGCACCGCCTCGACGAACTCGTCGCCGCCCTCGGCGCGGACGTCGCGCAGTGCCGACAGCTCGCTCTCGGACTCGGGCGAGCCGACGTAGCGGCGCGGCGGGTGCGTGGCAGCGAACGGCGGCTCTGAGCTGACCGACGTGGCCGACGACTGGGCGGCCGGGTCGGTCCGGAGCGTCTCGTCCGACGGCACATCCGTCAGCATCCAGTCGGGCACGCGCCGCCGTCGTCGCCGACCGCGCTCTCGGCTCTTCAGCACGGACGGCGGGCCGGCCTGCTCGTCGTCGCTGCCGTCTTGGATGAGGAAGCCGAACCGCTGCTTGACCTGGCGGCCGGCGGGAGTAAGGTCGGTCGGGTCGGAGAGGTCGTACTCGCCGATGCCGCCTAGCTCTCGGATCCGGTTCTGGATGCGCGTGATTAGCATGGCTTCGAAGCCCTCGTCGTACGGTGCGTCGATGTGGTTGGCCGAGACATCGCTGCGGCTGTCTGTAGGGGCCGCCGGCTCATTATCCGGCTCCTGCTTCACGGACACCGAACTGTCCATCATGCTGCCGCCCGAGCTGGTCTGGCCGACCTCGCGATAGCGTTGTCGAGCACTCTCCGGTTCGATGCCAGTTTCAGGTACGCCATCCACTGGTGGCACAGCACTCAGGCCAATCCTGGCCGCAAAAGCTGCCAGACCATCAGGGAATCGGTCGTAGATGATTTGATGATGAATCCGAATCTCTGGATTTCTGTTCTGGTTCCACTGTGCAACGTCCGGGTCTTGGGTGTATTTTTCCACAACTGTGCGAAAGTCTGAGGCGGACTGTGAATCAGAAGATGCCAAGTACCCAGCGTCAAAGGAGAGGTGGACATTTGTATTCGGAGGTAGTCCCTCCTGTGGGTCGTCGTTCACGATACTTTCCTGACATCGCAATCCCGCCGGGGTCAGCGTCGCTTCCGACTCCGTGGGGTCTCGGGATTCTAGTTCGGGATGTTTTATGTCGAGAGACTCACACGATGCGTCATATTCTGATGTCAGGTTTTGTGACTCCTTAGGTAATGCTTGCAATTCCCCTCGCGGCAGTGGTGGTGAAACGCGGTTTCTGAAGTCGAGTAGATCGGACTCGGCTATTGGAACTTCAGGATTCTGAGAAGGCCCGGCAGTTATAATGCGTCTCGTTCGCGTTCGTGGTGTGTAGAGTCTTTTCTTCTTTTTCGTGGTCACCTGCTCTCTGAGATCTGTGTCTGGACTCGATTCCGGTGAATGGTCAGACATCCTTGACAAAAGCCTTTCTCTTGAGAAAACAACAGGACGGAAGCATTGTGTCTTTACTGAAGCTCTGTTATTGGCAGCACAAATACGCCTCGCACCGAGGCCTTAAGCGTACCACACGAGGTATCGCACACTGGAAACGTTGAACGCTGGGGCAATATAAGTTACACTAAACGCATCTAAGCCATAATTATGGTGTATGTGACGCAAAAGAGGCAATGGCGCTTTTAACAGGCGAAATTAGTCTGGGCCACGTGACAAGCTTTGGGGCTATTCCTCGTTCCGTTAATTAACTAGGGTTGGTGCTCATAGAGCAGACAGTAGTAATAGCCTTGTTCCTCGGGGAATAACCAAGAGAATGGAAATAAGGTTGGGTTGGTATCTCGGCGACATACCTTTATCGAAACATAGTAGAAGTCACTTCAGTTATTGTTTCAACGAAGGCATGTTGCTGAAATATCAACCCAACCATATCTCCACTTCCTGGTTATTCTCCGAGGAATAAGGCTGTTACGACTGTCTTATCTATGTGAATAATGTTTCTTGCTAATGCATTGAACAACTTAGCATTGGTGCTCGGTATCTCTCATCATTTATCTGATGCGTGCAATTTTTTTTGTCCAGCAATATCTTTCGAGACGTAACTAATGCACACACAAACACATATCCCCCCACACGCATAAATAAACATATAGATATAGATATAGATATATATATTACAGATATATATATATATATATATATATATATATATATACATATATTGACGTAGTGGGCAGCACAAGGGGGTCGCCATCTACTGATATCGAAATTGTTTCACGAGTCGCAATATAACGTGATATTACTAGGCGGTCAAAAGGATGGAGGGAGCTACTACGCCATTCTGTTGGGCATGGTGATTGGCAAACTTTGCTTCCCCGACCCATAGCGTCGTCATCAGCTGCCGGATCGGGCCGCGCCTGCGTGACAGGACCGGGCTATTTCAAGGGGACTGCTCTGTGTCTCAGCGTGTAATAACGCTTGCGGCCGCCGAGCGCAGAAAGTATGAGAAAAAAACGAAGCACAGTCTTTAATGCAGTGGCACTGCTACTGGCTGGACTGAAGCTACGCGGGTCACTGTGAATGCCTTGAAGACTGCTTAAGACACACAGGAGACGAGAAGAAGTCTGGATCTGATGCATCAGTGACAGGGGCGTGACTTTCTAAAATCGGTTGGGCGGGACTCAGCCGAAATCATTGACCTAACCTACCCCAAAGACTGATTGTGTCCGGATTTCGGCCCACTTAATTTTGCGCCCTCTATGGTT